>NC_052623.1:226899889-227211556 GCF_016161935.1 Mauremys reevesii | reverse complement strand
ATAATCTCAAATTATGCATAGTTTTCAACTGGGCTCCTGTGTAGAAAGCAAACCCAAAGAGCGCTGAATCCAAACAACTTCAGATATATTACTAAATAACAAACTAGAGTTTTCATTGCTATCAACCCTTTAATGCTCAAATATGCATTGTGTATGTGTGTGACCAAAACTTAGAATGGAGATACACAACAAATAATCAAATGAGGGTAATGAGTGAGGTTCTTTTCTTTAGCATCTATAAAGGTGTCAAGATTTTATACTACCGATAGTAGCAATTTACAAGACTAAAAGGTCTGATAAGACAAAGTGTATGTGATAGAGGAAGGTAAATCTAGGCCTCTAAACAAGTCCCATCCTCCACCATGGGACAGAGGATGAAATATGTAGGTTGTCAGCACATGTCAAATATTTAAAAAATACAATTGCATAAACAAATTAAAACTTCATTTTAAATATTTAATTTTTGGAAATTCTTTTTTTGGAGTTTAATCCAACTCTTAACTTTTGTCATTGACTTCAACAGAAGCTGAATCAGGCTCTATGTAAAAAAAAACAACATTTGATCTGTATCCTGAAATTTTCCCTAGAAAGAGTTTTTCAGTTAGCTATTTGCAAGGCTATTGTTTAAATACAACAAATCAAGATGCCTTATTCTAGGTATTATTTTAATACTTTGTCACTTATTCTCAGTTCTAAGTATGAACAACACATTATTCTATATAATTATACTTCAGCTTAATGGCTTATTGAGAATTCAGTGCTCAATTATCTATGGGATCATGTTACTATACTTACCCAAATGAATAGTAAAACTTTCTTCTAACTGTCTCTGCTCTTCATAAATTCTTCCATTTCCTTCTACAGATTCTCTCAGCTGACTGGGTTGAACCTTAATTTCCTCACTGAAATCCATTAAAATACATTTAAAAGCTCTAGAAGGTTTATCATTAATGCTCTTCTTCTCCAAGGCAGAAATTTGTTTTGTTTTGTGTTAGGGACATACACATTTTTCCCAACTGATCCGTGGAAGCCAAAAATCTGCATATAATTTGCATGAAACAGAGCAGATTGCTGCAGCCTTATAATTAAAATACAGCAGTATGACTCAGAGAGATTACAAATCCCAGCTCTATCCTAAACTGAGCAGAAGTCACAGATTCCACTATAAGGAGGGGAGATTTAAGATAAAAAAAAATATTGGATTTCCCTTCTTAACCTAGCTGTTGAGAGCATCCAGTAAATAATTCTGCACTTGCTGGATTTTATAAAAATCCATTTGTGGATGTTTTAAAATGGGATATCAAAGGAATGTGAGCTTCAAATTAGACCTACTTTTAAATCGTTACAATCTGGTAGGAAAGCCTTTAAACAGTCCTTTAAAAAAGAAAAAAAATCCACCACTGTTTGCTCATAATGAATGATATGAAAGTCTCCATTTCTTTTGTGGTACATTAAGAACACAAGCTCCCTTTGCTGAATTCCCCGGCAGAAGACAAACACTGTTTTCAGAAAACACTGTTGTCAACATGCTTAGTGCAGCTCATGCACAAATAAATAAAGCATGTTTGTTTCTGCAACATTAGAAGAAGACTAAGACATAAATGTCACAAAAAAGGAAAAATAAAAAAGTAACGAGCATCGAATTGAATAACTGTGTATTATTTTTAAAAACTGAGACTTTTATTCTCTCCATTGTGTAAATAGCATCTTCCAAATCAATTAAAGTTAATCATTAAACACTTTTCAGTCTCCTGTCACAACTGGGTGCTGCAGAAACAGTAAGAGATGGCATGCTGTATTAGCACTTCCCAGGTGCCCCATCTGTTTCTGCATAATTAAAGCTTTAATTAAAAAATTAAGACTCCAACTTTTGTAACTGTTAGTAAAGATCTCAATCCTGTGAACTCTTGTGAGTAGTCCTATTAAAAACTCAACAGGACTACTCCATCCACCAGCATTTGCAGAACTGGGGCCTAAGTTCGTGTAGCTCCGTTTTTGGGAACCACCTGACTTGAGACCTTGTGCATGATTTTCAGATGTGCTAAGGACCTACAGCCCGTGCTACTCTGAAAATCAGAAACAAGGGTCAGAAACTCAACTAGTATATACTGACAACTCTGGAGTTACACCAGCTTACACCCAATAAAAAACCATCCATAAATGACTTCAGAATGCATTCTGGAACATTCTATTAGAAATATACATTTTAAATAGTAAGGTAAAGTAGGAAGACACAACTTAAAGCCATAATTTAAGCCCATGCAAAGCATTATACATTTTCTCTCTTCTATAAAAGAACATGTGATGGTTCTATTTTCAGTGGCTCTTAGCCTTTCAATATATATTTTCAATTTAAATCACTATTAGAGAACAGTTACTAAAAAGCGAGTCCTGTACATTACTGTAGTTGAACAGAAAGAATATTTAAAGAGAACTTTACAGCAGAGCTAAATACCTGATTGAGCTGTTGTTGGGATTTTTTAGATCTTGATGAAGTTTTATCACCCATTCCTGATACTCCTGTTTTTGGATGGCGGTGGACTGTTTTAGTTCACTGGTCCATTTATTCTCCAAAACCTAAAAGTAGACATCATTCCAACCAATTCATTTTTCTTTCTTAAGACAATTCTTTGCATGATTTATTCCAATTCACTGAACTTAATTTACCTGTTGGGATTCAAAATGCTGAGCAGCCAATGCATTTACATCTTGATCTGTTAGCGACTTTCCTAGTTCTTGCATCACCTTATCCATTTCTGCTCCTTGTCTAAATCAGAAGCCAATCATTTAGACCAATGCATAGTTACATTAAGCAAACTTTCTGGATGTCTCTGCCAATGTTGAAAGCTTAGCTACTTATAAATGTCAATTACATCATCAACATTTTCATTCTCAAGGTAGGTTTAAATATAAAATTAAGCTTGAAGGCAAAAAAAAATCAGAAATCCAGAGCCAAACCCACCCAATTTATCCACATAAGTAGTACAAGGGACTTCACTGGGAATATCTGTGTAAAGCAAGCAAATTTTTATGCAACTTTTTATCCAGTGCTAACAAACCATGTATAGGATGATTTGTTAGCATCAGATAAATGCTACTGGTTGACTCCTTTTAAAAGTGAACTTTTTACACACGGTTTGAGGATCAATAACACCAACCATTTTTTAAAAAGTCAATTTTCACATGTGCAGTAGCAACTTTTCAAATCTCAGCATATCAGAAGGCTGTCATTGTTTTGTTTGTTGAAAATAGTTTAAATACAGTTTATTTTAATCCTTTTCCCTTTAAAAAATTAAAGCAGGTGAAGTGTGTTAAATAAGCAACCTGGATACTAAAATCCTTTTTACAGAAACAGAACAGGACAAGCTTCTCCCAATTCTGAGCTGGAGGGAGTATCTGTTGTGTTGAAAGGATAGTTTAACTTCCGAACCCATTCAGTCCTGTGAGACTATCAACTGGTAGTGTTTCTGTGATGTGGATACCTAACCACCAGAAACTGGACTGAAACTACAAAATCATTTTATATTGAACAACTTTCAGTGTGAGCTACGTTCAAAGTAAGAAAGATTCAGTATCACATAACCACCAATCATCTGAGCCAGCTCAGCTAAAAACTCTCCTTTGTCACTTGCTTCATCATTTCTTTTGCAGGCACACTTTTCTCCAAGCAAAGATCAGCTCAACATAGCACAGAACTGGCAGCAATACCTGGCACTAAACATCTATTTAAAACCTAGGGACAGGGTTATTTTAATATAAGGGTTATATACAGGGTTATATTTAAAACCTAGGGACATGTGTAAATAGACTATATAATGCCTACATTCAATTGGTGTAACTTCAATAGTCCCTTACATATGAAGATTCATGGTCATGCAAAGTACATCACTGCCCCAATATAACGCAGTCGTGGGGAGCCAAAAATCCCTACCACGTTATAAGTGAAATGCTGTTATATTGGGGTAGCGGTGGCAGGGCTGCAGCGGTGATTTAAAGAGCCTGGGGCTCCGGCCGCGGGGAGCCCCAGGCCCTTTAAATAGCCAGTGGAGCCCCGCTGCCGCAGCCCCAGGGTAGCAGCAGCAGGGCTCCAGCAGTGATTTAAAGGGCCTGGGGCTCCCCACAGCAGCCCATGGCCCTTTAAATCACTGGCCGAGCCCCACTGCCACAGCCCCGGGGTAGCAGTGGCAGGACTCCGGCGGTGATTTAAAGAGCTCTGGGCTCCGGCCGCTGCGGGGAGCCCGGGCCCTTTAAATCGCCAGCCCAGACCCACTGACGCAGCCCCTGGTTAGTGGCAGCAGGGCTCCAGCAGTGATTTAAAGGGCCCTGGGCTCCCTGCAGCAGCCGGAACCCAGGACCCTTTAAAGCGCCGCTGGAGCCCCGCTGCTACCGCGCTATATGCAAACCCGTGTTATCTCGGGTCGTGTTACAGCAGGGTAGCGGTGTACATGAAAATAAATTCCACTGAAGTCAATACACAGTTATGCCATAGCAAAGCTCTGCAAGACAGAATGTGGAGCTATTTCCATGTGCTCTTTTTTCCGCTTATACATACAGGTGATTCACTGAGAAAATAATTCACTAGTAGTCAAAACCTCACACTATACCCATATTGTAGCAATTTAATGTCTCCATAACTGTCATGAATAAAGTCACTTCATACTAGGAGAAAAAACTAAATATGTGTGCATGCACTGTATAATGTGGGCATAATATCAGAAGGTTGATGTTTTGAGACATTTACCTTCATTTGCTACTCAACAAGCTATGTAATTGGGACATTTTGGTGTTAATACAATGAAGCCTGACCCTTTTAAACTAATATTTTATATTGTTATTTCTGCTCTAAAGAGGAAAGCATTGCATATACTTTCCCTAGTGGATAAAGAGGCTTTTGCAGCTTTTCAACAGTCTACCCGTTATCTAGAATCCAATGTTCCAATAATATGTATTATAAGCTATAATCATTGGCTTGAGTGGAGGTCTTTTCTCCCTCTTTTGATGTGAGGAAGTTGATGGTTTGCATTACTTAAGGCACATTAAAAGGTACTGGAGCTTTTGTATAGGGGCCTTTTTGCGTTTTCTAGACTCTAAATAAATAAATGTTGCATTGTCTATATACTACATTCCTTTTTAAAATACAACAGGAACGTAAGGATGGCCATATTGGGTCAGACCAATGGTCCATCTAGCCCAGTATCCCATCTTCTGACAGTAGTCAGTGCCAGACACTTCAGAGGGAATGAACAGAACAGAGAACTCTTCTCAGTCTGCTTTGGACTTAACTAACCTGAATAATTTTGTATTGTCTGCAAACGTTGCCACCTCCCTGTTTATCTCTTTTTCCAGTTCATTTATAAATATGTTGAACAGCACTGGTCTCAATACAGATCCCTGGGGGACACCACTACTATATACCCCTCTCCACTGTGAAAACTGACCATTTGTTCCTACTCTTTCTTTCCTGTCTTTTAACCAGTTACTGCTCCATGAGAGGACCTTCCCTCTTATCCCATGACTGCTTACTTTGCTTAAGAGGGTGAGGGACCTTGTCAAAGGCTTTCTTAAAGTCCAAATATACTATAGCCACTGGATCACCCTTGCCCACCTTTGCTGAGCCCCTCAAAGAATTCTAATACATTGGTGAAGCAAGATTACCCTTTACAAAAGCCATGCTGACTCTTCCCCAACATATCACGTTCATCTGTCTGATAATTCTGTTCTTTACTATATTTTACTTTCAACTAATTTCCCTGGTACTGTAGACTTATGGTCTGTAATTACCAGGATCACCTTTGGAGTCTTTTTAAAAAATTGGCGTCACATCAGCTATCCTCCAGTCATCTGGTATACAAGCTGATTTGACAATAGGTTACATACCAGTTAGTAGTTCTGCAATTTCATATTTGAATTCCTTCAGATCTCTTGGATTAATACAATCTAGTCCCAGTGACTGACTACTGTTTAATTTATCAATCTGTCCCCAAACCTCCTCTAGTGACATCTCAATCTTGGACAGTTCCTCAGATTTGTCACCTAAAAAGAATGGCTCAGGTGTGGGACTCTCCCTCACATCCTCTGCAGTGAAGACCAATACAAAGAATTCATTTAGCTTTTCTGCAATAGCCTTGTCTTTCTTGAGTGATCCTTTAGCATCCGGTGGCCCCACTGATTGTTTGGCAGGCTTCCTAATTCGTATGTACTTAAAAAAATTATATATTCCACAATGTATGTGGAACTTGGACATATTAATGTGATTCAGATTATCTTAGCTTTTACATTTTCTAGCTTTTGATTAGATTCAAAGTTGAAACAGTTATTACATGGAGTTACATTTTTGTATTTTAACTGACCAGTATTCTTTTTAAAGAAGGAAAAAGCTAAAATAAGCCTTATATTGCTAACTGTTCATTTACAGAACTTGTAACAGAGTAATATAGAAAACATCAAGTTTAATGAGACATTTTAAAAATACCTCTCTCGTAATTTTTTCAGTTCCACGTCTCTTTCACTTATTAATTCTGAGATACTAACAAAATAATTGTGTTCCAGGTTTAACAGAGTTTCAGAAGCTGGAGAGTGTATCAGATCATGGTACACATCTGCAAAATCTTCATCCCAGCTGGGTTCTTCAGGTCTTGCATGTTCTAATGTTGTCTAGAAAGTAATAAAGTCAAATATTTTAAAGAATGCTATGGAAATTTTTAAACAAGCATACAGAACCAAAATCACTTAAAATGACAGAGTTAATTTTTGTGCCAATGTACACCGTTCAAAATTTAAAATTTTCCTTTTCTAGTTTGGCTTCTCTCCCCCATCTACTTTTTTTCTCTTCCATTTCCCCATTCCATCTTCTGTTTTCCCTTAATTTCTATCACAACCATTCTCTCCTCCAGCACATTAGGGTGGAAATAATAGAACAGGGGCTGCTCAACCTCCAAATGTGGATGAGCTGATAACCCTACATAACATTCTCTATCTGAAACTGAGTTTGAATAAAAATGATTTATCATCTCCTACCTGTGTGAATACTTAAAAAAAATCAGTTAAATCGTTTCCAATTGGATCTCTTCAACAAAAATTCCTACTGATCTGTGTTCAAAAGGGACCAACACATCAGTATCAATAGGAAAAGTCTTAGGCAAAGGATAAACTCTGCCCCCATTTACATTTGTTCAACCCCATAGACTTCAATGGGAGTTGCTGACCTTTAATAAAGGGCAGCATTTGACCATGAGGGCTCATTTCTGCAAATTCTTACTGAGTAGTCCTTTCAGTGGATAGTTCCACAGACATGATTAAGAACTTGCAGAATGAGCCCTCAGATTTTATCTGAATAGCCAAATTATCACCACGCGGGGTGATCAGTAAAACTGAATTTCAGTGTAATTTCTAATGCTGCCTACATACATTTTGAAAGACTACACACGTAGCAAACCTCTGGAAATTCATATTTCTGACTTTGCCCTGGTCTACACTATGAGTTTAGGTCGAATTTAGCAGTGTTAGATCGATTTAACCCTGCACCCGTCCACATGATGAAGCCGTTATTTTCGATTTAAAGGGCTGTTAAAAATCGATTTCGGTACTCCTCCCCCAACGAGGGGATTAGCGCTGAAATCGACCTTGCCGGGTCCAATTTGGGGTAGTGTGGTCGCAATTCGACGGTATTGGCCTCCGGGAGCTATCCCAGAGTGCTCGATTGTGACCGCTCTGGACAGCGCTCTCAACTCGGATGCACTGGCTAGGTAGACAGGAAAAGGCCCATGAACTTTTGAATCTCATTTCCTGTTTGGCCAGCGTGGCAAGCTGATCAGCACAGGTGACCATGCAGAGCTCATCAGCAGAGGTGACCATGGAGTCCCAGAATCGCAAAAGAGCTCCAGCATGGACCAAATGGGAGGTACTGGATCTGATCGCTGTATGGAGAGATGAATCCGTGCTATCAGAACTCCATTCCAAAAGATGAAATGTCCAAACATTTGAAAAGATCTCAAAGGGCATGAAGGACAGAGGCTATAACAGGGACCCACAGCAGTGCCGCATGAAACTTAAGGAGCTGAGGCAAGCCTACCAAAAAACACCAGAGAGACAAATGGCCACTCCGGGTCACAGCCCCAGACATGCCACTTCCATGATGAGGTGCACGCCATTCTAGGTGGTGCAGCCACCACTACCCCACCCCAGTGCTTTGACTCCGTCAATGGAGTGGCACGCAACAGGGATGCGGGTTTTGGGGACAAGGAAGATGAGGAGGAGGAGGTTGAAGATGGCTCACAGCAAGGAAGTGGAGAAACCATTTTCCCTGACAGCCAGGAACTGTTTCTCACCCTGGACCTAGAGTCAGTACCCCCCGAACCCACCCAAGGCTGCCTCTCGGACCCGCCAGGCGAAGGGATCTCTGATGAGTGTACCTTTGTAAATATTATACATGATTTAAAAGCAAGCATTCGCGGCCAGTACAGCTATTGGAAAAGTCTGTTAACGTGTCTGGGGATGGAGCGGAAATCCTCCAGGGACATCTCCATAAAAGCTCTCCTGGATGTATTCCCAAAGCCTTTGCAAAAGGTTTCTGGGGAGGGCAGCCTTATTCCATCCTCCATGGTAGGACACTTTACCACACCAGGCCACTAACACGTAGTCTGGAATCATTGCATAAGAAGGCATGGCAGCATATGGTCCTGGTGCTTGCTGGCATTCAAACAGCATCCGTTCTTTATCTCTGTGTTATCCTCAGGAGAGTGATATCATTCCTGGACACCTGGTTGAAATAGGGTGATTTTATTAAGGGAACATTCAGAGGTGCCCGTTCCTGCTGGGCTGTTTGCCTGTGGCTGAACAGAAATGTTCCCCACTGTTAGCCACACGGTGCGGGGAGGGATGAAGCGATCATCCCAGAGAATTGGGTATGTGTGTGGAGGGGGGGGTTAGTTGGGTTTGTGCTGCATGTTAACCCGAAAACTGCAGCCCCTCCTCCTTTTAAATGGCCAACCTATTTTAAATGGCCAACCCAACAGCTGCTTGGTATGGGAAATGAGGGTGCTGCTGTTTGAAACCATTCCCACATGTTATGAAGGTTAAAGAAGCCAAAAGACTGTGTCTTACCATGGCTGCCTGCAAGCCAAATTCTGTTGCCCGGCCCTGCGTGAAAGATCTCTCACACCAAACCGGCATACCCTCAATAAGAGGCAAAATGTGACCTTGTACCGAAAGCACATGTGCTATGTAATGTTAACAGCAAGGTTTACTGTGAAAGAGTCTACCCATTGTTCTCCCTTTTTTTTCCCTCCACCAGCTGCAAATGTTTCAATGCTCACACTATCTTCTCCTTCCCAGGGCTAGCAAAGATTAGAAGGGGGGAAAAAATGCACTCGCGATGAAATGTTCTCTGAGCTCATGCAGTCCTCCCATACTGAAAGAGCCCAGCAGAATGCATGGAGGCAGACAATGTCAGAGTCCAGGAAAGCACAATATGAACGCGAGGACAGGTGGTGAGCTGAAGATACGTGGCGGGCTGAAGATGATAGGTGGTGTCAGCTTGGTGACAGAAAGCAAGAGGCAATGCTGAGGCTACTGGAGTAACAAACTGATATGCTCCGGCGTATGGGTGAGGTTCAGGAAAGGCAGCATGAGCACAGAGCACCGCTACAGCCCCTGTGTAAACAACCGCCCTCCTCCCCAAGTTCCATAGCCTCCTCACCCAGATGCCCAAGAACGCGGTGGGGGGGTCCTCCAGGCAGCCAACCACTCCACCCCAGAGGACTGCCCAAGCAACAGAAAGCTGGCATTCAATAAGTTTTAAAGTGCAGTGTGGCCTTGTCCTTCTGTCCTCCCCCACCGCACCTGGTGCTTCCCTCCTCTCCCGCCCCTCCTTGGCAGTTATCTCCCTATTTGTGTGATGAATTAATAAAGAAAGAATGCATGAATGTTAAGCAACAATGACTTTATTGCCTCTGCAAGCGGTGATCGGGGGGAGGGGAGGGTGGTTAGCTTACAGGGAAGTAGAGTGAACCAAGGGTGGTGGGGGGGTCATCAAGGAGAAACAAACAGAACTTTCACACCATAGACTGACCAGTCATGAAACTGGTTTTCAAAGCTTCTCTGATGCACACCACGCCCTCCTGTACTGTTAACCGCTCTGGTGTCTGGCTGCAAGTAATCAGCGGCCAGTCGATTTGCCTCAACCTCCCACCTGCCATAAACGTCTCCCCCTTACTCTCACAGATATCGTGGAGCGCACAGCAAGCAGTAATAACAATGGGAATATTGGTTTCGCTGAGGTCTGTCCGAGTCAGTAAACTGCACCAGCGAGCTTTTAAACCTCCAAATGCACATTCTACCACCATTCAGCACTTGCTCAGCCTATAGTTGAACAGCTCCTGACTACTGTCCAGGCTGCCTGTGTACGGCTTCATGAGCCATGGCATTAAGGGGTAGGCTGGGTCCCCAAGGATAACTATCGGCATTTCAACATCCCCAACTGTTACTTTCTGGTCTGGGAAGAAAGTCCCTTCCTGAAGCTTTTGAAACAGATCAGAGTTCCTGAAGATGCGAGCATCGTGTACCTTTTCCGGCCATCCCACGTTGATGTTGGTGAAACGTCCCTTGTGATCCACCAGTGCACTGAAAAGTACCCCTTTCAGTTTATGTACTCGCTGGCTTGGTGCTCCAGTGCCAAGATAGGGATATGGATTCCATCTATCGCCCCACCACAGTTAGGGAATCCCATTGCAGCAAAGCCATCCGCTATGACCTGCACGTTTCCCAGAGTCATTTCCCTCGATAGCAGCAGCTCTTTGATTGTATTGGCTACTTGGATCACAGCAGCCCCCACAGTAGATTTGCCCACTCCAAATTGATGCCCGACTGACTGGTAGTTGTCTGGCATTGCAAGCTTCCGCAGGGCTATCGCCACTCGCTTCTCAACTGTGAGGACTGCTCTCATCTTGGTATTCTTGCGCTTCAGGGCAGGGGAAAGCAAGTCACAAAGTTCCATGAAAGTGCCCTTACGCATGCAAAAGTTTCGCAGCCACTGGGAATCATCCCAGACATGTAACACTATGCGGTCCCACCAGTCTGTGCTTGTTTCCCGGGCCCAGAATCAGCATTCCACGGCATAAACCTGCCCCATTAACAGCATGATGTCCACATTGCCAGGGCCCATACTTTGCGAGAAGTCTGTGTCCATGTCCTCATCACTCATCCCCGCGCTGCCGTCGCCTCCTTGCTTGGTTTTGCTTTTGCAGGTTCTGGTTCTGCATATACTGCAGGATAACACGCGTGGTGTTTACAGTGCTCATAATTGCAGCAGTGATCTGACTGGACTCCATGCTTGCCGTGCTACGGCATCTGTGCTGAAAAAAGGTGCAAAACGATTGTCTGCTGTTGCTCTGATGGAGGGAGGGGTGACTGATGACATGGCTTACAGGGATGTCACACAAAATGGCCCCCTCAAGGATTGAACTCAAAACCCTGGGTTTAGCAGGCCAATGCTCAAACCACTGAGCTATCCCTCCCCCCACTATTCATGGAGGGAGGGAGAGAGGGACGGAGGGAGCAAATGAATACAGATTTGTTTTGTATTCATTTGGTCTCTTTATTGTTTTGATCCATTCCATCTCTCTTACACATCTTAGGTTGGCAGCAGATGATGCAGTACAATTGCTAGCCATCGTGGTCTCCTGGCTGCTTGCCAGAAGACAGTGCAGTACGACTGCTGGCCATCGTTGTCTCCCATTTATGTCCAGGTGCCCCCGGCCAACCTCACCGAGGTCAGCTAAAAGAGCAACCAGGAGATGATGATGATGGCTACCAATCGTAATGCACCGTCTGCTGCCAAAAGGCAATGAGCTGCTGCTGTGTAGCAATGCAGTACCACGTCTGGCAGCACTCAGGAGACATATGATAACAGCGAGTTGAGTGGGCTCCATGCTTGCCGTGGTATGTCGTCTGCACGGGTAACCCAGGAAAAAAAGGCGAGAAACCATTTATTACCATTGCTTTCACGGGGGGAAAAGGGGGCTGATGACATTTACCCAGAACCACCAGCGGCAATGTTTTTTCCCCATCAGGCATTGGGAGCTCAACCCAGAATTCCAATGGGCGGCGGGAACTGTGGGATAGCTACCCACAGTGCAATGCTCTGGAAGTCGACGCTAGCCTCAGTACTGTGGACGCACTCCATCGAGTTAATGGTTTTAATGGTCTTAAGTGGGGACCCACACAATCGACAGTATAAAATCGATTTCTAAAAACTCGACTTCTATAAATTCGACCTAATTTCGTAGTGTAGACATACCCTCAGTCTCACCTCTGTATAAGCTTTAGCCCAAGCATTTGCCAGCTGGTGCATGTCCACTTCTCCTGATTTCACAGCTTCCAGGGCCGCCTCTGCTTCTTTATCATAATCTTTTATGGATTCTCCTTCAATGAATTGACTAAGAGATTGCTTTAAGTCTATTGTAATAAGAAAAGAATGCATCATCAACCAGAGTTTACTTAGAAATTTCCTTTTATTTTAATTATTCAAACTGTATGAACATGTACTTAAAACTGCTAAGTTTACTTGACCACACTCCTTCCTCATATATTAATATGCAGTCAAACCATAAAAACAGCTAAATATTATTAAAAATTCCTTTAAAAACTCTTAGAAATAATATCATTTTGCTTAGTCTGTCACAGCACATTAATACATATGATACTGATCATTTACAAACCGAATTCTCACCATTTTCTATGAAGCATGGTAAATTGTGCAGGAGCATTAGACGACCATGCAAGTGACTGGCATTCTCTTGCCCAGGAAATTTGAGAGGCACTGTAAGCACTAAGCGCTGATTTCCAGCATTGAATTTATACAAAAACTCTCTCTCTCTAGTGCAGGTTTTTCCTTTATTGGCCTTCATCTTCTTTTGTTGATTTTCTGCATAATAAGCAAAACAGCATATTGTATCTTTTATATATATATAGTCACATATTTCAACTGTTAACAAAAAGAAACACAAAACGTGATTTGGCAATAATTAAAATATTCAAGGAAGAGCACATAATAGCCAACATTTAAAAAAAAATGGGTGCCTACATTTAGGGCAGGTCTACACTATAGCTTAAGCTGATATAACTTGCATTGCTCAGGAGTGTGAAAAAGTCCCCTGCTGAGCGACGCAGCTTTTGCTTCTCGCCAAGGTGGAGTAATTATGACAACTGGAGAGTGCTCTCCCGTCGGTATAGTGTGTCTTCACTGGATGCGCTACAGCCGATGTAGCGCCATAGTGTACACTTGCCCTGAAGACTGCTAAAATCACATTTAGGTACTTAAATAAGTTGCTTGATTTTCAGAAGTGCTGAGCACCTGGAAGCTTCCACTGATTTTAGTGACTAAATATGGATTTAGCACCCATTTCTGAAAAATGTGGCTTAGACCCCCAAATTCAAACATGCTATTGGCATAGTGCAAATTACCATCAGTAGCCTTGCTGAGGTCAAATGCTGTGTCCAATAGCATGCATTTGTATGTTCAGACCCAAAGAGACCATATATGTTAATTAGGATTTCACTTCCTCTTAATGCAGATATATTAAAACAGGGAGGGAATATTTTGGGTTAAGTGTACATTTTAGAATAAAAATTGTTTTGAAGGGTTTATACAAATGTAATAGAACAATTTTAACAAGACCTAAGTTACAAAACCTAACATGAATATGTTTTCATGAATTAAAAAACACCACAAATTAGAATACGAAGTGAGTATTCACCCACGAAAGCTTATGCTCCAATACGTCTGTCAGTCTATAGATTGCCACAGGACTCTTCGTCACTTTTTACAGCTCCAGACTAACAGGGCTACCCCTCTGATACTTGACAAATTAGAAGTTTGTTTGTATTTAACAGTCCCTTGCAAGGTTTGCAACTCAAACCTTACAGCATTGTACTAGTCCAAGAGAACAGAAAGTGAAACTGGCTAGTTTATTGTCATATCCAAACTTAGTGCAGTGCAAAAAGTAGCCAATAATTCTTTCACTTTTTACAACCACATACATTAATGAAACAAGAATGGGGGAGGGCCATGTCCCCTGTGCTTATGTGAGCAGAGGGGACCTGATGCAGCTAGAACGTCTTTGGCTGCATTAAAAGAGGGTTGTCACCTGCAGGACACCATCCTACTATCAGTGGGAAGCTGCCCCCTGGGATTCCTGAGGGTGGGGGAAGATGGGGTGGAGAAAAGCTCCATTGCGCCATTGCACAAAGGAAGGAAAGAGTTAATGAGGTCTGAGATTTTACCCCCCTCTGACACACCGTCCCCTGTGGCCTGGGTTAAATCAGGCTAAATGAGCATAACGACCCTTTCCCGACCTGCGGCGCTAGGAAGGCTGAATGACAGCCAGGGCGTCTGTCCACACTGGCCAGCCCGACACGCGCCTTAGCGCTGCCCACGCTGGGGAGCGGATCGCGCGGCACCGGGGTTCGTTCGGGGATGACGCAGCCGCGGCTCCGGACAGAACATCCGCGCGCTCAGGCGCAGAAACACCCAACGGTCCCGCCCTCTCACCCCGCCCGAGGCCTAAGCCAATCGCGCCAGTCACCGCGAAGGGGAGAGGGGGTCGCGAGCCTGGCCCCTAGTGACGGGGGGAGGGGCAGCCCCGCCCTCACCTGAGCCCCAGCGGGCGGGGGGAGCAGCTGGTCCCGGCTATTGGCCAGTGGGGCGGCGATGCTGCTCCCAGCGGTTCCTTCGGATCCGGCGCCGCAGATTCGCCTTCTCCTCCCCGCTCGGGCCCCGCCTCCTTTTTTGTGCCGGTGACGAATGTGCCGGGCCGGCTCGAGCGCGCGCGGGGAGAGGAGCAGCCCGCCCGGCGGTAGGGGAACCAGCGCCGCCCCCACGCGATGGAGCGGCCGGTCAGGAGGTGGGTCCCCTCCCCCCTGCCCCGAGCGCACGCGGCCCAGAGGCGCTGTCCCGGCGGCGCGGACCGTTACGCGGCTGGGAGGGGGCGGGGCAGCGCGGGAGCAGCCCCGCGGCCTCCAGCTGCTGGTGGGGGGGGGGTGTCGCTTGTGACAAGCCCCCGCCCCCTGCAGAGCCCCGGCCCGGCGGCGGTGCGGAGCCGGCGGCTGCGGTCAGGCCAGCCCGAGCCAGGCCGCAGCCTGATTCTCCCTCACCCCTGGTGGCGGGCGGTTCGGTCTGCAGGGGGCAGTTCAGCGCCGTGGCCGGTGGCCCCCGGGGGTAACGGCCCGGTGGCTCCCCCTCTGCAGCGTAGCCCTTGGCCCGCTCGTGGCGGCCTGGTCACTGTCAGCGCCTGTGGCCGGGGGGCACCAGGGGCACCGCTGGTGGCGGGAGGGGGTTTGAGAGTCTGACGCTCTGACTAGCTCACTGATGTCAGCCTGGCCCCGCCGCTGTTACTACATCGCGTGTGTTGTGTGTCTGCGCGGTGCGGGGCCTCGCTAGGAGCCTTGGGTGGATTGTACTTCCTGCCTGGGGACTGTGGGGTGGCTCCTGAAAGCTAGTAACAGTTGATGTAAGCTACGCAGTGTCTTCACTGGTGTTACATCGACTGTGACTCTGCGCCACTTCGGGAAATGGTGTTACTAAGGCCATGGTTACACTACAGAGTTAAGCTGATGTCAGTTATGTTGCTGATCATAAGCCGCGTTAATTACATCAGTTGTGCACGTCCGTACAATGCTCTTTGTGTTGTCAGATCATGTTCACAGTCGGATCTTTTGCATGGACAGAGAGTGTTGCATTGTAGCTATCTCACTGTGCAATTTGCCACTTTCTGCCACTGGCAGGTCTGGGATTGGATCACAGTGCATGATGGGTAAGGTTATGATTAGGTGACAGAGGTCATGGAATCTGAAACTTCCAGAGACTTCCGTGACTTTTTCCACTTGAGCCTTAGGGAAGCGGGGCTGGGGCTGGAGCTGAAGCTGTCAGTCCCTGTCCCTGCCCCCTCTCCCTCTGAAGCTCCCAGCCGCCCTAGGTGGTGGGGAGACCTCGGAGCCCAGCAGCTGTGGGTGTTGGACCATCCTCTCCCCCCTATTTGTTAAGGGATATTTTTAGTAAAAGTCAGGGACAGGCCACAGGCTTCTGTGAATTTTTGTTTATTGCCCATGACCTATCCCTGACTTTTACCAAAAATATCTGTGACAAAATTTTAGCATTAATCATGGGGTTGTGCTCATCATCCCATGATGTCATTCTTTCTGTCCGATCATTCAATGGGCTTTCAACTTCATTTTGCACCATTTTTTAATAGTCCCTGTAAACTGCACTTGCCATCTCTGCCTGAAACCATTCTGAACTGCTGAACAGTCTGGTAATGAGCATTATGAACCCAAAGTAGCTGGTCCTGCAGTATTTCATGAGCTGGGAAACAGAAGGTGAATCTGTGGTGCCTGCCCTGCTGTGTGCAGTGGAAAAAAACAATTCAAGATTGTTGCTGGCAGTTATGGAGTAACTGCACACTATTGACTGATGGTACTGACCTCGGGTAACAAGCACTGAGTCATGAGATCGCATTGTGATGTATGTCTGAGGTGACAAGCAGTGGCTGCAGAACTTTTGGATGTGCAAAGCCACTGTCCTGGAACTGTGTACAGAGTTTGCCCCTGCCCTGTAGTGCAAGGACACCAGAATGAGAGCTGCATTCACGGTGGAAAAGCGAGTGGAGATTGGTAGCAGTCTGGAGTTGCCTGCTTCCACACAGCAGTCAGTTGCAAATCAGTTTGGAGTTGGAAAGTCCATCCTGAGGGTTGTGTTGATGTAAGTGTGCAGGGCCTGCAGGGCCATCAATCGCCTCCTGCGATGAAGGACTGTGACTCTGGGTAATGTGCAGGAAATACTTGATGGCTTTGCAGCAATGGGATTCCTTAACTGCAGTGGGGTGATAGATGGCATGCACATCCCAAGTTTGGCCCCAGACCATCTTGCAACAGAGTATATCAACTGAAAGGGCTACTTCTCCAGGGTCTTGTAGGTGATGGTTGGAACACCAGGGCTGTTTCACTGACATTAATGTGGGTTGGTCAGGGAAGGTTCATGATGCACTCATCTTTAGGATCACTGGACTGTATAGAAAGCTGCACGCTGGTAATTTCTTTCCCAACCAGAAGATACCAATGGAGGATGTGCAAATGCCCATAGTGATCCTGGGAGACCCCACCTACCTCTTGCCCCCGTCTAGGTTACACCGGGAACCTAGACAGCAGCAAGGAACTTTTCAACAACAGGCTCAGCAAGGGACAAATGACCATTGAATGTGCCTTTGGCACAGTAGACCTCAATGAGGACAATATTCCGATGGTCATAGCAGCCTGCTGTGTTCTGCAGAACATTTGTGAAGCAAAGGGAAAATATTTCTCCAGGGATGGAGCGCTAAGATAGATCAGCTGGCTGCTGATTTTGATTAGCCAGATACCAGGTCAATTAGAGGGCAGGGGGCTATTCGTATCAGGGAGCATTTTGAAGGAGCATTTTGACAATGAGCCCCAGTAATGTGTCTTTATGTGATGCATTCGGCCAGGGAGTGTTTACTTGCTTCCTTGAATGACTCCTGTAATGCTTTCTTCCTGAGCTTTAAATTGTAGTGAGTAAATGTTCCTCTACTTATAGCCAGTGTATTTGAATTTTCACAGAAACTATTGTGTGCATGACACAGACTCATTTTGTTTCAAAGACTATACTTTAATTAAAGGATAAAACATATTTTTTTTGCACACAGGGGACATGGCAATGGGGAACAGTCTCTCCATTAAGGCTCTCAGAGCTGTGTGTAACTCAAGTTTTCATCATGAAACTAGTCTCTAGGGGTGGAGTGCAAGGGGTACTGCGACAGAATGGGAACATCTGAGGAATGTGTTGGTGGAGTTTGCGGGAGGGCAAGGACAGCATTCTGTATTCGCTGTAGGGGGAGTCATGCATGGATGTGCTCAGACTGCAGCACTATGAGGGACTTGGGCATCTCTCTCTGACTCTCTAGTAACTTTATCATCTACTCATGTCTATCTATCATCTGCTCCTGCCCCAGTCTCCTTTCCAGGCTGTCCAGCCTGAGTTTTCCGTCCATGCTCTTGTTTTGCTATCTGCTGTATGTTTTGACTGCAGCACTTGCAAAACATATTCTCCTTACTCCTCCTGGTTCGCTTCCTTATCTGACGAAGGTGCTCTGCCGGGGTGTAGGAGTTGATCCTCAAGGGAACATCTGCAGAAGCCAAGGAAACAAAGAACAGAGACAGTATTGTGAGTGCACTGACAGCTGTGAATCACAAAAGTCGCATATACCTCTTTCTTACTGTCCCTTGGCTCGCACACAGCTTGACAAGAGTCCCAAATAGGGTGAGTTCGACAGAGGTGGATGCGGGGGAGAGGGGAAGATGTTAGAAAGAGGGAATGGGCAAGAAGGGACAAAAATTCTGGGTAGTTTGCGAAGAGGGTCACTATATGTGCCTAGAGAGACTATTCTGAATATTGGCACCCTTTTCCACAGGCTGGGGTAATCAAATCTGATTACCTCACTCCTGGAGGTAATCCGGGATTCAACGGTGCATCTCCTGCATGCATGCGGCTTCAGGTCGGGTCCGTATGCTGCTTGCCTATGTGCCACTTTGGTCCCTGCAGAAATAATTGCCTGTTGGTGCGGCGAAGTTTCCTACAGCGGGGGAGAAACAAGGTAGCTCTGCCAAGGAATCGTTGGCAGAGGATTGCAGAGTACCTACATGAAAGCTTCCTAGAGATCTGTATGGAGGATTCTTGGGACATTAACAAACTTTTCTGCCAGGCCCCCACTACTTAGCTGCATAGACTCTGTTGGTAATTTCTGTCCCTTATCCTTCTACCATATAACAAAGTAAATGAGACCTCAATCTCACATCAGTGTGCAGTATCAAAGGAAAATGTGTGTTTACCAGAGCATGCATCTACTGCTTCCTGGGCACCAGTGCTGGGACTGGCTAAACCCCTCTGGAGTCAAAAATAGGTCCTGACTTGCAATGCCACCAGTCAACTTTGTCACATGTCCCACATCCTCCCGCAACACCACTTCCTCATCTACCACTTTGTCCTTGGGGTTAACTCTGCTGGCTGCTGCCTCCTTCCCCCCAAAGTATCCACTGAGCTCTTGGCAATAGAGGTAGGGTCGCTGCTGAGGATGGCATCCAGCTCCTGGTAGAAGTGGCTTATCTTTGGTGCTACACCAGAGCGATGGTTTGCCTCCCTTGCCTTCTGCTATGCCCACCTTAGCGCCTTGATCTTAGCATGGCACTGCTGCTTGTCCCTTCTGCAGGCCGTGAGCAATCTGTCCATAGATATCAAAGTTCCTACAACTTAAGCGAAGCTGTGACTGCTCAGCCTCCTCTCTCAACAGATCAAGCAGATCCAACAGCTCTGGTGTACTCCAGGCAGGAGCGCCTCTGTTGCAGAAAGCCGGCACGGTCAGCTGGGAAGATGCTGTATGAACAGTCCATGCTGAGCAAAGAGAAAGAGGAATCTCAAAAATTCCTAGGACTTCAATCAGTTGAAGGATACATGCCTGTGTTCCTGCAGGGCAGCAGAGATAAAGCTGTTGACCAATGCAGTCATGATGGGCATTGTGGGACACCTCTTGGAGGCCAATTCGGACAATATAAGTAGGTTCGGTGTCTACGCTGACATTGAGTCGCTCTAACTACATCGCAAAACGCTCTATGCCTCTCGTCGAAGTGGTTTTATTTTGTCAGAGTAGGGGAGTTACATTGGTGGGAAGAACATTTCAGTGTGTATACCCGCAGTGTTTTGCTGACGAAAGCTGACTTTTGTCGTCAAAACTGTGTAGTGTACAAAAGGCTTAATTTGGCATAGTGGGGCAGTTACATCTGTGGGAGTGAAATGTAAGTGTACACTCTTCCACAGTTAGGTTGATGTAACCTGTCTTGCGTCAACCTGCGTAGTGTAGACCAGGCCTGAGAAGCCATCCTAAAAGCTTGATGTTAGGCAAGTATGCATCTAAGGTATGTACAGTTCTCTACCCACTTTGGTGATAGGTGCCATATGGTTGCAAGTAACTGCTTATGTATGTGCAAAAGATGTGAGTGAGGTAATATCTTTTATTGGACCAACTTCTGTCACTGAGAGAGATGAGCTTATCTCTGATATCTGATAACACAGCTACAACAACACTACATATAATCATACATGTATCCAAACTTGTTTGCTGTTACTTATTTCCCTATCTTGGATGGGGAAGGACTTATAAGACTTGCAACACTCTAGCATCTGCACCTGTCCTCAAACAGCTTTCAGTCTCTGTTGAGAAAATGAACATAAAGACCCCATTTTTGACACTGGCTTTTTCTTCTAAGCTATAATCTCACAATGAGCTCTGCATGGGCAGATCCGTGTACCTGTGCAGAAGTCATTGTAGGATCAGTGTTTCCCTTTCATTGAATATCTGTGTTTCTGATTTTTTTTCCAGATGCATTATCTTGTACTGTTGTTTTTTGTCTATATTTCTCACATTGCTCTCCTAAATACCTATTATTTCTTTGTCCTCGCTTATAATGAAGTTGAATGTGCTCAGCAGGTTTGAGTCACTAGTGAATAAATATACCGTGGATCAGATCTTAGGCCCCAATCCTGCTATGAGCTCTGTGCAGGCAGGCAGATCCCTGTGCTGATCAGAAATCCTATTGAAGTCAAGAGATCTCCATGTGGGCTTGGGTTGGCTGGTATGTAACTCATTGCAGTATCAAGGGCCTAACTAATGTGTTGAAAGTTTTGATGATGCAGTCTTTACATATAGTAATATTTATAGTATGATCTTACAATTTAGTCTAGGAAACAAAATCTAAAAGTACCATGGAAAACACATCTCAAATGACTGTACGAGACAATAATGTGATTTATAAGATTTTTTTTTTTAGAAGGAAATAATTATCACGAGAAATTGTGTACATAGAAGAAATAAATCAACTTGGCAACAAAAAGCCATTTACTGCCAAAACACTTGAGTAGCTGGACACTAACGCATGTTGAATTGAGCTTACAATTTATATGATAGCAATGACTGACTATATATATGAATAGAGACTGATTTGAAAAGGGGAATTAGTGCAATGCTGAGAAACTAAAATTAACAAACAATGGTTATTGTGTTGAATGACTAATAATGTGTGTTGTTTTGTCACAGGAATAAGAAAATTGTTGATTATTCACAGTTTGGGGACTTTGAAAATGATGGTAAGTGGTCCACTATTATCCACACCAAAAAGAGTTAAGGTCTGCAATAGCTTTGTTTAAAATGTTGGTAGAATATGGGCCCTATCCTTCTGTTGAATTCAGTGAAAAGACTCTTATTGGCTTCAGTGGAATCAAATTCAGGCCCTGTTAGAGTACAATCCATGTTATAAGGATATTACACAATAGCAGTGATATTTACACTGCTGACCTGTTCATAATATTGGGTTGGTTCAACCCCTCTTGCAGAAAAAAAAAATTGTAAGAGGAGGCTTGGGGCAGGAGAGCTCTGCTAGGTTCTTCTCGCAGAGATTTCTCTGACATTTTTCCAGAGGGATGGTGGTCTATTCCATGTCCTTCCATGGAACAGGCCACAGAGTTTTCTGTAAATCACAGTGATCTGCAGGAATCTAGGACCATCTGTGTAGAGGTCTCATGCCTCTCACCTCCATCCCATTCAAACTTGATATTATCACTTATTTTTATTGCAATTTTTTTGCATCGTAGTTATACAAAAAAAATTGTGCTAAAGACAAAATTTTAAAATTCTTGGACTGCTTTTAGTCTGATATCCCTGATTTTCAGTCTTTGTTCCCAGTTTGGGCCTTGGAGGACTAAAGAAGTATACTTTGTAAAGAGGCAGTGTAATGAAAGGAGAGAGCTCTTTTAAGAATGGGAATCATTAAAAGGAAAAGGTTCCAAAAGACCAAGGACTGTAAGAATGATGTATATTGAATGGTATTCAATTACCAGAAGAACTTAAATCTCAAGTGAATGTGAACTCTGCGAACACATTTGAGATTGAAACTTTATCCCCATATTGATAATAATTAATTAACTTGAATATTTACATCTTGAAAATTGTTAGAAATAGTAAGAACATAAGAACGGCCGTACCGGGTCAGACCAAAGGTCCATCTAGCCCGGTATCTGTCTACCGACAGTGGCCAATGCCAGGTGCCCCAGAGGGAGTAAACCTAACAGGCAATGATCAAGTGATCTCTCTCCTGCCATCCATCTCCATCCTCTGACAAACAGAGGCTAGGGACACCATTCCTTACCCATCCTGGCTAATAGCCATTTATGGACTTCACCACCATGAAGCTGCTGCAAAAGGGGGGAGTATGATCAGGTCTCACTATGATTATGATCTATGTTTAGCTAGTACCTTTTGTTCAAAAGTATTTCAAAGCTCATTACAGCTACATCTATTTGTTGTCCGATTATGAGACTGAAAATTGGTTTAATAGTTTCAGATGAGAGCCATAAGAACATAAATGTTTTAGAATATTTTATATTTGTGATTAAATATATTTTCTGAGGAGACAGACTTTTTCGTGGTTGTTGGAGAAACTTGCACTGTATGGGCTAAACTATTTCTAACTTGCACATGTTTTCATAAACAGATGAAGACTTTGCCTGTGTACCTGCACCTTTAAAAAAAAAATCTAGAGTAGTACCTACAGAGACAAATAGAGAGAAAAAGGAGAAGCAGAAAAGGCCACACAGAGAGGTGACTACAGTGCCGAAGAAAACACCCAGTAAAAGGTGAGAGGTAATGAAGTGTAGTTAGTTGTGTGCAATAGAAAAGCTTCATCTCAACAACACTTCAATTTCTTAATTTTCCTCAAGTTTTACACTTTCCCAGAGTATAGTTTAAATAACTACAAATAAAGGTTTAGCGTATTAGTCTAAGATTTATTATCAAATTCTTTTGCTTACTAATGAGTGAAGGATAATCTAATGTCTAATGACAAGAGTGCCTGCACCACAATCGACTAGGTGGACCCTTTTGCCTACATGAAGCACTGTGGATTTCAACAGGGCTCTACACTGGTGCAGAGATCTGCCGACATAGGTCCAATGCAGGTTTGTGGTCTAAATTATGTAAATTTGTGACTAACCTAATCTAGGTAGTTCTAGGGAACCCATCAGTATAGTACATGAAAACACTGTATGGTCTTTAGGCTTAGTATACAAAAGTGAACAGGAGACACTTGACATGGTTTTAATCAGGCCGCAACTTCATTATTAGATGCTTGGGACTACCTGGCAGATAAGTGTACAGTGCAGGTAGCTCATGTTCATTCAATATCTACCAGGGGGGTTTCCAACTGCCCCCCACTTTTTCCATCCAGGTCCCCTAGACAACCCGTTGCTGGGACTTTACCATCCTCCCTCCCCACCCACTCTGAACAAGGGTTAAGTTGGGCTATGAGAAAAGGGGGTTTGCTCCCTGCCGTACCAGTCATAGGAGCCCCAAACACCCCTCATCACCCATTCTGCTCCTTTAAACAACAGCTCCTTTTTAAGTCCTTTACCAAACCATTCTGTACCATACAGTGTGTGTCCCTGTATCCCTTCCCTATGGAGTACCTGCACTCGACATCCACCCCACATTTACATAATAAGTTGCGACATAATAGTCTAACACCTTTCCTTACTCACCATAACAAAACCCTCCCTGACCCTGCTATGGGGGAAGGTGGGAAAAAAAAACCCACTCCACCTAGGCCAATCTGGTTGTGAAGGGAAGGCAAAACAAAATCCCCACTCCATCTAAGCCAATTGGGTGGTGAGGGAAAAATTCCTTCCCAGCCCTCCTAGAAAGGAGCGGCTAGCTGATGCCCACAGCAGGTTCTGACCAAAACTGGTATTTTGCCACCTCAGGGGAGGGAGGGCAGGTGCTGCTCCATCTGGTCCAGGGAAAAGGGGCTTTCTGCACTGGGCTTGCCCCTTTTGAATTCCCCAGCCCTTCCAGCCCCTGGGGATGAATCAGCCAGTTGTCTCGCTGGCTCACTCCCCTTTTTGCAGCAGCTTCTGAGCCTCACCCCACTCCATCCCCCAGTGCTATTCCCTCTCTCCAGAAAGCTCCTCCCTCCGCTTAAAGGTGCGGTACAGTGAAAGGTTCAAACAAACAAACTGTGGGCTTCAACAAAAGTTCAGCTCGTATTTGACAGAAATTCAGAAGTACATCTTAATAAAAGTCAAATAAAACTTAATTATACTTATTTTAAACAACTTTTTGGTAGAAAATATTTTATGTAGCATTCCATACCAGTAGGATATTTTCTACAAATGAAATATATTTTTTCAGTCGGTTACTGATAATTAATGTATGTATATCACTTTGAAGACATAAAGCATTCTATATTGGTAAGTACAAAGTACTTCTGTTATATCAAGTGAATTTCACAAACCTCTGCTCATTTGTTATGCAGTAAATTACAGATTATGTATTGTAACATTTTTTATTATTTCCTGCATAAGTACTGATTTATAATTATATTAATGAGTAGCTACTCAGAAGTAGCTTTGCATTGCTTCAGTTTGTGAAAATAATATTCACTAGATTTACTGGAAACATTTTTCCTATGATGTTTTTTACTTGTTTCAGGATAGCCTTAGATGACAAACTTTACCAGCGAGATTTAGAAGTTGCGTTGGCCTTATCAGTGAAAGAACCATCTGCAGACATCCTTGAAGTGCAAGATTCACAAGAACAAGGTTCTCTTTACAGTTAAAATGCATTTCAACTTTTTCCATTTTAAGCTATTCCTTGATTGTATTTGGCATCCTTTGTAGTTGCTTTATAACTGTGCTGGTATTGTATCCTTTCTTTTAATAAATTAATTGAGAAGACTTGAACATTTCTTTTTATTCATTGATGGGAGGAGGTTTATCGTACCAAATTGTGCTAATGCTAAGTAGTGCTGTGCAATTTTGGAAAAAACCTACCAGAATCACTTGTTTATTATATAGATTAAGTTTCAGTCTTTGACTATCCTAAATATAAAGCTCTTGGGTTGGTTAAACTTTCCAAGAACAATATTAGCTTTCTCTCATAGGATCTGATGCAACTCACCAGTGATGTCAGTGATAAAATTTCCATTAACTTCAATGAGAGTTGAATTGGGCCCATGAAGTCTCGCAGTCTTCAAAATCTGCAGATTTAGACTTTGGAAGAATGTGGGGCAGAAGCTGTTTTAATGGTGCATGTACACTACTGAGAACACTGTCCATCCCTAACAAAAGATGATGATCTTTGCAAGCAGATGTATTAGAGACTTAATTTTACAATTGCAAATTTAGTCTTTGGAGTATACAGTAAAATCTGTATCAATACTCAAAATTTGTGGATTTTCCACAATAATGGCTTCTTTTTGTCCCAGCTTTTACTGGAATGTAGATCTGTAATTACAGAGAAGTATTACTAAACATTAAATGCATTTTCTCTGTTTCCAAAATGTGTGGCAGGAGAAAAACATAGTTAAAAAAAAAAAAGAAGTGTGATAAAATGTTTTAATTGCATTTATACTCCATATTAATCTCTTCCTCTTAACACTGTACTATACTATCTGCACATTGTTTCCTTATAGTGAACATGGATATAATGCAATTCAATTTATTTTAAAGAAGAGAGAAAATCACAAATTATTTCAGCCCATCACAGTGTGGCAACTGTAATTCTGGTCAAAGTTAATATATTACATTGCAGCTTTTCTGTGATGAAAAATAATGACGACATTATCTACTAAAAAGAGTTTTATCTGGAATCTGCTAGAGTTTAACTTGTTTTTGGCTAAATTATTTTCATTTCTTGATATCCTGAGTCTTTATAGTGCTAATTTTCAAACATATTTTATGCATTTTTTCAAATATAGGCATCAAAAAATGTACAGCTATTGAATTAGAAAATGTAGACAACAGTTCCCTCCTCTCCGACTGCAGTGCAGATAGTGGTCTCTTAGGTAAGTTATTTTTGCGTCTGTCTTTATATGTAAATATATATATATTATGTGTAAGCAGTTTTTCTGAAACATTTCTTTTCAGGAAAGTGAAGGTAAAAACTGTTGGAGAAAAAAGAGTAAAAACGATTTTTATTTTAAGTTGTGTAGATATGCTTTGGTCTGAAAGGTATATTCAATCTGTTTGGATCTAAATTTGGCTCCTGTCTTAAAATTGGTAGGAATTGAGTTCCAAATGATCTTTTTGAACTATCAATTTATCATCAAGAAGTGAACACTGAACAAACCACATGCATGCATGTGCACACACAAATATTTTAAGGTACGGCTTATCTCCTTGGAAGATCTAAGTACCGGTACTCTCAATTCCCTGACTTTTCACTCTTAACACCTTTATTCCAGAATAGCGTTGCCAACTTTTACCTGCAAAAAGGACTTATCAGAGCAATTTTTAAAAAGATAAAATAAAATGAGAATTACAGACATTTGAAGAAGCTCAGATACTGTGCACTTGGATGATGATCTCCAGAAATATATATACTCGTTCATAAGCCAAATTTTTTTAGTAAAAATGGGAAGCACCGGAGAAGGGGGTCGGCTTATGAATGGCTATAGAGAGGGAGAGGTGGGACACAGCTCCTTCCTACAACAGAGGGAGCAAGGAGAGGCAGCAGAGCCAGAAGAGAAGAGGCGGGTCGGCCAGAGTCTCTCCACTTTTCTGGCCATGCTGCTCTCCCCCCAGCCTCCGAAGCAGCTGCAGGTCCGGGGCTGGCAGGCTGCAGCTGGGCTGCTCAGCCCCGCTCCCCAGAGCAGCCTGTGGCCACGCTGCCAGAGCACGCTGCATCCGTGCCACCCAGCCCAGCCTGCTGGAACATGCTGCAGCCGCACCGCCTGGTCTGGCCCGCTGGAGCAGGCTGTGGCCGTGCTGCCCTGCCGGAGCAGCTCCAGCCAGGTCAGACATCCTCCTCTGGCCCTTCCCAGATAAGGTGGGAAGAGATGGGATGGGGAGAGTGTGGGGGTCCCGGGCTAGGGGTGCGATCATGTGGGGGGTGGTCACAGGGGTTACTCCCCTGACTCCCAGCTTCTCTCCCCCCAAAAATTTCCTTACCAGTTGCTGTCCCGCCCCATCAGGGTAGGCCGCTGGCGCACCGGGACACTTTGTTTACTTAGGTTTACCTCCGTGCCTGCGGATGCTCGAGGTAAACAAACCATCTCGGCCCACCAGTGGCTTACCCTGATGGCCCGGGAGCCAAAGTTTGCTGACCCCTGAATTATAGGGTTGGCTTATGAACGGGTTATAAAAAATTTCTGGCTTATGATCGAGTATATACGGTACTCAGAATCAGTAGTGGAAACTAAGGCTCCAGTCCAGCAAAACACTTAGTACTTACTTACTATTAAGCATGCAACCAGTCCCTTTATTAACTTGTGTTAATAAGACCAATGTTTATCCTGCAGGCCCCGATCAGGTCACAGTTGACAGTGACATCCCCACAGATGGTCATAGGCAAAGAAGAGCAGCATCTAAAGCTGTGTCACAGCAGAAGTTACTGATAGATGACAGTAATGAGGGAGACCATGCTCATAACTATGAGCCAGAGTGTGTGTCTGGTAAGTTCTCTACTATTAAATATTTCCTATTGGATATGTTTTGAATATGTCTAATTATTCTGAGAGAAAAATATTTTCAGTGAAATGTACTGTTTTCAGCCTTATACCTTTGTTCCTCTTTGAAATACAACAATTTGTTGTTAGTTATGTGTCCTGAATGTATTTCAAGAGACTAAAGCTAAAGGCTAGGTTTTTGACATGATCAGTTGAGCTTATTCATCCATATTTGATCTTCAATGTATTTTAGCCTAGGACTCCAAACATGTTTTCCTTTTGTTCAGAATATGCTTAGAAAACCAGGTGGCAACAATAAATTGCACTCCTAGAAATGAGATGTCAAACCTCATATATTTTTTTCTTCTGTTTTAGATGAGGAATCAGAGGGTGGTTCAGATTTCAGTGAGGAAGATGATGAAGACTTTGCTGCAAAAAAGAAGAAAACTAAAAAAAATAAAAGGAAAGAAATTAAGTTAAAGGTCCAAACAGAAAAAGAAAAGAACCCCCCCAAATCCAGAATTAATGCTACAAGTAAGCTTGATGTAATCAGCAAAAAATACAAGGCTTGTCTAGAGAAATAGTTAGTGAATATGCAGCCAGAGTGTGAATCTACAACAGGGGGTCAGCAACCTTTCAGAAGTGGTGTGCCAAGTCTTCATTTATTCACTCTAATTTAAGGTTTCACGTGCCACTAATACTTTTTAATGTTTTTAGAAGGTCTCTCTCTATAAGTCTATAATATATAACTAAACTATTGTTGTATGTAAAGTAAATAAGGTTTTTAAAATGTTTAAGAAGCTTCATTTAAAATTAAATTAAAATGCAGAGCCCCCAGACCGGTGGCCAGGACCCGGGCAGTGTGAATGCCACTGAAAATCAGCTCGCGTGCCGCCTTCGGCACTCGTGCCATAGGTTGCCTACCCCGATCTACAACATTCAATTGTGCCGCATACTAACTGTCCCTCTGAACCCTGCTACCATGTACTAAAAGTTCCCGAGTGCACACTGACCTGTTCGCATTTCAAAACAGAGTCATTTTCAAAAAGTGAGTGAAAAGAAGTTTTGGGTACTCTCTGTCCTTGAATCATGCTGATTTTTGTGGTTTTACAATCATTTTTTCCTATTTAAAAAAAATAATCTATCCTCTACTGTGTGAAATACTTGCAGAAATAGGGGAAATTGACTGACAAACTGACTATCTGGGGTAATAATGAAACTGTACACAAACTGCTGTCAAATGGACAACATACAAAATGAGAAATAATTAGGGCTGTCAAGCAATTAAAAAAATTAATCACAATTAATCATGCTGTTAATAATAGAATACCATTTATTTAAATATTTTTGGATGTTTTCCACTTTTTCAAGTGTATTGATTTCAGTTTCAACATAGAATACAAAGTGTACAGTGCTCACTTTATATTTATTTTTATTATAAACATTTGCACTGTAAAAATAAGAGTATTTTTCAGTTCACTTAATACAAGTACTGTAGTGCAATCTCTTTATCAAGAAAATTGAACTTACAAATGTATTATGCACAAAAAATACCTGCACTCAAAAACAAAACAATATCAAACTTTAGAGCCTACAGGTCCACTCAGTCCTACTTCTTATTCAGCCAATCGCTCAGACAAACAAGTTTGTTTACATGTGTGGGAGACAATGCTGCCCGCTTCTTGTTTACAGTTTCACCTGAAAGTGAGAACAGGTGTTCACATTGAACTATTGTAGTTGGCATCACAAGATATTTACGTGCCAGAAGTGCTAAAGATTCATATATCCCTTCATGCTTCAACCACCATTCCCGAGAACTTGTGTCCATGCTGATAGTGGGTTCTGCTCAGTAACGATCTAAAGCAGTGCAGACCTATGCATGTTCATCATCTGAGTCAGATGCCACCAGCAGAAGGTTGATTTTCTTTTTTGGTGGTTTGGGTTCTTTAGTTTCTGCATCAGAGTGTTGCTCTTTTAAGACTTCTGAAAGCATGTTCCACACCTCATCCTTCTCAGATTTTGGAAGGCACTTCAGATTCTTAAACTTTGGGTCGAGTGCTGTAGCTATCTTTAGAAATCAAACATTAGTACCTTCTTTGCATTTTGTCAGATCGGCAATGAAAGTGTTCTTAAAATGAACAGCATGATCTGGGTCCTCATCTGAGACTGCCATAACATGAAATATATGGCAGTATGCTGGTAAAACACAGAGCAGGAGACATACAATTCTCCCCCAAAGAGTTCAGTCACAAATTTAATTAACACATTTTTTTAACAAGCATCATCGGCATGGAAGCATGACCTCCGGAGTGGTGGGTGGCCAAAGCATGAAGGGGCATACAAATGTTTAGCATATGTGGCATGTAAATACCTTGCAATGCCGGCTACAAAAGTGCCATGCGAACGCCTGTTCTCACTTCCAGGTGACATTGTAAATAAGAAGCAGGCAGCATTATCTCCCATAAATGTAAACAAACTCATTCATCTTAGCAATTGGCTGAACAAGGAGTAGAACCGAGTGGACTTGTAGGCTCTAAAGTTTGACATTGTTTTGATTTTGAGTGCAGTTATGTAAAAAAATAAATCTACATTTGTAAGTTGCACTTTCACAATAAAGAGATTGCACTACAGTACTTGTATGAGATCAGTTGAAAAATACTATTTCATTTATCATTTTTACTGTGCAAATATTTGTAATAAATATAATATAAAGTGATCACTGTACACTTTGTATTCTGTGTTGTAATTGAAATCAACATATTTGAAAATGTAGAAAAAAATCCACATTTCAGTTGGTATTCTATTGTTTAACAGGTTTCAGAGTAGCAGCCGTTTTAGTCTGTATCTGCAAAAAGAACAAGAGTACTTGATATATGCCATCATGTGCCAGCAATGCTCCTCTGCAATGTACATTGGCCATACCGGACAGTCTCTACGCAAAAGAATAAATGGACACAAATCTGACATCAGGAATCATAACATTCAAAAACCAGTGGGAGAACACTTCAACCTCTCTAACCACTCAGTGACAGACTTGAAGGTGGCACTTTTGCAACAAAAAAACTTAAAAAACAGACTCCAAAGAGAGACTGCTGAACTCAAATTAATATGCAAATTAGATACAATTAACTCAGGCTTAAACAGAGACTGGGAATGGTTGGGTCATTACACTAATTGAATCTATTTCCCTATGTTAAGTTCTCCTCACACCTTCTATGGGTCATCTTAATTATCACTTCAAAAGTGTTTTTTCTCCTGCTGATGATAGCTCATCTCAATTGATTAGACTCTTCCTGTTGGTATGCATACTTCCACCTTTTCATGTTCTCTGTATGTATAAACATCTCCTGTCTGTGTGTCCCATTCTATGCATCCGAGGAAGTGAGCTGTAGCTCACAAAAGCTTATGCTGAAATAAATTTGTAAAAGCAGCAAAGAATCCTGTGGCACCTTATAGACTAACAGACGTTTTGCAGCATGAGCTTTCGTGGGTGAATACCCACTTCGTCGGATGCAAGTAGTGGAAATTTCCAGGGGCAGGTATATATATGCAAGCAAGAAGCAAGCTAGAGATAACGAGGTTAGTTCAATCAACTAACCTCGTTATCTCTAGCTTGCTTCTTGCTTGCATATATATATACCTGCCCCTGGAAATTTCCACTACTTGCATCCGACGAAGTGGGTATTCACCCACGAAAGCTCATGCTGCAAAACGTCTGTTAGTCTATAAGGTGCCACAGGATTCTTTGCTGCTTTTACAGATCCAGACTAACACGGCTACCTCTCTGATACTTGAAATAAATTTGTTAGTCTCTAAGGTGCCACAAGTACTCCTGTTCTTATTGTTTAACAGTGTGATTAAAACGGCGAATAATCACGATTCTTTTTTTTTTGTTAATCACATGAGTTAACTGCGATTAATCGACAGCCCTAGAAATAATTATTTAATCTTTAAGTTAGAGTAATTATCAGTTTTAGGTGTAACGAGTAAAATAAAAATGAACAGACAGAGGCATGATTTTTTTTTCAACTGACTGTATCCCTTTAATAAAAGAACCCCAGAACATAACCATGATTAATTTAGGTTTTATACATTATTTTACATTTAGGTCCTTATCGTATGAGCACATCTGGCTTGGTGGATCCCTGAACCCACATGGATTGCTTACAGGGAATCAAAGCCTTAATGATCTTCAGTGTTATTAATAGCATAGTTAGAGATATTTATTTACCACACTTGAGTTACAGGGTCACTGTGTCTCTTTAACACAATATGTATCAGCACAACCACCTTTTAAAAAACTATTTCTTACATATGTGTTAAACAACTATGCATCAGACCTGCTATTGTGATTTAGTTTCAAACAATGTTTCAGCTAAATCATATATTACAGAACCAGTTTAATTGTGGTGTGGAAATGTTTTTTCTTGTAGTTTATGGCAGATTTGTGTTAGCTTGTCCTTTCATGCAGTTCTACATTACATCGTGTGCCAGTAACGAGATAAGTGCCTACTTCCAAACCAGGAAATAAATATGAGGCTATAATTTGTTCAAGTAAATGAACCTGCTTTGATTGGAAGGCATGATTCTCAGGACATATCCACCTGTATTTCTTTGAATTGAATGATCCTCACTTGCACAGTAATTTTGTGCAGTGTGATTTCTTTATTAAAGATCAATTTTTCTAAAGCTTTTTTTGTTTTCCAGCCAAAGTGACTCCAGTAGTTTCTTCTCCACGGGTAATCCAAGCAAAATCTCAGTTAACATTGAAGGAGACATCAAGTTCTCCAGAACCTATTGGAGAACCTTTATACGCATCAAGTCCCTCAACAGACAAGAAGAAGCTCAAATGGATACCACCAGGTATATGCAATATGGTAGCTGCAGACAAATATACTTATTTACATGTGTTTAAAAAGGTGTTCTCTAAAGTATTTATATTTCTGAATGAGTACCTCCTCATCAAAACATGAGCTACTCCACTCATCTCTGTGTCCTACAGTCACTTTTCCCACACAAAATTAACATGCCCACTTCCCAGCTGCCTCAATAACTTTTCTCTTGAAAGGACAAGGGTGCTAAAGCTTTTCCCAATAGCGTGGCCCAAATCTCAATATAGGGATTGTCTTGTGGACATTTCCTCTTTTAAGAGTTGTCCAGCATCCCTGTTGCATTGCACTATTTGCTTCCTTACAGAAATAATAGTGGGCAAGTATTGGTGTATTTGTAGCTGCCTTTAGTATGATAAGTGTTTGGTCTATTTTGGAAAACTTAGATCACACTGCTACTGCCTCTTGCTTTTTCACCTTTCCCATCTGTTTTGTTCTTCTGCATGTGGATCCTTTATGCTTGGTCCTCTTTCCTTGCACATGACTTCATACTCTCAGGTCCTCCTTTTCTACTACACATGCTGCTAAATGGCTAGTTCCATGCTCATCCTCCAGTCATACGTCCTGCCCCTGCTGGTGGCTCTGAGTGGTAACTCACAGTTTCAGGCAGAGCAGACCCTGTGGGGGGAGACTCCATAGTTTCTCTCCTTCTATGTAGCAGCAGCCTCTAGTGTAAACTGCTAGGCTATGGGCTCTTTGTTCTCTCTTGTTTTTTACATATACCCTGCCTCTTCATGGCAATAAAGACAGGATATCTATAAAAGCAGTTGATTTTAAAAGGTGAAGGAATATAGTACCATGAGACCTGCTAATGCTCTGAAGAGCACCAGCAAGTGTACAGCAGACCATATTTTGAGAAATGCTGTATTATGGTAGCAGAGTGAAATGTGTTGGTGTCACTCTGAGGTTACGTGTAGAGGGAGCCTTAAAAGTGTCTCCTGCAGGTTTTATATCTTTCTGCTGTAGCTATCAAGTATGTTCCCACTGGCAATGTACCTGATTTTTATGTGCTTTCCTGCAATATTGTTCAGGCCCCTCTTCAGTTTCCGTAAGAGGATACTTAATTAGCTCTTCTGTAATATCTTCTTTGTAAGTTAGTGACGACAATTTTTCTGTTAATTTGTGACATTTGTTTTGTTTTAAAATGCTTTCAGCTGCCTCAGGATGCAGTAGTAACCCACTGGGAGGAATTTCAGTTAAATCACCTACTCAAGGTCTCAGACTTGGCCTGTCCAGATTAGCACGAGTGAAACCGCTGCACCCAACTGCTGCCAGTAGTTGAATGGTCTATGAAAGTGTTTCTCACTTGAAGGACTACTGTTCGGAAAGAATTGGGTGTGTGGTAGGGTTCTGTTGTTTTTAAACAGGGTTGAAAACAATTGAGCAGAAAACTATTCATTAAACTGTTCATTCAGAGGGAGGAAATGCTGTTGATGTTGCTTGTCTGTTCCTAATAAAGAGCCTTCATCCTTCAAGGTGCAGTGTACCACCAGTGACGTGCTGGGCACCTTCAGTTGCTGAATAATATTACTTAATCAACTAGAACTCAGGTTGCTCAGCACCTTGATGGATCAGGCCCAAAGAAAGGGATTGTGGATTTGAGATTGTATCCTTCTGATGTCTAGCCTCTTTTGGGGGAAAAAAAATAGGCATTACATTTTTAAATTGCATAAAAACAGAATCTAAAAAGCAGTGTATCAATTATGGTTCTAAATATATAGAATGGATTCTTAATGTAACCTTAAAGTTGCAGTTTTGAATTCCAAATTTTTAGTATTCATTCTGTTCATAGTCCAATTAAAGCATCCCTTTAGTAAAGTGAAATCATTGTTCCTCTCAGTCCAGAAAAGTTGATTCTCAAATCTTTGTTAAAACTTACTGATAGTTGTATTTGTGTGGATTTTATTGCTAAGAATGTATAATGTCTTGCTTAGAAAACTGTATTTTAAAAAATAAAAAAAATAAAATATATTTTGTAAACAGCTAGTTTGTAATAGTAGCTGCCTTTAGGCATTCTGAAAATTTCACAAACTTTGGCCCTAGTCCTGCAAATATGTGAGCATTACCTTATGTATGTGATTAGTCCCTTAAAGTCAGTTGAACTTGTTATGAGACAAATCCAAAACCCATTGAAGTTAAGCACATGTTTAAATTTTTGCAGAATCAAGGGGTTTATGATGATTTATTGCACAATAAATAGATTTTCATAGCTTTGGAATGGTAGTTACTGAACCACCAGGACCTGACCTTAAGTTAGAAATGATGAGTCAATGGACCAAAAGCAGTTCTTGTCTAAGCAGGTGCACTCCCACAAAAGTCAGTTGTGCCAACTTACACAAGGGATGAATTTGACCTCATAACAATTAAAAGGATTGGGTAATGAATCAGTGAATCATTTGCAAATAGATTATAGTTTTTAACTTCTTAATTCCCTTCAGTATGGGATATGGGGCAAAGGCATTAAAGGGATAAATAGCCCAATTGTTCAGAATAACATTTGAATATAATTTTGTGAAGTATGATGCTGTTTGAAGTAAAATATAACTTAACTGTAATTAATCCTTTTATATAATTATACTTTTGCAGTACAAATGTGATTATAAAAATAAAACAAGATACTAAAAGATTTATTGTGGATTTAAGAAACTGAGGAGGTTAATGGTTTCCTGGGAATAACTAAGAGGAATTCTTGGTTCTAAGTAATGGATTCAATTTTTTAGGCAAGTCACCTGACCTCTGGGTGCCTCAATCGTCCCACTGGCAATGTTAAGTAAAAGCTGGAACGTCAATGAAAGACACATAATTCCTGTCAGTAGTTATGCAATTTATTTGAGCTCTAAATGCATTCACAACAGATGTTCACTACATGCCATGATTTGATTTCTGTCATAAATATTTGTATAGTTCTGTCATAAATAATGGTATAGTTTGGCTCAGTTTGCTATAGTTTGACAACCCTATCAAAATTATTTAAAACAGAACAAAAAAACCTCTGATCACTGACCCTAATCCTAACAGAGAGACAAGATGAGATAATCTCTTTTATTGGCCCAACGTCTGTTGGTAAGAGTGACAATCTTTCAAGCTTACAAAGTCCTGAAGAAGAGCTCTGTATAAGCTCGAAAGCTTGTCTCTCACACGAAAAGAAGTTGGTCCAATAAAAGATATTACCTCACTCACTTTGTCTCTCTAATGTCCTGGGACTGACACAGCTTGAAGATTGAAGTCCATGACCTCCATGATAACATTCTCTGAAATGCTTCCAGTTCCATGCGTAAGGCCAGTTAAACAGGCAGAGCTGCAGGGTCTCAGTGTGTGAATGAGACAATGGCATAGGGAGGAGGACTTTGGGTTATTAGGAGCTGAGGAGCCTTTTGGGAAAGGAGGAGCCTATACAGGAAGGATGGGCTCCACCTAAACCAAAACAAAACCAGATTGCTGGCAGATAAAATTAAAAAGTTTGTAGAGGAGCTTTTAAACTAAAGGATGGGGGAAAGCCAACAGATGCGGAGGAGCATATGGTTCAGAGAGAGACATTCCTTATGGGAGGATATATTAACGAGGATTCTCTACATCCTAGTAAAAATGGGAGAATAGAAGTTGATCAAGTACAGGTGGGAACTGAAGAGAAACAGTCAAATGAAAAAGAATCCCATTCAATTACATCACAATGGCAGACAGCTAAAAAGTGACTAATTTTATAAGTACTTGCATACAAATGCTAGAATTCGAAATAATAAGATGGGTGACCTTGAGTGCCTGGTATTAAATGAGGGTATTGATATAATAGACGTCATAGAAACCTGGTGGAATGATGATAATCAATGGTACATGGTAATACTAGGGTTCAAAATATATAGGAATGACAGAGTAAGTTGTGCTGGGGGGGGAGTGTCTCTGTATATGAAAATTAAATATAGTAATCAAACTGTATAATAGAATCTCTAGGGATAGAAATGCCATCCTTGAATAATAAGAATATATCAGTAGGAATATACTACCAGCCACCTGAGTAGGATGACCATGGTGATTGTGAAATGCTCCAAGAGATTAGAGAGACTATACAGAACTGCGTGCAGTGCCATGCCCTCCACTTCCCAAATTCCCCACACACATCCCTTGCATTTTCCCAGGCCATTGCAGTACCCCTTTCACTCCACCGCTTCAAACAGGTTGCCTAATGACAGCTGGACCTACAAAGTGCTATGAGAGCCTCCTTAAGAGAGTGCTCCTCAGTGTCATTTCCCTTGCAATACATCGAATTCTGTGTATTGGTTGTTGCTGTTTAATAAAAATGTACTCATAGAAAATGAATCTTTTTCTCCTACACACACTGGTTGGTGCTGGAATTCATACACAGAGGCAATTGGCATATTTGCAGACAACTAATCACGCTCAAGAAGCAGTCATTACAAGGGTCATTCCAGGCGGCAAGTAAACAAAGCCTTGCTGAATGCATTATAGAAAGACACATTACTGGGGCTCATTGTCAAAATGCTACTTCAAAGCCTCCCTGATTCAAATAGTCCCCCGTTGAGTCCCTTTAATATCCTAGTATCTGGCTACTCAAAGTCAGCCGCCAGGCGAGCCACCTCAACGCTCCACTCCTGGGGGAACTTTTCCCCCTTAGCTTCAGAAATGTTAGGCCGAGCACTGCAGGCTGCTATGACCATGGGAATATTTTCCTCATTGAGGTCTAACCCGCCAAAAAGGCAGCGCCAATGAGCCTTTAATCTGTCAAAGGCACATTCAATGGTCATTCTGCACCTGCTGAGCCTTTTGTTGAAGCGCTCCTTGCTGCTATCAAGGTTTCTGGTGTACGGCTTCTTGAGCCATGGGAGTAAGAGGTAGGTTGGGTCTCCCAGGCTCACTATGGGCATTTCACCATCCCCATTTGAATCTTCTGGTCTGGAAAGAAAGTCCCTGCTTGCAGCTTGCTATACATTCCAGTGTTCCTGAAGATATGTGCGTCATGTGCCGTCCCTGACCACCCCAAATTGATAGCAGTGAAACGACCCCAGTGATCCACCAGTGCCTGCAATACCATAGAGAAGTAGCTCTTTCTATTGATGTACTCTGTCACAAGATGGTCCGGGGCCAGAAATGGGATATGCATGCCATCTGTCACTCTGCCACAGTTAGAGAATCCCATTGCCGCAAATCCATTAACTATTTCACACACATTTCCCAGAGTCACAGTCCTTCTTGGCAGGATGTGATTAATGGTCATGCACACTTGTGTGAATGCAACTCCCACAGTGGACTTCTCAACTCCAAACTGATTCATGACTGACTGGGAGCAGTCTGGAGTTGCCAGCTTCCATACAGTGATTCCCATGCGCTTCTCCCCCGAGAGAGCATCTCATATTCTTCTTCGAGTGATTACTCATATCCATTCCAGTTAGGTGTGCGTGCGCCGCGTGCACGTTCGTCGGAAGATTTTTACCCTAGCAACCCCAGTGGGTCGGCTGAGCACCCCCTGGAGTGGCGCCATAACGGCACCGCATATATACCTCAGCCGACCCACCCGACCCTCAGTTCCTTCTTACCGCCCCTCTCGGTCGTTGGAACAGTGGAGTGCAGCTTGCTTGACCTCCGCTTCCCTAGCTTCCTCATAGTTCTTCTCTGTAAAAATTGTACATAGTTGATATCTTAGTCTTAGGTTTTCTTGTTTTTAGTAGTTTTTCATCAGTCTAGTGTTTGATAGTTAGCGGGTTCGGGGATTAGCCCCCACCCGCACCCGGGACCGGAGCGCATGCCCGGCTCCCCGGGTTTCAAGCCGTGTTCGGCCTGCCGCAGGCCTATGCCTACAGGGGATCCACATAGCTCCTGTTTAAAGTGCCTGGGAGAGTCACACTTGTCTTCTAAGTGCCCAATCTGCTGCGGCACCGGCTGCTCCGGCACAGACGCTTCTGCCGGCACCGTCGAGTCCGGCCCCTCAGAGGCTGTCGAGTCTGGCACCTGCTGCGGTAGAGATCCCATTGCCGTCGACTCCGGAGACCTTTGCAGCGGCGCGGGACCTTATTGCTTTGACGGACCCGGCTGTGCCTAAGCCCCCAGCTCTGCTGGTGCGGGCGCCCCGTTCCATGGGCAAGCCGTCAATGCTCAAACCACCTGCCGGCACCGAGTCCGACCGGCACCGATCCCGCTCCCAGTCTCACGAGCGCTCACGGTCCCGACACCGATCTCACTCCAGATGCTGATCGCAACGCCGATCGCAGTCCCAGCACCGCTCGACTACGCGGCACCGGTCAGACTCGCGGCACCGGTCATTCTCCTGCTCTCCGACTCGTCGCTCCCAGCACCGTTCCGGATCGCGGTACCGCTACGGCCGCCACTACTCACGAAGCCGCTCTCGGCACCGAGCGTGGAGGTCCCGGTCGATCTCCCGGCACCGCGCCGGTCGGAGGTCCCGTTCTCGCTCCCGCTCTTGCTGTTGGGATGCCTCCCAGCACCGGTCGCCACAAAGGCGGGAAACGCGATCAGTTGGCACTTCAGCACAGGGTTTATCCGCTCCTCCCTGGCCCTCCAGGCACGCGTTGGCCTCTTCACATGCCGACAGCTATTGCGTCGACGAACATGACCCTCAGGTCCCTTCGGGAGTCTTCCAGCAGTCCCACTATGCGGACCAGGACCCTCATCAAGGGGGTTATTGGACCCCTTGGGCCTACCATCAAGCCCCAGGCGCTCCTGTGCCTACCACGCGCACCATACCACACGAGCCACGCATCCCAGAGGCTACGATAAGCCGCCCCCCAGTTGACACTGAGGTACCATCATTCGTAGAGGAAGGTAATCAGCCTGCTCACGAACCTCTGGAACAGGAACCTTCCCAGGTCCCAGACGCTGAGCGGGATACCATCATTCCCGGGGTATCTTCTTCTTCCTCCTCCCCGGATGAGGCGGTGGCGGGATCGTCGTCTGCAGGTCCCCCTCCAATTGACTTACGGGCACACCAGGAGCTTCTTCGTAGGGTGGCCTTGCGTATGGACCTACAGGCTGAGGAGGTATCGGAAGTGGACGATCCGATAGTGACCATTTTGTCAGCGGACGCCCCAACCTGCATAGCCCTCCCTTTCATTAAAACTATCCAGGCAACTGCTGATAGCTTATGGCAGACTCCGTCCTCTATTGCGCCCACAGCCAGGGGGGTGGAACGCAAGTATATGGTCCCTTCCAAGGGATATGAGTATTTGTATGTCCACCCTATCCCCTCGTCGTTGGTGGTCCAATCTGTCAACGATAAAGAACGCCACGGCCAGCAAGGCCCGGCTCCTAAATCGAAGGAAGCCAGGCGAATGGACTTGCTTGGTCGCAAGGTCTACTCTGCTAGTGCCCTGCAGATCCGAGTGGCTAACCAGCAGGCCTTGTTGAGCTGTTACGGACATGACACATGGGCTGAGGTAGAAAAGTACAAAGAACTCCTACCTCAGGACTCACGACAGGAGTTCGCAGCCTTCGTAGAGGAAGGTAAAAAGGTAGCGCGCACTTCGTTACAAGCCTCCTTGGACGCAGCTGACTCAGGGGCGCGTACTATAACCTCGGGCGTTACCATGCGCCAGATCTCTTGGCTCCAGAGTTCCACGCTTCCCCCTGAAGTACAGTACACCATTCAGGACCTTCCTTTTGACTCCAAGGCTCTGTTCTCCGACAAGACGGACTCCAGACTCCAGAACCTAAAGGACAATAGGATCATTATCCGTACTTTGGGGATGCATACCCCTGCGACCCAGAGGCGTCCGTTCCGGCCCCAGCTTAACCAGCCTTACTATATGCCTTGCTACAGGCAGGACTCTGGTCGGTGACGGAGGTCGAGGGGGACGTAGATGGCAACCTGGCCACCAACCGTCCCAAGGGCGGGCCCCTTCCAAACCAGCGGGGCCTAAACCGTCCTTTTGAAGATGTGCCCGGGGACGGCATACCAGATCTTTCTCCAGATCCCTCCCTGCCTTTTTCCAACCGTCTTTCCCATTTCCTCCCGGCGTGGGCCCGGCTGACCACCGATGCCTGGGTCCTACGCACTGTGGAACGTGGTTACCAACTCCAATTCGTTTCACCCCCACCTTCCCACCCTCCTTCCCAGTCCCTCCTCAGGGACCCCTCTCACGAGCAACTCCTCTTGCAAGAGGTGCACTCGCTCCTCGCTATCGGAGCGATAGAGAAGGTTCCGGAGAGGGAAAGGGGCAAAGGGTTTTATTCCCGTTATTTTTTGATCCCCAAGTCCAAAGGGGGCCTCCGGCCCATCCTCGACCTGCGAGAACTCAACAAATACATGCTGAAATTGAAGTTCCGCATGGTATCCCTGGGGACCATTATTCCTACATTGGATCCGGGAGACTGGTATGCCGCCCTCGATATGAAGGACGCTTATTTTCATATTGCCATCTTTCCACCACACAGACGTTTCCTCCGATTTACAATCACTTACCTTCACTTCCAGTTTGCGGTCCTCCCCTTCGGCCTCTCCACGGCCCCAAGGGTGTTTACGAAGTGCATGGCCGTTGTCGCCGCCCACCTCCGTTGGCGCGGCATCTGCGTTTTTCCCTACCTAGACGACTGGCTGATCAGGGGGGACTCGCAGGCCACAGTCCAGCAACATGTGGCAGTGATCAAAGATTTATTCACGCGTCTGGGCCTGGTTCTCAACGTAGAGAAGTCCGCCTTAGTACCCACTCAGAGGTTGGACTTTATTGGCGCGACCCTGGACTCTTCTCTAGCCAGAGCCTACCTTCCTCGGCCCGCACTTGTCTCCACCTCCTCGGTCACATGGTGGCTTGCAGGCACGTAACTCCGTATGCCAGGCTCTGCCTCCGCCCCCTCCAGTTGTGGCTCAACTCGCTATACCGTCCGCACAGGGACCCTCTGGATACCCTGCTCACCATTCCAACGAGCTTCCTTCAATCCCTGGACTGGTGGCTGACCCCATCACACGTATGTGCAGGGGTCCCATTCCATCCTCCTCAACCTTCCCTTTCCCTGACAACGGACGCCTCGTCCCTCGGATGGGGAGCTCATCTCGGCGATCTTCGTACTCAGGGCCTTTGGTCGGTGCAGGAGTTGAACCTGCACATCAACGTCAGGGAGCTACGTGCAGTGCGCCTGGCATGCCAGACGTTCCAACCTCGCCTCCGCAGCCGTTGTGTCTCAGTCTTTACGGACAACACAACAGCCATGTACTATATCAACAAGCAAGGCGGGGCCCGCTCTTCCCCCCTCTGCCATGAGGCGATGCTACTGTGGGAATTCTGCATAGCCCACTCGATACATCTGGTGGCGTTGTTCCTTCCCGGCGTCAAGAACACTGTCGCGGATCACCTGAGCAGATCCTTTCTCTGCCACGAGTGGTCGCTGAGAGCGGACATCGCTCATGCCATTTTCCAACAGTGGGGATTTCCCCAGATAGACCTGTTTGCATCCCGATCAAACCGCAAATGCCAAGAGTTTTGCTCCTTTCAAGGCCTGTCACCGGGCTCTCTGTCAGACGCGTTTCTCCTTCCATGGACTCGTCATCTGCTCTACGCCTTTCCCCCGTTCCTCCTCATCCACAGAGTCCTGCTGAAGCTCCGACGGGACAAAACACGTCTCATTTTAATCGCGCCAGCGTGGCCCAGGCAACACTGGTTCACCACACTGCTCCGTCTGTCGGTGGCCAGCCCAATTCCTCTGCCGCTTCACCCGGATCTTATAACCCAAGATCACGGCACTCTCCGTCACCCAGACCTGACGGCCCTCCACCTCACAGCGTGGCTCCTGCATGGCTAGACCAGTCGGAATTGCATTGCTCTGCTCCCGTGCAGCATGTTTTATTGAGCAGCAGAAAGCCTTCCACTCGCTCTACCTACCTGGCCAAGTGGAAGCGCTTCTCTTGCTGGGCTCAAGCGCGCAATGCTATTCCTTCGGAGCTTCCTCTCCCGATGGTCCTTGACTATCTCTGGTCGCTGAAACAGCAAGGCCTTGCACTGTCCTCTCTAAAGGTGCACTTAGCGGCCATCTCCGCTTTCCACCCCGGTGAGGGAGGATATACGCTTTTCTCTCATCCGTTGACTACCCGATTCAGAAAGGGCCTTGACCGTCTCTACCCCCAGGTGCGTCATCCGACTCCTACCTGGGACCTCAATCTGGTCCTCAACAGGCTCATGTCCCCACCCTTTGAGCCTTTGGCCACCTGCTCCTTGCTGTACCTGTCCTGGAAGACGGTCTTTCTGGTAGCTATCACGTCAGCCAGATGGGTCTCTGAGCTCCGAGCACGCACGGTGGACCCACCGTACACCGTTTTTCATAAGGACAAGGTGCAGCTACGTCCACATCCAGCGTTCCTCCCGAAGGTAGTGTCCGCGTTCCACAATAACCAAGACATCTTCCTTCCGGTCTTCTTTCCAAAACCTCACGCATCCTCGCGGGAGCAACAACTTCACTCCCTTGATGTTCGTAGGGCGTTGGCTTTCTATGTTGATCGGACAAGACCATTCCGTAAATCCTCTCAACTGTTTGTGGCAATTGCTGACCGGATGCGAGATCTTCCTGTCTCGTCGCAGCGAATCTCCTCATGGCTCACAGAGTGCATACGCACCTGTTATAACTTGGCTAATGTCCCTTTGGGCCATCTCACCGTCCACTCTACCAGGGCCCAGGCGTCCTCCGCTGCCTTCCTGGCACACATGCCGATACAAGAAATATGCCGAGCGGCGATCTGGTCGTCGGTTCATACTTTCGCCTCTCACTATGCTCTGGTCCAACAGTCGAGAGATGACGCAGCCTTTGGATCTGCGGTCCTGCATTCCGCCACGTCTCACTCCGACCCCTTCGCCTAGGTAAGGCTTGGGAATCACCTAACTGGAATGGATATGAGCAATCACTCAAAGAAGAAAAAATGGTTACTTACCTTTGTAACTGTTGTTCTTCGAGATGTGTTGCTCATATCCATTCCACACCCACCCTCCTTCCCCACTGTCAGAGTAGCCGGCAAGAAGGAACTGAGGGTCGGGTGGGTCGGCTGAGGTATATATGCGGTGCCGTTATGGCGCCACTCCAGGTTGCTAGGGTAAAAATCCCACTGGGGTTGCTAGGGTAAAAATCTTCCGACGAACGTGCACGCGGCGCGCGCACATCTAACTGGAATGGATATGAGCAACACATCTCGAAGAACAACAGTTACAAAGGTAAGTAATCGGTTTTTTTGGTGTACTCGTGCTGTGGGGCAGGGGTGAGCTCCGTACACAGTTCCATGAAAGTGGCTTTGTGCATCCGAAAGTTCTGCTGCTACCACTCAGTGCTTGTTTCCCGAGCCCAATAGTGACTGTCCACCATGTGCAGCTGTTCCATGAATGCCAAAAGTAGTCTGGATTTGTTTCTTTCCATGGCACACAGCAGGGTCGGCACCACGGATTCCTGTTCAGATTTGCAGGTCATGAAATACTGCATGATCAGTCGTGTTGTGTTCATAACACTTATCACAAGACTAGAGAGCAGTGCAGGATCCATGCTTTCAGGCAGAGATGGCAGTCACACAGTTTACAGGTGCTGTTGAAAAATGGCACGAAATGTAGTTGGAATGTAGTCAGAATGATGGAATAGAAAAAACTGCATCATGGGATGGTGAGTCTGCACCCATGATGCACTGTAATCCATTCCCCATTCCCACAGCTCCTAGCAGCTTCTACACAGGGATAGCTACCCACAGTGCACTGCTCTCTCTCTCTCGATACTAGAGCACCAACTGTGGACATGCTCCAACAACACAAGGAGTGTTGTGTGAACATGCATAAGCAGTGGGATTATAGCGGTTTATGATCGGCAGCGTAATTTGTGTCGACTTAATTCTGTAGTTTACACATAGCCTGAGTCTCTGTCCTTGAGAGGTGAATAGACAATATTTCTGGCTGGATGTGTCAGGGCTGCCTCACATTCCAACTGAAGACAGAAGTCTTGCTGGTATGTCTGGTAGGTAGGGTCATTGCTATGAAGGGTTTTGCTTCCTTTGTGCCCCAACTTATAAAGGGACACAGAAGTAGCCAAAAAAGACTGGATAGTGCATAAAATGGAGACCCTGACCATTTGAAATCCCATAGTCTTTTGTCAAGCATAGGCTGATTCTATTATCCTGGCCATTTTCCATCTCAGGAAATCACTTTCTATGTAAATCCCACCTCCAATTTCAGTTATATATAATATTCTTCTTCCCTTTCTGCTCTAAATTATTTTGTAGTGTTACTGTGCACTGTTAAACTTTTTCTGTGTTTCACTCCACTGGCTGATTGTTCATTAAGTGAGACATTAAGTGGTTTTTGTACACATTTTGCTTTTAGTTTGTAAGGTACCTTGAGATCCTTCAGAAGGAAAGGTGCTTTGTGAATATAAGGTGGAGCAGCATTAGACAACATAGTAGTAAACGTGGCCAGTGCCTTATCTACACTAGTGCTCTCTCCTTTGCTACCATTGGTGGAACTGCACTGGTGATATGGCAACAGTGCAGATCCGCTGGCCAGACACCATCAGTAACATCCACCTCTTGGAGAGGACCCATCAACTCCCAGCAGAGGAAGAAATTAGAAGGAGAAGGTGGGGGCTGAGGACATACATCACAGCGCAGCCAACCAACCAGACACAGACAGCAGGCACTGCAGTGCCCCCCCCAAGGAGAAAGAAGAAAGAGAGAAAAGAAATACCTGGACCTTCGACCTTGATAGCAAAAAAAAAAAAAAACCTGGAACCAGCTAAGCTAGAGCGAGGATAGAAGAGACTATGGAGAGATGTGGGGGGGGGGCCATACCCCCCCGGGGTGGGAATGGATGAATGAATGAATGAATGAGAGAGTTTAAGAAAAGGGTTATGGCAGACAAGGTCTCTGGCTGTAGCTCCTGGTCCACTACCTTGCTTCCAACTCCTCTAAAAATCTGATTGAGCTTGGTAACACTCAGCCTGGCTGAAGCAAAAGGATGATTGTCACTCCAGAGTAACAAGGAATTTTAATCAGAGCTATATACAATCTGGCTACCATCTCCTACAGATGAAATCAAAACCAATATAATTGCAAGCTCACGTGCAAATTTACAAACTATTTGCATGACTTTTGAGGGTAGTTTGGTCACTATGACCACAAGAATGCCAGTTTGTCATATAGAATATTAATACATCATAGATACAATCTGCAGAATTCCACTGCCACAAACACCATGCATCTGCTCTGGCCCTAACACTAGCCTTGGTCCCAGGCATGCTTATAAAAACTAGATTCAAAATGGCAAAATCTTGGGGACAGTGCAGGACGGTGGTGCTGTGAATGTGCATGCAGCAGGTTTCCTTACCTGCAGGCATTCTTCTGTGTCATCGGTTTGTGCATTTCTCACTTCAAACTCTCTTTGAGTGTAGTGATAATGCCACAGAAAAAGAGAAAATCGCCAGATGAGAACAATCGGCAGAGGCCTACTGAACACAATTTGAGGTTAAGTACTGGTGATTGGTGGGATGGAGCTGCATGTTCGGGTACACCCAGTGCAACTCCCTATTCTCCTTCACGCCAGGCAAGTCCCAGGGACCCCATTTTTGAAAATGGTGATTCTCTGGGGATCTCATGGAAGACGTTTTTTTCTGCATTAAGATCCATGGAGGAAAGGTTGGAGATTAAGATTGATGCCTTGGCTCCACAGTTGTTAAAAACTGAAACTTCTATTGATTCATGGTGGGAAACTTTGCAGACACTAATTGTTTATTAATAATGACTTATAATTATATTGCAAGGTCTATGACATTTGGAAATGGAGGTTGAAAGACTTAATAATGTGAGCAGTGTATTAATTAAAGAAAATATATTATTTTAAAAAATTGATAGATTGGAGGGCAGTAGAATCATAGGACTAGAAGGGACCTTGAGAGGTTATCTAGTCCAATCCCCTGCACTCATGGCAGGACTAAGTATTATCTAGCAGTGTTGGGTCTTCATAAAATGTGCAGAAAGTATCAGGAGGCATGGGAGAGACTGGTAGCATCCAAATACTTCTGGAAACGATCTTTGATACTAGAGTTAAGACCTTCCCATTGGATCTAATTCTTATCCACATTCCTTAACTCTTGATTATGCTGCAGAACTTGGTTGCATAGTCTGTGTTCATACCCCACAGATAACTCCCATTGACTTTAGTGGGAGTTTTGCTCACTGATCAGATGCAAAATATGCAAAAGGGATCTGCAGTGAGCATCTGAGAACAGGAATATGTGCTAAATTCGATTTCATCAATATGTGAAAAGTGCATTTTGTATTCACATGCTTAGGGTTCATTCAAGAGAGAAAACACTGTTGCAAGTTTATTGTTTCTAAGGTGCTGAAATACTGCAACGATGGGTGTGATAGAAGAACCTAGGCAGATAGTTAAAGCAATTATGACTTACAATAACAATTGGGGTTTCCTTAAAATGAAGTGAGAATTAAGATTTATCAATATTTTATGAGCACTGCTATGATTTTTGTACTCATCCTATTTTCTAGTTTTCTTCAGAGCTGAATAAATTATTAGCATAAACAAACAATTAGTAACACAATGAAATAATAAATAAAAGAAATACAAATAAACCAATACATAATTTTGTCTATACACAATTACATTATTACAGATAAAGCTGAATGATGATATAAACTGCTGCAGAGATAGGCGCATTATAAGCAATTAAAATAAGCTATATATATACTTACATAGTAGTAAAAGCCATTGTTTAATATTACATTGAGATTTACATTATAAAACTTTGTTTCCACTTGCTCATAACTTTATGAAAAATGATCCATTTAGCTTACATTTTTTATGCATTACCTCAGCCCTGGGTAAATTGTCTTGTTTGTGAAATGTCAGCAAAAATCTATCCCTGACTCCTGAGCAGACAGAAATAATTTGTAACATTTTTCCCCTCAGCTTTGATGAGATAGGATCTTGGAGTATTTAGGGATTTGGGGATTGGTCCTGCTTTGAGCAGGGGGTTGGACTAGATGATCTCCTGAGGTCCCTTCCAACCCTAATAATCTATGATTCTATGATTTATCCTGTTTCATTTATCCACTATTTCTAACCAACTGTTTTAGCTCCAGAGTTTGTCTGGTAAGGGCCTAGTAGAATTTCTTTTGTCATGAAACATTTTACATGAATCTTTCTGTTTTATATAACACAGTATCCTTTTCAGAATTTGGCCAATAAGGCTCTCGTTTCGGGAAAATGATGGTATATTTATGTGAATTTGATTTTCTAATAACAACTGGTGGACTATTTATCACTGTTTAAACAGCTCAGGAAGGCTGGAATGGCTCATTCTGCCTCAGGATACTTTTGACACTCTGGACTTCTCTCTCTGCATTGCCATTCCCTTGAGGGTAATATGGACTAGAGGTAGCATTCTTGAATTTTGCAGATGAAAAATGATTGGAAATTAACTGATTATAGATTACATAGAGACCAAACAAACACTTTCATCTATAACTATCTTGCCGAATGTAGTTCACATGAGTAATATCTCTATGAAACATGAAAAATAGTTAATAACCACTAAATATGATTGGCCATTATAGTCAATGGCCATGATCTGCCATGATCCATCAGGCAGAGGAGTTAAAATGTTCTTTGTGCTGGGAGCCTGTTGTCACTGCCGTTGCAAGATATTACTTTGTTTTTAATGGCTATAGTTATTTCTAGGTACCAGATGGCTTGTGTGCTTGTTCTCAACATATGCTTAATCCCATGTGAGCTTCAAATATCTAGATCACTCCCTCACCTTTCAGTATTTCTGGGAAGACTGTGAATTTATTCTCGGTTCAGAGGCTCTTGGTTTGTCGGTGCGGTGATGCTCAATTCATTAAGTAATGCAAAAAAGTCTGAGCTTCAGCCCCCATTAGTAGTATGTTTGGCCACTCTGTTTAAGATACTGCATTATTGTTACAAGCTCTCTCTTTGCATTGGTGAGGTAAGTAGTGAAGGCATAATTTACTTTTATTTCAGTGTTGCTGTCAACACAAATCCTTATCATTTTATTTGTTTTCAAAAACAGGAACAATAAGGTCATGCCACTCATGCTTCATGAATCTGCACAATAATTCCATTACTCTCCCTCATTCAAACTCCACTTGCACTTTTGGCAGCAGTGAAACAGACAATCTCACCTGGGCTTTGCAGTAGGTATCAGGCCATGCTTTATAGGATATCCCTTAATGAGACCAGTATCTCCTAGCACATCAATATTTATCTGGTTTACATGTTTGATTAATTCTCATCTTTGTGGACTTTGGCCCAACATACTAACAACCTTGTCACTGTAGACCCCAAACATATAGAAACTAGATGGCATGCCACTTAATTCTGTGATTCTGTATGCAGCAAACTGTCTGTTGCATTTGACCACAATCTGTCCAGAAATTCCAAAGTAGCTTTGGTGGGCTGCAGCTGGTGTGTGGCAGCATTGTGTCATAAATCAATGAAATGAAAAATAAAATCCTATTTGAATCAAGTCGACCTCTGATGTGCTACATCTTTGCCTTCCTCACACACAATATTAAGCAAGTTTCTAGAAGTTTCTAATAACCTCATTATCGAGGTATGTTGAAAGAAGGACAGGAGATACTGGATGTGGTTTAATTAGGCTGCAATTTTATTCTTAACTGTCTGGAAGTGTACAGTGCAGGTAATTAATCATTTCAATATATACCCAGGAGACTTCTGTCAGCCTTCGCCCTTACCCATCCTGCTCCCCAGCCAACCTGCTGGGTGGGAGGGACTATGAAGGACTGGGGTTGGCTCCTTGCTGTATCAGTCATAAAAGCCTTGAGCCTCTCCTGTTTCCACTCCTCTAAAGAATACCTCCTTTAAATCTTTTACCAGTCCATTTTATCTGATCACTGTGTCCCTTCCCTACAGAGTACCTGTACTGGACATCCCCTCTACATTGACATAATGAGCTGCAACATCATAGTCTAATTCCTGTTTCATGTTCACCCCAACTAAGCCCCTCTCCCCTGAAACGTATTGAATTAGCAGTTAATACCAGTAAGGTACACTGTATTAAAAATACAATTGTGTATTGAGTGTTTTCAGGGCCAGATTAATGCATAGGCTAATAAGGCTATAGCCTTAGGCCCTCCTATTTTTAGGCCCTACTGCAGGCTCTCCGTTCCGTATTGAAGTAACAGCTGAGTGATGGTAGCAAGACCAGCGGCATTTTCTTGTCTCATTAGATATTGCTTTGTACAAATTAATCCATCAAGATTGTGAATTCAATTTATGGTGGTTATGATTTTGTCTTTGTGGACAAAGTAAGTGTTTGTGGGCCCAAGCAATATTGAACTTTGTACACAGAAGGCCTACACTGGACTATAGAAACCATGTCGAAGAAAGGAGGATAGCAGAAATTGAAGGAGGCCAAAGAAAGACGGCAAAGACCAGATGTAGTGCTGAAAGGTACTCCTTTCATCCTAACGTTTTTTCCTTCTACTGAGTCTGGTGGTGAGGAAGTCCAGGCGAATACCAGCCCAAGTGAACCTGCTGCTCCTGCACCTGATGAAAAGGAGCAGCCTCCTGTGACATCTCTAGCTGCAGTCTCACCCCACTCCTCTGAAGACTTTCCCAGTGATAGTAATACAAAAATATCCTTCTCCAGTGATCCAGGCAAGTGGGACATGACTTCTCAAGATCTCATTGCATATTGGACTGAGAAGGGCCCACAGAAATGCCAGATTCTAGATGCTGACTTTTCATTGACAAAGCAAGAGTACACCAATCAGAATCGTTATCTGACCAAATCAATGTTTGAATATGTGAAGCCTAACAAACAGATTGGCAAGCAAAAATGGCTCATCTATTAGCCTTCTAAGAAGAAAGTGTACCATTTTTATTGTCATCGGTTTTCCGGTAGCAAAAAGTGGGGAATGTTCTGTGAAGGCTTCAATAATTGGAAGAATACTGCATACGTTACCAATCATGCAATGAGTAAGCAGCATCATTGTCAGTTAGCAGGTACCATGCCCGAAAGAAAATTAGTGGCAGAATTGATACTCAAATGGAAAACCAGTTTTTGGAAGCTTGTGCTTATTGGAAGACCGTTCTCAGATGCGTACCTGAAACCACAGTTTTTCTTGCTGAGCATGGGTCTGCCATTCCATGGCTCAGATATGACTGTTGGATCAAAACACAATGGCAATTATCTTGGCGTTCTAGAGCTGGTCGCTAAGTTTGACCCTTTCTTAGCTCAGCACATCAATGAACACGCAAATCATGGAAAAGGCCATACATCATATCAAAGACTATTTGTGATTAATTCATTCCACTGCTGGCAAAGAAGACTCTATCAGCCATTGTAGATGAGATCAAAGATGTGGGATATTTTTTAGTGTCCGTTGACTCAACACCCGAGGTGTCACATGTAGATCAGCTGACTGTCATCTTTGAGATTTGTCAGGATGGTGATGGTTTGCTTCCTTACCTGTGGACAGTGGCACACTTAAAAAGCTGAGGTTTTGCTTTCTGCAGCTTCCTCCCTTGTCCACCACCTGTTTTTTTCCACTGCCACTACAAAGCAAAAAGACAACAAATAATCTTAATATTGTTCCAATCAGGAAAGAGATAAAAATCCCCAACTTTAAGTGAATTTGGACAAGGAGGATCAAAAATCAATAGTAGTCTCTCTTCCTCTCTTTTTTTTTTTTACAAGACCCCCTGCCCCAGTCTATTACTTCCATCTATTCTTATCTCTGTGTGTCTACTTTATGTGTGACATACCCATCTCTCTGATATCCAAGCTCCTCTATTTTATCTGTAGGCACCCATTACTAGAGGGGTGCGCCACTCTGAGCAAGCAGGGGTTACATATCCAATTTCACTTTCACAGTTTTTGTGCTTGTGGCCCAGGAATCCAGTGCTGTGCTGCCAAAACTCCTCAGAATAGAAAGCCCGAGAAAGCTCCAAAAAATCAGAGGTTGGACAGTTTTATGTTTTCCTTCTTGAACAAATGAGGTAACTTACAAGGGCATCTCTTGCTTTTTCAGTTTTGGTATCTATCTTAAATCTGGAAAAAATTGTTCATTCTGGTCGTGTTACAGCACTAATTTAATTGAACGACAGTGGAGAGTAGCAATCAGACATTTCTTTCAAAAATATGTTCTAACACTAGGCAAGCTATTTGTCCTCCTTTTCTAAGGTTTGTTCCCTGACTAGTACTGAAACAAAACTGGATGTTGTTTTGTCTGGCATTGGACAAGAGATGCCATTTTGAAGAGCTTGCCTCCCCACCCCATCACTGTGGCCTCCAGGGGAAAAAAATTAGGCTGTGAAATAGTTTTCCAAAGAAAATGTTGGAAGCTCTATTTTTTTGGCACATAGATTAGCCAAAGCTCTAGATCAGTGGTCCCCAACGTGGTGCCCGTGGGCACCATGGCACCCACCGGGGCATTTATGTGCACCCGCCTAGTGCCCAGCACGGTAGAGAAGCCCTGTGCCCGCGCCTGCCGGGGACAGAGAACTCCGGGGCTGCAGGCTGCGGACGCCGGTGTTCTCGGTCCCTGGCAGGCATGGGGCCCACCTAGTGCCCATCAGGGGAGAGGAGCCAGGGCCCCAGGCCTGCTGGGGACAGAGTACTCCAGGGCTGCAGGTGCCGGTGTTCTCTGTCCTCGTGGCTTCTCTCTTCTCTCCTGATTCATATATTATGTAATATTAAATATGATGTTTTTCTTATTATTTAATGTACAAATACAAAATAAGCCTTGAAAAATTATTGGCGCCCGCCACACTTTTCTGAAAACATGAATGTGCTACTGGCTGCAAAAAGGTTGGGGACCACTGGTGTAAGATGTAGAAACATATTGAAAGGAAATAGAAAACATCAGCCTGGCTAGATGGTTTGTTAGAACATTTAGATCCAAAAATAGGTGTTTAGGACCAAAGTCTGATATCCTAACTCATCCTTAATAGCACTTTGCTCCATAAATAATTTCATTGACTTTGTTGGCGCTATTCATGGAGTCAGATAGTATTCAACATAAGTAAGGGTATCAGAATCTGGTCCGTGGCAAAGGAGGGTTTCCCTGACTTCCTCCTTACAAATAAATTGCTGAAGAACATTGATAGCAACATATTACTAAAAATCTCCAGCCCATGCATCTTCACTCAATTTTCTTTAATGCAATTTTGTTCCCTAAAGGAAAAATTCTTTTTAATCATTCCAAGAGTGGATACTTACTAGCCAGCACACTATTCATCTTATTTTTCATCCAAAAAAGAACAAAATTATACTCTTATATTATATTCCAGTGAATTTATATGAGAATAGATACTGCTTGCAATATTTCAGTGAATTGAGTAGCTTCATTACAGAACATTTTTTTTCAGGATGGTCAGAATAGTTTTCCCATAAGCACAGGCATAATATAAAATGTGTTTAGTTGTGTGGTCCCACTGATTAATTTTCTTTGTCATCACTTGATAGGAAGAAAATTGCTTCCAAGCCTGAAAAACTAAGAATAGGCAGATCTAGCGTCCTCCCTGTCATCATTAAATCAGGGAAAAAACAACAATTAACACAGGCAAAGGTAAGAGCACTTGATTTTCAGTCCTTTTCAGATCTCAGGGAGGTAGGTGTAACTTCCTGTTAAATCAGAATATGATGGTACTTTCCTGTGCCAGAAGTAGGAATCAATGGGCAGCTAAAACCAAGAGCCAGACTGAATGCAGAGTTGGAGGACACAAGAAGCTTTGTTAGTCTTCTGTGCACCTCCCACACAAGGGCCAGTCATAATCACAGACCCTGCGCTTGATGGAATTCAGGGATTTCTCAGTCCACATGTCCTGGGGTACACATTCCTCTAAATAAAGACAAGACGGGCCATGGTCCCTCCCATTCCAATCCACAGAACAGGCCATGTGCGTCAGTGGAGCAGGCAGTACTATTTTAGCCTGCTTAATCCCCCTCTGTGTTGGCCACTCAGACCTGAATGCACAAAAGGAGTTAGGCACCTAAGTCTCAATTTTTGGACTGCTGCAATGCTCAAAAATCCAGCTGAACCCTGTAGGTGCCTAAGCTCACTTATCACCTAAATATTGCAGAATAAAAGTTGCCTACGTGCAGGGGCGACAGAGTCTTCCTAAAAGAGGGGCGGGGAGGAATTAGGCACCACGCTCTTCGTGGCCCCATACCTGTCCCTCCTCTTCCCTATGAGGCTCCACCCCCCCCCCCCAACCAAGTTGGAGGTGGGCCGGGGAGCCTGGGCCCCTACACCTGCTGGGAGAGGCGGGGGCAAGAGCTTCCCCCAGCCTGTGTCCCTACCCCCACCCTCCCAGCATCTCTTACCCTGACCCAGCTCTGGCTTCTGGCCTGGCCTGGGGGCGGGGCTGCAGCCAGGCCCTGGTAAGAGCCACCCAGGCAGCTGTGGGGAGCCACAGACCCTCCATCTGCCCTGGGTAGGGGGTGGGGACACAGGCCAGGATCTGTTCTCAGACCCTCTCACCCCGGGCAGGTGAAGGCTCCCCACAGCTTCCCAGGCTCCCATGGCTGCTCTTACCCAGGCCCGGCTCCAGCTTCCGGCCCCCAAGGCCCCGCCATAGGCGCCAACTCCATGGGTGCTCTGTTTCACATGGCTGGGAGGGAGGGGGGAGGAGGGGGATCGCAGCATGCTCAGGGATGAAGCGGGGCCAGAGCGGGGATTTGGGGAAGGGGTCCAATAGGGGCAGGGAGGGGGCGGAGCTGGGGCAGGGACTTTGGGGAAAGGGTTGGAATGGGGGCAGAGCAGGTGTGGGGAAAGGGTGGAGTCAGGGTCGGGGCCGCGGGGGCGCGAGCAGCCACCGGCGCCGGGGAAAGTTGGTGCCTATGGGCCCCACCCCCAAGTCAGGCCAGAAGCCGGCGCTCAAAAGTGGGAGGGCCACGGCTGCTTAACACCCCCTCCCCCATTCCGGTGCCCCTGCCTAGGTGCCAATGTTACTGCCTCTGTGTGTGTGCACTGCCGCCTCCCTCTATGCATCCACATGCCTAGCTCCGCCTCCAAGAGTGATTCACAAACCAGGCGAAGATAAGCGGTTAGCTGCCCAAGTCATGTGATGTGATGTGCAGGTCCCAATCTGGTAAGCGTGCTCAGTGGGCGCCTACCAGATTGCCCTCCCTCCCCCGGTGAGTTCACACAATAACAGCTGGGGGAAGCGAGGGAACAGCACAAGCCCAGACATCTGTACTGCAATTAAACAGCCCCACAGCCTGATCACCCTGCAAGCCTGAGTCATTTGGCACAGGCCAGCCACAGGTTTTCAACTGCAGTGTAGACATACCCTTCGATGAGTGCTCTAATTACTGAGTTACGGGATAGTCCAATGTGGGGCTGGCTCAGTCTCTCTTCTTGAAACTACTGTACTCTGGATAAGTAATGAGAGAGTCATTGGACTGGATCCTGGGTGTTCCACTTCCTGGGCAAGTGCCCTAACCACTGGGCTAAAGAGTCATTCTCATGCACATACGCAGGTGCTCTCTCTCTCTCTCTCTCTCTCACTCCCTCTCTCGTCCCCCAACCGACTCTTTAGCAGTGTAGGTGCCTAGTGCAAGAGAGGGTTTGCAGCTGAGATAGGCACCACCCTGCCACCCAGCGGTAGGAGCTCATCTCTGAGATAGGGGCAAGGTTTAGCATGTACCCCTATTGTAGGCATTTCCCTACCTATCCTGCTGGCTTTTGTTAACTGCATTCTAAGGCACCTACCTCTCCCTGTTCATTGTATAGGAGCTTAGGTGCCTAACTCAGGATTTGTGAAGTTAGGTGTTGTGAGGCGGCACATCACCATGCATAACTCCTTTTGTGCATTCAGGCCTCAGCGCTTCCCTCCTGCTCTGTGCCACCGGAGGACCCCACCTCTGCAGGATGTGCTTTACAGAACCAGGTACAGCAGCTGTACTACCATAATCTAGTGACAGTGCAACACAAAGGGGCAGGGTCACTTGGAGATATCTGGCCCACTGTGTTGAAGATCACACGGTGCACATTGATATGTCTATAATGCAGGACAATGGTTATACTTTGAATTGGGGTTAGCAGGCCAGTTAATACTCAAACAAAAAGGGGGATTTGGGGATTAATAGTAATGCAAAAGCAATTGAGGCCTATTCCTGTTCCCACTGAGCCCAGTTTTGCCATTGGTGTCAATTAGAGCAGAAGCAGGGCATCCGTGAAGCAGTCACTTGTCTTGTGACATTTTTTCTTAGCTTTGTAATACTGAAAACCTAGACCTAGAAATGCTGTGGTTGCATTGACTAGTGATTGTGGATCTATAGTAAACTGCCAATATTCGCATAAAAGAAGGACTGTGTTATTAACAGGTTTTGTAGTTATTACATGTATGTTTTCCTTTGGGTTGGATTAGCCACTAATCATTTCAAGCAATGCATAGAGTTTCATTCTGCTCTTTACTTAGTAATTCACTGCTTGCCTGTCTTTCTGTGCTTCAAGTACTGCTGCCTTTTTTGTCCAGTACTTATCTGAAACTGTGGAGCCTTGTGTTTATCAGCAGTACACTGCATGTATTAACTCTGTAACCTCTGTTCTGAAGCCCACGTTTCCAGCTTCCATTTCCATGATCAGGATCCATCAAGGCATTGTCTTTTGCTGGTGACAATGAGATTCTCTGTATGACTCATTTATTCTGATACAGTGCAGTGTTTTTCATAAATCATGGGTGCGTGGCAGAGTTCACGTTTTCTTACTCTCTCACCATGCTTACAGCATATCCCTGCCATCCTCCCATGCTACATGTCAGTGTAATATTCTGTGAACAAAACTGTACAGTGAAAATTTAAAGGTGGTCCCAGCTCCCTATCCCCATCTTCTCTCTATGATACTTATATGGTCCCCATCACCATAGTATCTGAGCACCTCACAATCTTGAATGTATTTATCCTCACAACATCCCCGTGAGGGAGGGAAGTGCTATCAGCCCCATTTTGCAGATGGAAAATTGAGGCACAAAAAAGCAAAGTGACATGCCCAAGGTCATCTTGAGTTTCACTGTCAAAGGAGCCTTGGGGAGAACATCCACAATCTCTCTAAAACGGGTTCTCAAACTGGGGGTTGGGACCCCTCAGGGGGTCACAAGGTTATTATGGGGGGGGATCACGAGCTGTCAGCCTCCACCCCAAACCCTGCTTTGCCTCCAGCATTTATAATGGTGTTCAATATATTAAAAAGTGTTTTTAATTTATGGGGGCGGGGAATCACATTCAGAGGCTTGCTATGTGAAAGGGGTCACCAGTACAAAAGTTTGAGAACCAGTGCTCTAAAAGATGCTATTTGTTTTCTTTCCTTGTGGAAACAAAAGTAAGATATTTTTTAACGCCACCACCCACAAATAGTCATCTTTTTCCTTTTGGAACTGATTTCCTAGCCTAGTGATGAATAGAAAAAAAAATCTCTGACAATAAATTAGAGTTGTCAATCTACATGGTCACTTACACATTTTTAACGTATTGTGATGGCTGTTAGCCAGGCTATGGTGCACATTTTACTGCTATTGATTATTACTGTAATGTATTTTGCCTAAGGCTCTGTGGAAGGGTTCAATGAATTTCCTTGGGCAAGCTGGGGAAAATGGTAATGTGGTGATGAAACTGGGGAGAGTGAGCGGATGAAAGATTTGCAGAGGTGAGAGTGGAACACCAGAGAGCGCTGAAATTCCAAATGAAATCTTATCTGTGTTAACAATCGATTACAATTGCATCTGACAGGTTCAATACCCTATTACTTCTGCTGGTGTCTAGGCCACTGAAACTATGTAGAATTTAATGGAGCAGATTGCATGGCTCTCTTGCTCTTCTTTGAACTTTCTTGAGTGATCAGGGAACATCTGTTCTTACTGGTAGTCACCTTTCGCCCCATAATAACATATTGTTGAACTCCATTCTCTGAGTTCCCAGTGGACTCTATGATAGCAATCCTCAGGTGACTTGGTTGTCTCTTGTCACTGTTGGTGTTTATGATTTTCACTTTCATCAGTTTTGTCCAAATTCTGCTTGTTCATACACAGTGAAATTGATTGTGGCTTGTCACTGCAGTTGCCGTCAGGGTCCCGGTATTGGCCTTGGTCCAAATGTCTGATCAATCAGTCGTACCCATGGCTAGCAGGAGGAATCAGTGGTCCAACAGAACAGAAGAGAATGCTCGAAATAAGATGTGCACTTTGGCTACCTGCATAGCTATTAATGCTGGAATGGGGCTTGCTGATTATACAGCCAGCATTAGCCTGTACGGAAGGTACTGAACATGGCACACAGAGTGTAAAGGCTAGAACTGTGCCTGCTATATAGTTTGTTGTATTTTGAGATTACCATTTCCAAGCAAATATGTGAGTTAGAACTGGCAGAATTAACTTGGCTAGCACAAGCTGGATTTCACAGCCACACTGGGGAGAAAAGCCTGTATTTACTTTCCTCCACCTACAATTATAAAAGATTCAACAATATTTCAATATACAGTTAATATTGGGTACATAAGGGTCGGTTTTTGGATGTTACAGACAAATTTCAAAAATGATTGAGCCAAAGGCAACCACAGTTTAAAAGTCATAAAAATGAAGTAGTAAAGAGGAAACAAAATTCTTGGATAAGAATTGTGCACATCCTGTTATATTTGTTATATTTGTTACCTCTTTTCTCTTGCCCTAACCTGCTTGTTTGTCCAGCTGGTATTTCTTGTCTTTTAGGCTGTAAGCTTTTTGGGGCAGGGCCTGAAATTGACTACATGTTTGTACAGCATCTAGCTGATTGAGACCTTCTAGGCACTACCATAACTGTTAAATAATAGTTATGTTAATAAAACATAATAGAGACTCTTTCTGCAACCTGCAGTTTGACACCCACTTCAAACCCACCTCCAGACCCATGAGGGTGACTCGCCCTCATCCTGAGGCTCTCAATCTCTCCATCCTCTCCTCAGTCCTGAGAGGAGGGGTGGAACAGGAGGTTTATGCCACTTCTGTGATAAGGTGGGTGGTAGGGGAGCCCAAGCTCTCCCACTCAACTCTCTGTTTTGCACTAATTACTAACTCCATAAAAGCAACAAAGAATCCTGTGGCACCTTATAGACTAACAGACGTTTTGCAGCATGAGCTTTCGTGGGTGAATACCCACTTCTTCACTTGCATCCGAAGAAGTGGGTATTCACCCACGAAAGCTCATGCTGCAAAACGTCTGTTAGTCTATAAGGTGCCACAGGATTCTTTGTTGCTTTTACAGATCCAGACTAACACGGCTACCCCTCTGATACTAACTCCATGAACTTCACTGAAGTTATGATATACACTGGTGCGAGATAAGAATTAGGCCCATATGCTCTACTGAAATGAGTGTATTTTGAGGAAAGTGTGTGTGTGTATCTCTCCTCTGAGGCCTACTCACATTTCTCCTTTTTAATACCTTTATTTTTGACCCATCCTTCCAGCCAAAGAGGTTTGAAAGTCATCTCCCTGCAGAGCTCTTCAATGCCACTCCTGGATTAGTTGGAGAGAGTGTCATTAAGGTAATGGCAGGTGCTCAAGAAACCCTGGGTTTATATGAACGATTATGCAAAGGCAGAGCCAACGGGTCACACTTCCCTGGCCGGCCAGTGGGCTGCGGAACACCAGGGATGGAGGGACCTATCCTTGTGTACACTCCTTCTTTCATTCTAAACCTGTCCGCACCTTGCAGATACAGTCAAGCCTTCCATCCATTAAACCACTGGGTGGCAGTGAGAGGTGTGCCTGGTACCCAAATTCAGACCTATATCATCAGTAAGCCGACATACCTGGCATACCTTTGAATGACTTCTGTGTACATTTCTGATTTTGTCTGTGCACTTCCCTCTGCCAGAAGATAATTTCTGATCAGATTTCCTACAGCTTAAATGTAGTATTATTTCTTGTTGTTCTAACGACATTATTACCTTGTGCACTGTCACTGAATTTATCTCACTCATGGCATCCCTTCACGCAGGAAAAGGAAGCAAGTGCTGTTGTTCACAATATGAAACAAGACTGTGAAAAAACCAGTACCAACTTGGGTCAGATTAATTCCTGTGCATATGGTAAGCAATGAAATTATAACCATCTTTCCTAATATTTAAATGAGAAAATAGCCTCACTAAAATTGCTTATCCATATAAAAATTCATGAGAGAATCTTATTACTATATTTCCCTCAAGTCATAAAAAAAACCATTTATAAAAGATCTGTTTCTGTAGAAATAGCAACACTAGAGCATAACTTCTAACACAAACCTCCCTCCCCAGAAGGGAAGAGATTTTTCATTTGGAGCTAAATGAAGCAAAATTTACATATGTACTCTTTTATTTAAATTAATATAAATTTCTTACATGATTGAGGCTTTGCAGCATCAAACTATTGATTAAAAACATTTTCTTTCTTTCTTTCTTTCTTTCTTTCTTTCTTAACACTTATTTACAGAGCCCTGCGTGGACATAAAATTTGTATCTGCATCTGATACATAATCTGCAAACATGGTCCATGGATATCTGAGGATATAAAGTGGATATCCACAGATTTGCAGGGCTCTACTTATTTAGCTCCCTCTTGGCCAAATCCTGCTTGCCTTAATGTGAGAAGTCCCACTGGTTTCAATCAAGTGCCTAACACCTTTCCGTGCTGATATAAACTCTTTGGAGATGCTGAGATATAAATTTGGTAAAGCAAAACTTTTCCTTGTGCTAATTCAAAATGGTCTTAGACCCTTCCTCCTCAAAAGCAAAGTTAATTTATTTAATATTTTTTATTAGTTATCATTAGTCAATGAAATATATATGTGCATATGCAACATACTGTAAACTGAGACTGCACTAATGCCTTAATTTAGCACAGCACACAAACACTTGCATAACTTTAAGCACGAGTAATCCTATTGGGATTATTCACATGCTTAAGGTTAAGCAGGTGCTTAAGTGCTTTGCTCCCACTGAGATGTTGCCTCTTAATGGATTTTGTGCCTGATATATATTCATTCAAGTCACATTTGAGTACTCAGTTTGATAACAGCACTTGCAACACAGACTATGGTCTAAGGCCTGGACTGCGCTTAAAAATTACATTGATTTAGCTATCTTGCTCAGGGCTTGATACATTTTGCACCCTTAGTGTGGTAGTTAGGTCAACCTAACTCTCATTGTAGATGCACCTAGGCCAATGGAAAAATTCTTCCACTGACCTAGCTACTGCATCTCGGAGAGATGGATTAGCCACATTGATGAGAAAACTCCTTCCATTGCTGTAGGAAGTGTCTAAACTATGGTGCTACAGCAGCACATACCCTAAGACCCATTGACTTTCAGTGAGACTTAAGCTCCTAAAGACCAGATTTTAAAAGGTATTTGGGTACCTAAAGTTGCAGACAGACCCCTAGAGGAATTTTCAAATGTGTCTAGGTATCTAACTTCATTTTGGGAATCAAGGCACGTTTGAAAATCCCATTAGGCGCCTAGATACTGAAATAACTTTAAAATTTGGCCCTAAGGCCCAGGTCCTCAAAGGTATTTAGATCCACTTGAAATCAGTGGAAATTAGGAGCCTAAATATCTTCAAGGTTTTGGGTCTATGTGCTTATGTCACTTTTGAAAATCGGATTTAGGCTCCTAAATGATTAAAAAACAAACTACAAATGTCTTAAATATATTTACCAAAAAAAAAATTAGGAAGCTGCCATCTTGACAATTTGACACTGTCATTTGAGACAAAGGCATTGCAGATCAAAATCTGCATGAATGGGAGCCTTTCAGAATTTCTACAAGCTAAGTTGTATTGCTTTGGAAAATGGCTAAATGAATGGGGGTTAAAATGGTCTTTTTTTGGATAATAGCTTTTGCCTTGTAACAACCTTGAAAGTCTTATGTATTTCATGCATTAAGATGGGAACCGTATTCTCTAAAACCTATTCAACGCCATTATTTAGCTCAGTGGTCCCCAAACTGTGGGCGTGACCCCTAAAGGGGCGGGGAAGAACATTTGGGGTGGGGCGTGGCAGAGCCCAGACCAGCCACCACAGGAGGCATGGAGGGAGCACCACCCAGCCCTGCTCTGCCCCCAGCTCCACTCTGGCTCCACCCCAACTGCGGCCCTCAGCCCTGACTATGGCTCCGCTCCCGGTTCTGGCCTCAGCCGCCAGCTCCTGTTCCCAGCCACGGCCCCTGGCTCCCAGTCGCAGCCTGGCCCCGCTCCTGGCCCAGGCCTCGGCTCCAGCTGCATCTGCGGCATCAGCTTTGGCCTGTACCACAGCCCCACTTCTGGCCCTGGCTCCCGACCCCTGGCTCCCAACCACGGGGGCACGGGCAGATTATATTAGGGGTCGGGAGGGCATGACGTAAAACATTTGGGGACCACTGGTCTACTCTAGAGCTTCTATTAGGAAATATAAATACAATAGATAGACCCCATATTCTTGATATTTTCCATACCAAAAAGCTAAAGGAAAAGATATATTACTATTTTTTAAAGAATGTGTTTGTACCTCGTAAAGCTACAGAAAAGGGCTCACTCAAAGCAGATGTAATGGTACTGCATGCCTCAAGGAAGTGGTAATCAGGTATGGATCCTCTTAGCTGTAGGTAACTGGTTTAAAATTGCCCCAGATATGTAATAATTCAAAGTTGTTTCCTACTGATGGCTGTTTTGTGGCCAATGAATGTGTGACATGAATTAGTGGTCTCAGTTCAGTTCCTATAGGACAGCTGGCCTGACTGGTGGCAATCTCAGAAGTGAGCATAAGAAATGAAGCTATGGAGACTGATGTATCCTCTCATCCTTATAAGTGGTTCTTTCCAATCAGGACTAAAACACACTTCCCTACCAATGTAAATGATCTGATCAGTGTAAATGAGATTAGAAACTTTTTACTTCTGCTACCTGTTCTGTAGCTTAGCTCTTCACATGCTTTGTCGATAACAAAAATAAAATGTAAGTTTCAAAACAATACAATGTCCTACTTAAAAGTGACTGATTGCTGTGCTGAATGTGCTGTCCTTCAGTTTTATGTCTCCATTAATGCAGTTTGCTGTAGCCTTCCTTGTCAATTTTGAGCCAATGTCAATTTACCAAGAGTTTCCACATAGCTCTTCATCCTCTTTTGTGTGGGTGGTGGGAGGGGGAGAAAAGACAGCCAGGATTAATTGTCTGTTCTCTTGCTTCTATCATTGAGTTTTTCTCTCAATTCATAGCTGTCAAGGCTTATAGGAACAAAAATTAATCTTTTTTATTTTCTTATATTTCTTTGCAAAGTCCATTTTGTGTGAAGTTCTACTTTTTCCCCATTTCAAATGCCTCGATATATTTTTAATTTTAAGAAAAAAAACTAATCAGTAGGTCTCACCATAGTGTGGGAGAACCTAACAAAAATTATCACCACAATACAAAGGCCCACATGCAGTCATTTACTTCTTTCTTCCCCTGAGGCAGCCTAGTGAATCTTCTTCTTTAGTTGGTAAAACATGTTTTATGCTTTGTTGTGCAAGTGGTGAGATTTGTGGTATTTCTAATCTCTGCAAGTGAATTCCATAGTGAGCCAGTTACTGAGAAAATTCTATCCCTTGCTTTCTTAAGTTTTCCTCTCAAGGTAAGCAGTTTCATAGTGACTGGGGAATATAACTCTCTGTGGAAAAGTGTACTTTACTGTAAACATGTTCTTCTAGACACAGAAGAGTTAGGAACATAGAATTTGCCATATCAGATTACTAATCTATCTGCTCTGCTTTCTACCCTTGGCAGTGGTTAATAAATTACACTTCCAAGGAAAGTGACCAATTCCCCCCATGACACGCTTGGCAAATTGTGCAGTCCTGGAAGTGTGGGAGCTTCCCTTTGCTTAACTTTTAGCTTATATTGCCACAAAATTTGGTCACAAAATTATCCAGCTCTTTAAAACCAAGTCAAAGTATTTGACTATGTCACCATACTGTCACTTGGTGATTTCCAAGGCAGGAAAAAAAGGAAATGAGGGAGAAGTCAAATTACTTTTTTATTTTTACATCTGTGGGTGCAGCCTAACCTCCATCATACATTTCCATTGCATGGCTCATTTTTGTGATTTTTTTTCTTTGCATGGTCAGAAAGAAACCTTGATGGGCACTTACTGGAACGTCACTGTAATTGGGTCTACAAACCCCATATTGAACATAGAGGGGGGAGGAGAGTCTGTCCTGTTTACAAGCAAGCAGCTTGATCAAACCTCCATGTAGGTAGAGCTGCCAAGCATGGATAGAGGTTATAAAGGCAAGAATACAGAGAGGTAAAGGGAGTCAGAAGGGCCTGGGACAGCAGGGTGGCTACAGCCGAGCACTGGGCTGCCTCCAAGAAAACAGTCAGGAGACTGAAAGAGACTGCAAGCCCAAAAAGTGAAGGACTGACAGGCTTAATTGAAGGTGGGGGTCCAGGAACTGACCTGACTGAGAGCAAACTAAGGATGGTCTGTCAGGAGAAGCTGAGGCTCCTCAAGAGACCACTCCAAGAGGCAGAGACAGTCACCCTACCCCAGTCCATGCTAACCTACTCCTTGAACAAGAGAAGGCAGTATAATAGTCAGAGTGCACATCCATCCACCTGTGGAAAAGATCCACAATAAAGAAAAGGCCCTAAGTACAGATAGTAATTTTATGACACAGAATATTTATTCTGGTACTTTTGACGCAGTTGAAGCTTTCTGTTTGATTTTTAATTATGTTGTCTCTTAACTAAGCAATATTCCTTTAAAGGGAGTGGCCCATGAGGAAATGAATTGATCCTGAATGGGCACAGAACATAACATTATTAAGGATCACTGCTATTCATTGTTTGCAGTGATGTAGCTGTGTTGGTTCCAGGATATTGGAGCAACAAGATGGGTAAGGTTTCTGGCTGGAAAAGCATTATCTAAATTGTATCTATTACTGGACTAAATTCTGTTGGTGAAAGAGACAACTTTTCAAGCTACATAGAGCTACTCCCTAACTCCCGCTCCTTTTTTTTTTGTCCTATGATTCTAGAGGTGTTAACAGACCGCTTTGCAGTGAATGATCCCTTAGAACAGGTGTTAACTGTTTATGCTAAACAATCTGTTCCACTGTGTATTTAGCTCTGACATTCTCAGCCTGGCCTACACTAGGAAATTAGGTTGGTTTAACTATGTCAGTCAGGGGTGTAAAAAATCCACAGTCCTGAGTGGCATACTTACTTAAGCCAAACAAAATCCCCATGTAGACAGCACTAGGTCGATGTAACATTTCTTCTGTCGACTTAGCTACCACCTCTTCGGGAGATGGATTACCTACGCTGACTGGAGAAACCCCCCACCCATAAGAACATAAGAATGGCTGTACCGGGTCAGACCAAAGGTCCATCTAGCCCAGTATCTGTCTACCGACAGTGGCCAATGCCAGGTGCCCCAGAGGGAGTGAACCTAACAGGCAATGATCAAGTGATCTCTCTCCTGCCATCCATCTCCATCCTCTGACGAACAGAGGCTAGGGACACCATTCTTACCCATCCTAGCTAATAGCCATTTATGGACTTAGCCACCATGAATTTATCCAGTCCCCTTTTAAACATTGTTATAGTCCTAGCCTTCACAACCTCCTCAGGTAAGGAGTTCCACAAGTTGACTGTGCACTGCGTGAAGAAGAACTTCCTTTTATTTGTTTTAAACCTGCTGCCTATTAAGCGTAGGTAGTGTCTACACTGAAGCACTACAGTGGTGCAGTTTGTCTCTCTCACCAACAGAAGTTGGTCCAATAAACTATATCACCTCACCCATCTTGTCTCTCTATTGCTATTCATTGTCATTTAGCTTGGAGCTGACAGTGGCTTCAGCCCAAGATCAGAAGTATTAGATACAGAGGCTTTGGATGAAGTTGAAGCTGAAAGTGCTAAATTCAAAAGTCACGGGAAAGCTGGATCTGCGATCAGCCAGTGCTTTTAAAATAATTTTAATGCATTATAGGGAATATTTAAAAAAACTAAATATAGGTGAAAATATCTCAAATTATTTTTCCTTTGTTTCCTCCACCCCTTTCCTTAGCTGTTTAAATTACTGAAAGAGTCCATAATTGCTAAGTTCTCTTGGGCCTCTCTGTGTTGTTCTACATTTGTTTATATCGAACTTGCATTATATAAGTATGTTACTTCCCCCATTGAACTTAGTTTTAGATATAAACAAAAAACATATGGGTATAGCTGTCTTTATTTTTCTTTACATATACATTTCCTAATAATAATTAGACAGTCCAACTGCATATTCAAATCTGAGTATTGTATCTGTCCATTAATTTTAACTACATTTGCCATATATCTTGCACCTCATATGGCCATGCCAGCCATGATACAATTACCAAGAAATGATTTGTTTTGTTGGTTGAACCTTGATTTCCTCCAGTTCTGGAGTTTTACTAGGATATGAAGAATTAACATTTTCAGGTTTTTGCATGTGCACTTTGCAGTTTCCTGTTGTTCACTATGAATTGGTGCTTAATTATCTACTTTGCTCAAGCTTTACATTTGTAGCTTAGCTGGACTATTGTTAAATCTGACTATTCAATAACTTTCTGAAAATGCTTCTTGCTACAAAACCCTACCAATCAACCATGGCTATGCATGTGGTAAGATGTGATTGCGTCTTCCTGTGTAAAACTTAATTGTTTCATTATTACCTCTTCATCCTCTCCATCCCACCCTTCTGTTTGCCTCATCCTTACATTTGTACGTGAGATTGTAAATTTTCTGGAGCAGGGACTTTTCTATTTGCTTAATGTCAATATAGCACCTAGCAAAAGTGCCACTGTAATTCAGATAATACATAATAACACCAATCAATCAAAATAAGGGAAATTATATAAAAACTCAAGAAACTTGGACAGCAAATCAAATGCAATATAGGCCATAATACACTGAATGTATCTGAATTACTTGTGTGTGCATTCCTTATTCCACCATGTATTTTTACGAACCCTACCACTATTACTTTGTTAATTATAATTATTTTATTAATTGTTTTTGCATCACCCAAAAGTGAGCTAGGTGTTTTACAGTATAAATAAAAAGGTGCAGTCTCTGCCCTGAAGCACTTACAACCTCATTTGAGACATGACTTGACAAGAGGGACTAGCAGACAGTAGTCAGGAAATGGGTTGAGGAAGAACAGTTATATGAAGGTTACTGCTTTTAGACATGAGTACATATAGCTGCCCACCTACCAGAGAAATGAGTTTGATATAATTCCCTGTGTAACTTGAGTGCACTATTATTTCACGTTGTTCTAATGAATTTAGTGCCCTCTGTATTGATATTCCATCCAACAGGAAGGACTCCTAGGGGAGATGTGTGTCATTCAGTATGCAAAGGAAAAACAGATCAAAACCCATCAAGTGAGACAGACTGTATTCAAGTATCCTTGGTAAGCAATGAAATTATAACAGCTATACACAATAATTCACTGGATACATGACCAACCATAAGAGCCTTACTTCTGTCGCTTATCCATACAGAAGAAGCACATTCCCTCAAAAGTAAAACAACATGTTTTTGTTCATTTAATAACTTTGAAATATATGCATAGAGATACAGATACAAAATAGTGTGATCTGTTCTCATTACAGTCTCTACTAGACCAGACACCTGCAGTCCAAAGACAGAATCAGATAAAGTCTTATATCAATGAAGACAATTACCCGATATACAAAATCAAAAAAGGAATCTTGCTGCAGACAAATCAGAAGTACCTACTTGAGAAGGTTAGAGAAAATGCGAGATCAGTGGGCCAATTCTACTCTCAGTTACATTGGTTTAAATACAGAGTAACTCGTTTGGCTTTAGTGAAGATATTGTGGATTTACACAGGTGTGATTTAGAGCAGAATTTGGTTCTCTGAGATTATACATAGCTTAAAAGGACATAATCAACTGAAATTTGTCCCAAATTTTAAATTGTCTAAACACAATTTTTTTTATAAAACCAAAGACCAATAGAAAATGTATGTCATTTTTTTAATCTAATGAAAACTTGTATTTTAAACAAATAAGCTCTCCTCTGCAGTATTTGAAACCCAAACATTGCAGTACTGAGGGCCTGATCCAAATCAATTGATGTCAGTGGGAGTTCTTCCATTGATTTCAGTGGGTTTTAGACTGGACCTTAACAATGTGCAAGTGAAAATGACCAGAAACAAATATGACATTGACTTAATTTCTTTTTATTTTCCACCTTGGGGTAAATGCAAAAAGAAACAGAGAATAAGCAGTGATATGTAAATTGAATTTTTAAAATATTTCATTTTTAATAAACTAAGGTGATAATATAATAATAGAAATATGTTTGTTTAAAGAATATACAATTTAAATTGACAGCACCCCTTTAAAACTTTCCATATTTTGGCTGGGCATAAGGTAGATACTCTAGTTTGAAAGCAGTCCATTAGAGTTCCTGGGATCCGCAGTAGAGCCACAGTTTCTCAGCCCTACCAGGGCATGGTTTTTCCTACCAACATTTGGTTACAGAGTGACAAAAGCGGCATAGATTTCCTGAAGGGGTGGCTCAGCTTTCAAAAGTTTGGAAAACATTGGCCTTAGGGATGGAGTTGACTGGGAGTCAGGAGCTCTGGATTCTATTCCCAACTCTGGCTCTAATTTGCTGTGTGACCATGGGCAAGTCACACTGAGTTAGATTTTCAAAACATGTCAGTTCCCATTTAGGCAATGAAGTGGTAGGATTTTCAGAAGTGTTCACCACCCAGCAGCTCCCATTATTTTCCTATTGGGAATGATTTCAGTTACAGCAAAATATGATGTTATGTCATTGTCATATGATAGAGTTTCTGGTATTGTACAAACAAGTCCATATGGACTCTTTGACTTACCCACCCCTCCCTCAAATCTATTTAACTATTTTGATCAATAGTCTGAAACTATAGATTAATTCCATCTGGGTTCATTTGACAGATGTTACAACCTATCATGAGGTAGTCAAAGGTACACCAGAGTTTCGGCAGCATCTTGTTGTCAGATTCATAAGGAACTTGACACTTTTAAAACATCCCACTAAGAAATGTTTTGTGTCATGGAAAATTAACGTGAACCTACTCAGACTGTCAAAAGCTCCTTTTGAACCACCTAGTAGGTGTGAGATTTCAGATTTCTTTCATGGAAGGTTAATCTCCTGGTGTTAGTGAATTAAGTTCATAGTGTCAGGGCCAATCAGGGGGGGGGGGGGGCAGGAGGGCCATTTGGCCTGGGCCTCAAGCTCAAAGGGAGTCTCAAATTTAGACACTTGTTAATTTTTTGGCATTTGATAAGTTTCGCAATTTATTTTTATGCGCATCCGTATGGGACCAAAATGTGACACACCCTCTCAGCTTAGAGCTGCAAATTTAAGCAAATAAGAGATGCGATTTGGTAAAAGACATACTTTTTTTGTTAACTAGTATAGATATTGTCATATTAAAGAGTTTAAAATGTTCATAAATATTAATAAAAATATATTGGTTCTGATGGCACAATGTGTCGTCATTTGTTATTTTTATTATGGCTAGGAGCCTCAAAAGCTGGAAGTGGCCCGGGCCTCTCTGGAGCTCTGAGAGGGCCTGCATAGAGTCAGTTTGCTTCAAGCCCTATTGATTGATCCACCTTATACTAAATTTGGTGTTACACTCTCATCCAAGATTCTTCTCCAAGACAGATAGAATTCCACTTTAGTGAGTCTATTGTCCTGCCAACATTCTTACCACCACTATGTGCACATCCCAGAGGTTTTTCTTTACTATACTCAGCTCTGGAGAATCCTCATTGTTCTATCTGGAGTTGGCTAAAGAGGACTTTAAACAGATAGCCAAACAGTTATCTTCATCATTGTCCTGTGTGAGAGGATCATATCACAGCTCATTCTGGCAGAGGCAGAGCAGCTTCCTCTGTCAAGTTCTGATGATAAATAGGCAAAAAGAAACTTTGTGTTCTTCTGTTCTGCTTTTGGAAGTCTTAGTTTCTTTCATCTGAAGGCTTCTGGATTATTGCCTCTTAGACACAGATGTCATTAGCTCAGACCTCCTAGACAACAGCTTTCCTTAACTGAGGCCTCCTGGCTGTCTCAACATTTTCTAGGTCAGCTACAGGCTCCAAATGTTCTCAAACTCAAGGCTGTCTCAAGCTTGAGACAATCTCAAAAGCAAAAATTCTATCAAACTGCCTGTCAACTCAAATACTTATTTCAATTGTGTCTTTACAATGAAATACTTAGATCCTTATTGGGACAGGCGTTATATCTTTTTGGATGATTCATTTTCCCCCCATTTTTCCCAGCTGTTTTCCTGACCTCTTCCAAACCCCAAATACTACTTTTTGTGGCACAGAGCACCCACTGACTTCAACTGGAGCATCCTGTGCATTGATAGGTGAAATCTAGTCTTTATTTTGGACCTTATAGCTTACGTCATTGCATTTGTTATTTTTCATTAGTAACTTTTCAGTAATGTAAAGTAACTAGATTTCTAATCCTCTAAAATGGTTTACATGGTTTGAGATTCCACCTGTCAAAAAAATTCTAAATTTGTTTTATGGAAAAAATGTTGAAAAAAATAATTTTCTTGGAATACTTCAATTTTTTATAATAGTAAATAGTAATTTTTTGGTTTTCAGATTTTGGATTTTCCTTCCTTTCTCTCCCTATTCTCACCATTTTTCTTTTTTCCCTTCCCCACTCCCCTTTCTTTGATTTTTTCCATTGCAAAAGGGGGAAGGAAGAAGGAGAAAGACAAGGCGGGAAAACAAAACAAACAATTTTCTTGTTTTGGGGGTTTCATTTTTTCATCAAAAGAGCAGAACATTTTGTAAAAAATATTCTATGAAAACTTTCATTTTTGACAAAAGGCCATTTTTTGTTGAAAAAAATAAAGTTTTGAATGGAATATTTTGACAGCTCCAATTTCAACATTTCACAAAGACTGTCAATGTGACTTGGATATTTTGTTTTTCATCTAACCTAGAAATGAGCTCAGAGTCACATTATTTGTGTTGCTGTTACCCTTTTTTTGTTTTTTTAAAATACCTTGTCCATGCATCGTCGCCTTATAAAATTTGCTATTATCGTCTTCAGAAGGAAAATACAGGGACAAGATGAACTGAGACTGATAGTTATTCCCTGCTGGATCCTGCTGAGAATATAAAAATAGATCTCAGAGATTTGCTAGAAGTACTGAATAAAAGATCACTGAAGTCTGTTTCCTTAGTATTCCAGACCTAAGCTGCTCGCTCTCTGCAAGCATTTGTTTTGCTAATGGAAAGCCTAAAAGGCTGTCAAGGCTGGTGGAAGATTAAACCATAAGCAGAAGCGGGACTACTGAAAAGCAGTCATTTCAATTTTCTGTTTTAAGGGCAAGTGGGAAGTGATAGATGGGATGCTGGAGGGGGGTGATAAATTATTTGAAACTATGAATCAAGGAGTTTTTGTTTACAGCAGTAGAGCCAAAGCTAAGGATGCTTTCTTAAAAAAAATGGAAAGAAAATGATGCACCTTGCATCTCGAGGGACAGTTTTGCTATCATGCTGAGCCTAATTGATGAGCATGTTGTGTTGGCACTAAATCCTCAAAGACTTCCTAGCACCTCAGCAAATATGCTAATGTTCACAGTTGTGTTGGATATTTGGTTCATGGCACTGCTGAGGAACTGTAGTAAAGGAATATATAATTGCTACCAAAGAACTCTGCTGTAAAAGTGGTCAAATTATTAGTTGTAGAGATGGGCCTGCTTGACAGATTTGGATTAGGCAAACGATGGTATGGGATTTAAATGTTAAAAGTGAAAAATGTCACGGAGACAGGTTTAAAACATGGAGAATTGCCAGTATGGGGGGAGAAGGGAGTGGCAAAAACTGTTGTGATCTCAGCTTCTTCAATGAGTGTTGTTTACAAATGAGAAGAAACAGAAGAATCCAGCCTAAGGTAACAGCAGTGGCATTTGTTTATCTTTTATTCTACAGTACATGTGTTTGCACTATGTTTTGATATAGCTATTGTATGGAATAGACAATAAATGACAGAAGAGGGGAAGAAGACAGTTTTATCATTTGTACTGTATACAGTCAGTTCTGTATGTCTTTTTTAATGGGTTAATTGTTACACATATTTCATATAGATTGAGGAAAGGGGAAATTGAGAAGAGGCAAATATTTAAGAAAAGTATTCACACTCTTAATGTTGGAAGCTCAGGCAAGGTTTGCATCTTTAAATAAAGATTATTTCAAAGGGGTTCTGCTTAAGCTGTAGATAAATTATTGATTTTTCAGGTTCCCAATCAGTCCAGGGTACTGCAAGATGATTTCAAATTGTTCCTGTGGCTTTCACAAAGAGTTTGTGGCTAAGAAAATGTTTTGACAGCTTCATCTAATATTGTATTGGAGGGAGAAGGAAAGGGGAAGTATAGAAATCCCAATGTGTGAAAGCAGTCTGAAATCAAATGTTCTGCCTTTAAAAATGATATCTTAAGTGTTTAACTTTTAAATATAACTTTTTATAGTTGTATTGACTTTCTGGCTGTCTAGAAGGAAACTAATGTGGGGCCTCATTCACCAGTGCCAGCTCAAGTTTTATGCCAGTGTGAACCTCCACTGAAGTAATTCAGTGGTCAGTCAGGCCTGTTGTCATTAACTCTGCACATCAGAGCATTTTAGGAAGTCATCTAGGCATACAGAAGCAGCTGACTGGCTGAGGTTGGCAGAGTCTGTGATGGCTCTGTGTAAGGATATGGTGGAAGGATGGTGAATACAATGGCGAACCTGACTGGGACAGAGAGGATTTGGCTTCACTGGGTCAGCCTCTCTAGCTCCCCCTTCAACTCATTACAAAGGTGATATTTGGCTTCAAGGGTAACTGTGCCTCTGTATGACCTTGTGCCTCAGTGAGGGGAAGGAAGTTCTTTTAAGGCTCGTAGACCTTGTTAGAAGGGTGAAGGGTGCCTTTTCCTTTTGGCTTCTCTTGCCTGCCATCTCTTTCCCCTGCATTCCCATATCTCCACAGCATAGTCAGATGCTGCACTGCAGCCCCTACTCTCCATTCTACTTAAACCAACTCCTCCCAGTCCCTTTCCACCGCCTGTATCTCACTGAACATTCCTTTAACTTCTGCCTCCTGGCACACTCCTGCCTCAGGAACTAGTAATTTTTGAGGGCCTGGAACAGTTCTTGAGAATACCTTGATGCTTTTGAGAATGCTGTTTGTGCACTGTTTCTCCAGAACAGGCCCTTCACCCATTTTTGGAATGATCAAGGTGCTGGGCTCTCAAAAATACTGGAATGGCCATATTCCAGTTTGGAAAATCCACTAGTTACCAGCTCCCATTTGAGCCCCTTGCTGGGCACCCAGATGGTTAGAGGTACCTACCCAAGCTTTTGAAAATTGTGGCCTTTCTGTGTCTCAGTTTCTTCATATGTAAAATGGGAATAATGATACTTATCCGCCTTAATAAAGTTCTTCAGGCTCGACAGATGAAAAATGTTCTTGAATTGATAAATATTATTAATTTATTACTGTTGTTCAGTAGGAGTAGAAGCGACTTCTAGTAGTAGCAGGCATTGTGAGTAAGTTCTATAGGAACGGGTTGTTGGCAAATAGTTTAAGTTTTACAAACTTTGCTTTTATTTTGTCATATCCAACCCATCTGCAGGCACCCTACAACATAGCTGGGCAAGTATTCTGAAATCTAGTGGCTGGCAATTCTTTTTCAAAGTAGCTAGGATTTGTTTACAGCGGGTTTTTTTAGATTTTGATTTTTGTTTTTTGTTGAGGTAAATCTTAGAATTCATGGCTCCCCTTCAAAAGCCCTAAATTACCGTTTATTTATATTTTTGCATGGGCTAAGAAGTGGATTTAGCATTCTTGTTCACATATTCTATTACAGCTAATAGGACAGCAGTAGTTTTAAAAGCATTGCCTGTATTCTCTAGCAGCTAGGCTCATGACACTCTATGGGGAGTGTTGTTTTTAACCTTCTCTGCTTCACACTGTGGTCTGAGTATAATGGCAGTGGCAGCATTACAATACAGCAGTGATCACGTCCATCTCTCAGCTTGCTGTGGTCCCGTTGGTGCCTGCCGGTGGGCCTGATTCATTGCTACTCAACACCTCATGCAATCATTTACACACTGCAAAAGAAGTGCAAAGTGGGTGTAAAATGCTTTCAAATCAGAATGGAAGCATTTCATATCCACTCTGCACTGGAGTTAATGACTGCGCAAGGGGCAGGACCGTGATCAACTGGGCTCAAAATTTCAGAGAAGGACACAAAATGAGTGACATAAAGACTTACATTACATCTAGGTGGTACCTACCTGGAGGCTGAATCTCATATTCCAGGCTCTGTACAATCTTCCCTTTGAGTCTAAGATGGAAGCCCTATTTGCATTTTTAACCTATAGATCACTTTTTTGGTTGTAATTGTTTCTACTCTCTGGGTTTCTGAACTATGGGCAAATATAGTGCCCATATTTTAAAAAGGGAAAAAAGAAAACCCTGGGAACTGCAGACTGGTCAGCCTCACTTCAGTCCCTGGCAAAATCATGGAGCAGGTCCTCAAGGAAACCATTTTGAAGCACTTGGAGGAGAGGAAGGTGATCAGGAACAGTCAACATGGATTCACCAAGGGCAAGGTCTAGGTTAGATATTAGGAAACACTATTTCACTAGGAGGGTGGTGAAGCACTGGAATGGGTTACCTAGGGAGGTGGTGGAATCTCCATCCTTAGAGTTTTTTAAGGTCTGGCTTGACAAAGCCCTGGCTGGGATGATTTAATTGGTGTTGGTCCTGCTTTGAGCAGGGGATTAGGCTAGATGACCTCCGGACATCTTCCAACCCTGATATTCTGTGATTCTATGAACTAACAGCCCTTGCTTACAAGCCCCCTGTTTTACTTTTCAGTAAGCACAATGCTGTCCTATCTTCAGTATAATCTTTTGTTCACACATACCCCACTGAATTCCATTAGAATCAAGAGCTTGTCCTTCCCAACAACCCTTTACCTCCAATGAGGCTGATGGATGTCTTCACAATTTGGATATAAGAAGGGATAATAAATTAGATCTGAATAAAACATAAGATTTCCAACTGTCTGAAAGTTGTCCAGAGAAATATCAGATGTAAGGCCCACACAAACTGTGCTACTGTTAGGTTTTTACATGTGCTCTGAGCTTGAAGGAAGGTCATAAATATACTCTATAAGGAGCACATGAATCCGCTGGGTTGAGAGGGAAAGTACTTCACAAGAAAAGATTTTCATTGTTTCCATTTGGTCCTTCACAAACACTTCTACTAAATGTGAATGAATAGAGAAGTGCCTCTACAGATGCACTGTTAGGCAAGACTGCTATAGCTTCTAGTTTTGAAAAGTAATGCTACACTGTTGGTTAGTTTGTAATAATCATCTATCTATCTATCTATCTATCTATCTAATTCTAGCTCAAAAGTTTGTCTCTCTCACCCACAGAAGTTGGTCCAATAAAAGATATTAACTCACCTGCTATGTCACTCTAATATCCTGGGACCAATGCAGCTACAGCAACACTGCAAACATCTAATAGAGGCTGACCTTGTCCACTTGGAGGACAGGCAATTATTTGTACCTGTACATAGCATTTTTCTAATGGCAGATGGCAGTTTCTTACATGTTCCACTTATGTTCTGTACTGTGTTACTGTCATTGCATCAGTAATGTTGTTTTCTTACTATTGTCCCGTTTCTGACAGGTATCTTTTGAGGACAATTTCAGGGGATGAAGGATGAGCTTGTGGTTAAGGCACAGTTCAAGGAATCAGGAAACATGGCTTTATTTTTGTTATTTCATAGACTCCTTATGTGATCTGGGCAAGAGATATAACTTCTCTGTGCCTCAGTTTCTTCATTAGTAAATGGGGAATAATAACACTACACAAGAATAGGTGCTCCGAAACTGCAGTGGTGAATCTCATCGAAGTATCAGTAAAACATGTATTTAAAAATCTGTTGGTAGTTTATAGTTTGCTCTTTCTGGAAACTACTTTTTACTTTAATGAAGCTTGTGTGAGAATCAGTTTTATTTCAAGCAGGTGCCTGTCACCTGCTATCTTCTAAGTATAGCTCTTCATGGTAAGTGTCATGACATTCGCTACTGAGGAAGGGAAGAGCAGTCTTGACAGGACCCATTTGGTGGTCAAAAAATCTGCTGTACATTTGGTCACTTTTGTCTTTTCAAGTTTGATTGAAGAACCTATCTAGGGAATGACTGTGTCCACTGGAGAAATACCACATATACATCAGAAAATTGTGTGTTCTGTCAAGAATAATGTAAAATAATAAAATGTGAAAAACAAGAGGGTGTATGTGGTAAATCAAGATAATACCACAGGAGACATCCCTTATAATGAGAGACAGTTGAAAGGCATGTCCAGATCCTTTATTGTTCACTTCTTCCTAAACAGCCCCTTGAGAGTCCTGTCAAAGTATGGACATGTTAAGGGTCAAAATTTGGGAGGGGAAGGTAAGGCTTTTGATGCTGTGGAGACCTGTAGAGATGTATTATAAATCATTCTAATGACACTAACTAATGTGCTCCAAACAAACTGGGAGGAAATCAACATGTGATATTTTTTGATCACTTGCCCTGCCTGATGTGCCTGGTACTGTAGGTCACAAACAGAATGGTGGCTTATAAAAAAATGTTCTTGCAAATAACAGCTGTGGGGGGGGATAAATAGTATTTACCCTAATGTTAAAAATACATTACATGTATACAGACCTTTTTCTCTGAGACCCACAACCTATTTGACATCAGGAGGGGCACTGCACAGGTGCCAGCCAGTATCAGAACTGTATTTTTCACTATTAAAATAAATGCTGAATTTGTTTATTACTAGCTAATTTCTTTACTGAGTAGCCTTAATGGAAGTTACTCATATAAATCCTTGGTACACCGGGGAGAGATGAGATTTGGAGTCTAAATACTCAATGTGTTAATGTACACATAAGCATGCTTGTTTGTGTGCACACATTTGTGTGTGCAGGTTTTAAGTTAGACCCACCTGTTGTGTCTTTTTACCATTTTCTTTGAAGCCTGCTATTTGGATTCTCTGTGTATTCTCACTGGTGTTGAAATTGGATTACTATAATGACAGCACATGTTCTAATTGGAGTGTAAATTAGGGAGATGTGTCCCCTTTGAATGAGGATTTTATATCGGTGGGGATTTTGTTGGCAGGAGAGATGGAAGAAACTAGGAAACAGAAGAGAGGTATGCCTATAGCTTAGTGTGAGAGCTTTGTTCCTAGGGGGCACCTGATGGAGTTGTGTATACAACAGTGAACATCAGGGATAGTACCAGCCTTGGGAATTGCTTAGACCTCTGAGAATATGGAAAGACGTGCTTGTTCTCTGACTGTGTTGTCAGAAAATAATTTGGGGCGGATTGGTAAAGATGATAGCTGTTCAGAAGAGTAGCTGTTGTGGAGGACTGCGTATTTTAAGTTTGAAAGACCAGCCCCTAATATTAGCACAGGTGATACCTGACTGTTCCTGTGGTCTTTAGGACTGATGCTATGTGTTATGTCCTCTAAATAAAGAGTAATGGGCTGAGGTGGAATTTGTGCATACATAAAAAACGGCATCATTATTTGCTAAGGAGTAAAGGAAGGATGCAGGGCCAGCTCTAGGTTTTTTGCCGCCCCAAGCAAAAAATTTTTTGGCTGCCCCCCACCCCAGTCCTGGGCTCTCACCCCCCACCCCCACCAGTGCCCTCCCCCACCCGCACCCCCTGCCTCCCCAATACTGGGCTCTCCCTCCCCACCCGCACTCCCTGCCGCCCCAGCCCTGGGCTCCCCCTCACCACTGCTGACTCTTCCCACTCCCCACTTGCCTCCAGCCGGTCCAGCACTGGCAGGCTTGGGGTAAGCAGTGGGCCTCCCGGGCCATGCCTCAGCCCAGGGTCCCTCCAGCCGGGGCTCCGGCCTCCAGAACCAGCTGGGACCCGGGAGGGCAGAGCCAGGGGACAGGTCCGGCAGGAGGCTGAGGAGCCGGGGCAGAGCAGCCCCAGAGGGAGCGGAGCCCCAGAGAGCAGGACACAGGCCCTGCCCGGCAACGCCCCACCCTCTATGACCCCGCTGCTACTGCTGCTGATTCTGGGTGGCTGGGGCCGCTTCGCCCAGCCCTGGCTGCAACGCTGGGGGGCAGCCGCCCTGTGGCACTTGCAAGTGGCTCTGTGTGCCCTGCGGGGCAGCCCCAGCCTGAGTGTCCCCTGCTTGGAGCCTGCCTGGCCCAGCCACAAGGTGCAGGTGCTGCTACCCCGCGGTGCGAACCGCAGTGGCCCCAGGGCACCCCCCCGTGCACGATGTGCTGCTGCTGCCAGGGCCGGCTCTAGGCTTTTGCCACCCGAAGCACTAAAAAAAAAAAATTGCTGGAATGCCACCCCTGAAAATGTGCCGCCCTGAGCACATGCTTAGTTTGCTGGTGCCTAGAGCCGGCCCTGGAACGATGGCTAGTTTTGATACAAGAAGTGCTGTTCTTCTCTAATTATTCTTGGCCTTTTAGTTCTGTAAGGTACTTCTTTAGCTCCCAGGAATCCAGGTGCCCAGGGGACAATAGCAACAACCTTGACATGGAAAAGGAGTATTATTCTTCATTATTTTTATTATATAGCACTATAAATATGCACAGCACTTTACAGAAAGAAGAACAAAAAGAGAACACAACCCAAGGGACAGATGTAACTCCCATAGAAGTCAATGAGAATTGAATTGGGCCCTAAATTTGACAAGAGTCAAAATAGGGTGCAGAGAAAGAAGGGGTGAGTTTTTAAACAACTGAAGATAATATATGATCTCACATATGCAGCGTATAGTTTTGCAATGGATTATTAGATGCAAAAAGCTGGAGTTTAATATTTTGAAAATTCTCAATTGGTGTTAGTAGAGATGGGTCCCCATTAGCTAAACAATTGAAATGGTGGTGTGTGTAGGGCAGGAATTGTTAACTGTACTCACTGCGAATGAGAGATTGGGTTTTATGTACGTTGATTTAGTCATTGATTTCTAAGCAAGAGCCAGTTCATTCTATTTTGTTTACAGAATCAGAGTCATACTGGGAAAGGCCATTACTTGGGAGTGTTGCGGGAGGGGGAGTGTACAAGGATCCTTCCCCATTTCACAGTGCATACAAGAGACACTCACAATTACAACCTCTTCTCTGGGGGGAGTGCAGAAACTCCTCCCTCAGTGAACCCACAAGGGTTCGTGTCACCCCAAGGGGGCAGTCAGGAGATGAGACCATGGCCTATCCTCTTCCCATCTTGCACTGGAAGAAGCAGGCTGCACCATTCCCAACTTGGACCATTAATTAAATGCCACAATTTGGTCCTCGGTAAACAAAGTACAATGCCGAATTGGAAAGACCATTCTGAATGTACTAATGGATAATCATCATCCAGGCAGGCAATCTTGGTGAAGAAAGCTCTCTGTGACTGAAAATGTTCAGTGTCACAGGCTCTAGATGATTATTCAGTGAAGAACAAAGTTGGAAAGCAAATATAACAGTTAATTGTTTTCTATTTGCCTTTCCTGTTACTGTTTCCTTGCCATAATAAATATGGAGAATTATGTTTGGTCTAGTGGGAGGTGGAGAAATGGAATAGGTGGCCCCTGAAAGAATTCTGCAGCAGCTAATAGTCACTGTTGGCACATTTTAGAAAGAAAATTTAAATCTGAAGCCGAGCAGAAGGCTTATCCGTTTCAGATCAGGTGTGGTATGTAGATGAAACTGATCTTTACATGCCCTGATGAGATGAAGGTGGACTTTCTAAAATCCTTTTTGAAATGGAATGAAGAATCTGTCAGGCAATTAGCAGCTCTAACAGTTTTGCTGCCACAAATAACTGACAAGGTAGGAGAAATTTTTGAATTCCTGCTGCATTTTGAGTGAATGAGTGGTAGTGCATTTGTTCCTACTTTTAAATGCATTGCTGGATTTGATATTTTCTGTATTATGTTGGCTCTGTGTATTCTTACAGTTTTCATTCGGCTTTGATAGAGGCCTTAGTGGATAAAACACCCATTTAAAAAAGGAGAAAATGGATTCTGTATTTGGTGCAGCTGTATATTTTATATGAGCTGTATAATTTTAGTATGTTCAGGGTTTTTTGTACTAGAATTGACTTGCATTTTAATTATTGTGCTTGCAGAAATTTCATTATTCTGCTTAAAACAATACTAAATTATATGAGCTAATGGGAATAAGCTTGTCTTTTAGACTATGTACAATTATGTTGCAATTGCTGTTAATTTTTTATCAAAGGAGCGAGTAATCAGTACATGAGTCTGTGTTACTGTAGCAGATGGTGGACAGCACCATGACCCTCTTTAGGTAACTGAATGTGGCTAGATGAAAATCAATAAGATTTGATTTGAAAGGGCTGGAACAGCAGGAGGGGTATGGGTTGGGACTGAAGTTCAATAATAGAGCTGAATTGTGGCTTAGTACTAAAATAGCAGAGTAGTACTGAAGTGAAGCCAAGGGAGTAGGAATGGGAGTAATGGAAGCTAAGAACTGTTGAGTAGAGCTAAGAACTTGATGACATCTGGAAGGCTGAGATGTTTAATGCCTATTTTACTTCATAGAATTGGAAGGGACCTCAGGAGGTCATCTAGTCTAACCCTCTGCTCAAAGGAGGACAAATCCTCAGAAATTTTGCCCCAGTTCCCCAAATGGTCCTCTTAAGGATTGAGCTCACAACCCTGGATTTAGCAGGCCAATGCTCAAACCAGTGAGCTATACCTCCCCTCCCAGTCTTCACTAACAAGGTTAAAGGTAACTAGATACTAAACACAATTAATATTATATACAAGGGGGGAGGAACACAAGCCAAAATAGTGAAAGAACAGGTTAAAGAATATTTAGATAAGTTAGAAGCATTGAAGTCGGCAGAGTCTAAGGAAATTCATCTTAGGGTGCTTAATGAACTACCTGATGTGGTCTTGGAACTGTTAGCAATTATCCTTGAGAACTCCTGGAGGACATGTGTGTCCCAGAGGACTGGAGAAAGGCAAACACAGTACCTATATTTAAAAAAGGGAATAAAGAGGACCCAGGGAATTTATAGATGAGTGTACCTAACTTCGATACCTGAAAAGATACTAAAACAAATTATTAAACAATCAATTTGTAAGCACCTAGTGGATAATGGTTATAAGGAATAGCCAGCATAGATTTGTCAAAAACAAAATCACCCCAAACCAACCTAATTTCCTTCTTTGACAGAGTTACTGCACTAGTAGATGGGGGGAAGCAGTAGACATGGTATATCTTGATTTTATTAGGGTTTTTGACACAGTCCCATGTGACATTGTCATAAGCAAACTAGGGAAATGCTGTCTAAATAAAATTATTATAAGGTGAGCACACAATTGATTGAAAGACCGTATTAAAAGAGTAGTTATCCATGGTTTGCTGTCAAGCTGGGACGGCATATCTAATGGGGTCCTGCAGGGATCAGTCCTGGGTCTGGGAATATTTAATATTTCCATTAATGACTTGGATAATGGAGTGGAGACTATGCGTATAAAATTTGAAGATGAAACCAAGTTGGGAGGGGTTGCAACCTCTTTAAAGGACAAGATTAGACTTCAAAACAACCGTGACACATTGGAGAATTGGTCTGAATTCAGCATAGTGACATTCAAGAAAGATGCATGGAAAGTACTACATTTAGGAAGGAAAAGTCAAATGCACCAACTAAAAAATGGGAAATAGCTGGCTAGGTGGTAGTCTTGGGGAACAGGATTTCGGGGTTATAGTGGATCACACATTGAATATGAGTCAACAGTGTAATGCAGTTGTGAAAAAGGCTAATGTAATTCTGGGGTGACTGTCACATGTAGAGGCAGGGGAAGGAGTTAATCGTCCAGCTCCGCTTGGCATCGGTGAGGCCTCAGCTCCAGTGGTGTCCAGTTCTGGGTGCCGCACTTTAGGAAAGATGTGGACAAACTGGAGTGAGTCCAGAGGAGAGCAACAAAAATTATAAAAGCTTTAAAATCCTGACTTATGAGGAAAGATTGAAAAAACTTGGCATGTTTAGTTTTGAGAAAAGGTGACTGAGGAGTGGACCTGATAACAGCATTCAGATATGTTAAGGGCTGTTTCAAAGAGGACAGAGATCAATTGCTCTCCATGTCCACAGAAGGTAGGACAAGAAGTAGTGGGCTTAATCTGCAGCAAGGAAAATTTCTGTTAGATATTAGGCAAAGTTTTCTAACTATAAGGGAGGTTACGCTCTGGAATAGGCTTCCAAAGGAGGTTGTAGAATCCCCGTCAGTGGGAGGTTCTAAGAACAGGTTGGACAAACACCTCTCAGAGTTGTTCTGGGTTTACTTGGTCCTGCCGCAGCGCAGGAGGCTGGACTTGATGACTTATCAAGGTCCATTTCAGCCCTATATTTCTATGATTCTATGTATAATAGCGGTTGCTGCATATTGGCTTTAAAGTGCATGTGCCAGCACTAAGCCAATTGTTGTTGCACTTACTATCTTACTTTCATTAACTCCAAATTCAAATTCTGGCTCTTCCAGTCAAATTGCTTGTTCATTTATTTTTGATAGTTCTTGTTTTGATTTAATTATGTATGAGAATATTTCATAATGTGTTAGTAAATGTGTCACGGTGTATTTGTAAAATCAAAGAAGATTCGGTGATATGAGACTTCACTACACACCCTGCTATTAAATCTTCACTAAAAACTAGGAAAAATGCCATTTTTGTGCAGCTTGAATAGCTTGAAGATTAGAGAAGTGTTGATGTGTGAGGTTCTGCTGCATCTCTGTTTCTCTCTCCTATTTTGACTTCTTTCTTTAAAATCTTGCTTTTACAGTAAACTCATGGATTGACTAATAGGTCACAAAATACGGTAGTTAAGATGTTTTCTATAATTATGACCTTTTTCTACCAACAAATGGTTTGGGTTATCCCAAGAATTTTGATGAGTTAATAAATGTTTAATTTTTTCACTGAGTCAGGAGTATGCAAAATTGAAAATAAATGATTCCTCTTTGACTATGTGTCAGTCTATATCCCACTGTAAGGTGCTTGTGCCCATCGTGTTCTTAAGATTGGATTCTTTTGAATAGCAGTGTTTCTCAGTGACGTTCATGTGCTGCATGCCTCATCATATTCCCATCAATGCTTACAGCTGAAAATAAGCTGCGGGGAAAAACCAGGTCCACCATTTATTCTGAAACACGGTGCAAGCCCTGGTACCAATCCCTTGGCACTGCCCATTGAGGAGGTCTATTCTTCTTCTCCATCCCTGCAACGTACATTCTCGCCACTTCTGAGTGGAGAGCGCTCTCCTCTGAGATCTGTGGTGGACATCACTGAAAGGGCTGTCTGCTTTCTTTATAGGGCTCAGCTTCTTGTGTGGCAGGAATGGCATTGGATTAGCCAATATCAAACAAGCCAGCCATACCTCAATGGCAGGCCATTGTGGCCCTGTTGGGTTTACTGGGGTCTGCCCTCACACGCCTCTAGGAGCCATTTGATAGTGCATTCAAGGAAGAGGGGGAGATTACTCTCTCTACCAGCTTCTCTGACCAGACTGCCTATGCCAGACTAGCAGGAAGAGCTACATCTTGAGGCAGAATAACAACGTCATAGAATCATAGAACTGGAAGGAACCTCAAGTGGTCATCAAGTCCAGTCCCCTGCACTCATGGCAGGACTTAGTATTATCTAGACCATCTCTGACAGGTGTTTGTCTAACCTGCTCTTAAAAATCTCCAATGATGGAGATTCCACAACCTCCCTAGGCAATTTATTCCAGTGCTTAACCACTCTGGCAGTTAGGAAGTTTTTCCTAATGTCCAACCTAAAGCTCCCTTGCTGCAATTTAAGCCCATTTGCTTCTTGTCCTATCCCCAGAGGTTAAGAAGAACAATGTTTCTCCCTCCTCCTTGTAACAACCTTTTATGTACTTGGAAACTGTTTTGATGTGCCCTCTGAGTCTTCTCTTCTCCAGACTAAACAAACCCAATTTTTTCAATGCTCCCTCATAGGTCATGTTTTCTAGACCTTTAATCATTTTTGTTGCTCTTCTCTGGACTTTCTCCAATTTGTCTACATCTTTCCTGAAATGTGGCGCCCAGAACTGTACACAATACTTCAGTTGAGGCCTAATCAGAATGGAGTAGAGCAGAAGAATTACTTCTCATGTCTTGCTTACAACACTCCTGCTAATCCACCCCAGAATGATGTTTACTTTTTTTGTAACAGTGTTACAGTGTTGACTCATGGTCTTGGTCAGCTTATGGTCCACTACGACCCCCAGATCCCTTTCCACAGTACTCCTTCCTAGGAAGTCATTTCCCATTTTGTATGTGTGCAGCTGATTGTTCCTTCCTAAATGGAGTACTTTGCATTTGTCCTTATTGAATTTCATCCTGTATACTTCAGACCACTTCTCCAGTTTGTCCAGATCATTTTGAATTTTAATCCTATCCTCCAAAGCACTTGCAACCCCTCCCAGCTTTGTATTGTCTGCGAACTTTATAAGTGTACGCTCTATATCATTATCTAAATCATTGATGAAGATTTGAACAGAACTGGACCCAGAACAGATCCCTGTGGGACCCCACTCATTTTGCCCTTCCAGCATGACTGTGAACCACTAAAAGCAGCAAAGAATCCTGTGGCACCTTATAGACTAACAGACGTTTTAGAGCATGAGCTTTCGTGGGTGAATACCCACTTCGTCGGATGCAAGTAGTGGAAATTTCCAGGGGCAGGTATATATATGCAAGCAAGAAGCAAGCTAGAGATAACGAGGTTAGTTCAATCAGGGAGGATGAGGCCCTGTTCTAGCAGTTGAAGTGTGAAAACCAAGGGAGGAGAAACTGGTTTTGTAGTTGGCAAGCTGATGGTGTCAAATTTGCAGATGAACTGAAGCTCAGCAGTTTCTCTCTGAAGTCTGGTCCTGAAGTTTTTTTGCTGCAGGATGGCCACCTTAAGATCTGCTATTGTGTGGCCAGGGAGGTTGAAGTGTTCTCCTACAGGTTTTTGTATATTGCCATTCCTAATATCTGATTTGTGTCCATTTATCCTTTTCCGTAGAGATTGTCCAGTTTGGCCGATGTACATAGCAGAGGGGCATTGCTGGCATATGATGGCGTATATTACATTGGTGGACGTGCAGGTGAATGAACCGGTGATGGTGTGGCTGATCTGGTTAGGTCCTGTGATGGTGTCGCTGGTGTAGATATGTGGGCAGAGTTGGCATCGAGGTTTGTTGCATGGTTTGGTTCCTGAGCTAGAGTTACTATGGTGCGGTGTGCAGTTACTGGTGAGAATATGCTTCAGGTTGGCAGGTTGTCTGTGGGCGAGGACTGGCCTGCCACCCAAGGCCTGTGAAAGTGTGGGATCATTGTCCAGGATGGGTTGTAGATCCCTGATGATGCGTTGGAGGGGTTTTAGCTGGGGACTGTATGTGATGGCCAGTGGAGTCCTGTTGGTTTCTTTCTTGGGTTTGTCTTGCAGTAGGAGGCTTCTGGTACACGTCTGGCTCTGTTGATCTGTTTCCTTATTTCTTCGTGCGGGTACTGTAGTTTTGAGAATGCTTGGTGGAGATTTTGTAGGTGTTGGTCTCTGTCTGAGGAGTTAGAGCAGATGCGGTTGTACCTCAGTGCTTGGCTGTAGACAATGGATCGTGTGGTGTGCTCGGGATGGAAGCTGGAGGCATGAAGGTAGGCATAGCAGTCGGTAGGTTTTCGGTATAGGGTGGTGGTAATGTGACCATCACTTATTTGCACCGTGGTGTCTAGGAAGTGGACCTCCCGTGTAGATTGGTCCAGGCTGAGGTTGATGGTGGGGTGGAAGCTGTTGAAATCGTGGTGGAATTTTTCCAGAGTCTCCTTCCCATGGGTCCAGATGATGAAGATGTCATCAATGTAGTGTAAGTAGAGAAGGGGCGTGACTGGACGAGAGCTGAGGAAGCATTGTTCCAGGTCGGCCATAAAAATATTGGCATATTGTGGGCCCATAGCGGTGCCACTGATCTGGAGATATATATTGTCATCAAATTTGAAATAGTTGTGTGTGAGGATAAAGGCACAGAGCTCAGCAACCAGTTGTGCTGTGGCATCATCAGGGATACTGTTCTTGACAGCTTGTATTCCATCTGTGTGTGGGATGTTTGTGTACCACTGGTAACTACTCTCTGGGAATGGTTTTTCAACCAGTTTTTCTCCCACCTTATAGTAGCTCCACTGAGGTTGCATTTCCCTCGTTTGTTTATGAGAAGGTCATGCGAGAAAATATCAAAAGCTTTACTAAAGTCAAGATATACCACGTCTACCGCTTCCCCCCATCCACAAGGCTTATTACCCTGTCAAAGAAAGCTATCAGGTTGATTTAACAAAATTTGTTCTTGACAAATCCATGCTGACTATTACTTATCACCTTATGATCTTCTAGATGTTTGCAAATTGATTGTGTAATTATTTGCTCCATTATCTTTCCAGGTACAGAAGTTAAATTGACTGGTCTGTACTTCCCCGGGTTGTCCTTATTTCCCTTTGTATAGATTGACACTATATTTGCCCTTTTCCAGTCTTCTAGAATCTCTCCCATCTTCCATGACTTTTAAAAGATAATCGCTAATGGCTCATATATCTCCTCAGTCAGCTCCTTGAGTATTCTAGGATCAATTTCATCTGGTCCTGGTGACTTGAAGACATCTAACTTGTCTAAGTAATTTTAACTTGTTCTTTCCCTATTTTAGCCTCTGATCCTACCTCATTTTCACTGACATTCACTATGTTAGACGTCCAATCACCACCAGCCTTCTTGGTGAAAACCAAAACAAAGAAGTCATTAAGCATCTCTGCCATTTCCACATTTTCTGTTATTATTCCACTCCCTGTCATTGAGTAATGGACCTATCCTGTCCTTTGTCTTCCTCTTGCTTCTAATGTATTTGTAGAATGTTTTCTTGTTCCCTTTTATGTCTCTAGCTAGTGTGATCTCGTTTTGTGCCTTTCTAATTTTTTTCCTACATACTTGTGTTATTTGTTTATATTCATCCTTTGTAATTTGACCTAATTTCCACTTTTTATAGGACTCTTGTTTTATTTTTAGATCATTGAAGAGCTCCTGGTTAAGCCAGGGTTGTCTCTTGCCATACTTCCTATCTTTTCCTATGCAGTGGGATAGTTTGCTCTTGTGCTCTTAATAATGTCTCTTTGAAAAACTGCCAGCTGACTTCAATTGTTTTTCCCCTTAGACTTGTTTCCCATGGAATCATACCTACTAACTTCCTGAGTTTGCTAAAGTCTGCCTTCTTGAAATTGTCTTTATTTTGCTGTTCTTCCTCCTACCATTCCTTAGAATCATGAACTCTACCATTTCATGATCACTTGCACCCAAGCTGCCTTCCACTTTCAGATTCTCAACCAGATTCCTCCCTATTCGTCAAAATCAAATCTAGACCAGCCTCTCCCCTAGTAGCTTTCTCCTCTTTCTGAAATAAAAAATGTTTCACCACCAAAGGCCTGTCATCTTTGTCGCCCAATGAGGCAGTGTACTCAGCACTGATATCAGCATGAGGTTATTTTAAGAGCTGTTTAAAAGAATTGCTGAGACTTTGGAACTAGAAACATGGGTCATATCAGAGAAATCTCATAAGTTGTTTGACATCCTGACAACTCTTGGTCCAATCAGAATCACCCTCCCTATAAATGAGGCGTTGTTTGACGTAGCTAAGGGCCTGTGACAGATGCTGGCCATGATAACACCAAGTGCAGAATGGGTAGAGAACAATACCAGGTCCCTCAGTCTGGGTTAAAGTACTTCTATGCCCACCACAACATAGGCTCTTTAGTCATTTCAGTGATACAGGAGAGACCTAAATCAAACAAAAGTACCCCTAAGGAGAAGGACACAAAAAGGGTCAACCTACTTGGGAGAAAATCTTACTCCTCTGTCTCATTACAACTCACTGTGGCAAATTGCCAGGCCTTCCTGGACAAATGGAACTTTTTAACCTAGTATAGAGTGATGCCCTTTCTCTGGAAATTCCCACATGACAAAGGGGGCAGGAGGACTCAGGAGAACAATCAAGGAAGGCCAGTTGGAGGCCAGGATGGCTACACAGGTGGCAATGGGCACCTCCAACGCTGAGGGCAGATCTATGGCATGGCAGTGACTATATATTGAGTATCCTGGCTCCAATCATCAGGCATCCCTAGGGAGGTACATGTAGTGATCAAGGACCTGTCCTCTGAGGGCAGTGAATTATTTAGCAAGTGAGCTGACAGCACTCTCTAAAAGACTGAAAGGCCACCTTGCACTCTTTGGGGATTTACACACCAGCCCTATATCTCAAGCCATGCTGTCCTCAACCCAGTCATGATAACAGGTGCCATGTTATCACTCCATGTAACCTGAGTACCATGCCAAGAAGATGATGTACAAGAGGAGTCTCCAGGCTTCTTCCTCCTCAGTGATGCATCCTACTCCTATGGCACAGCAACTAATTTGACAGGACTCTTTGGAGCCACACCAAATCCAGGCCAGAAAGCACCACCTTTGAAAGCTGCCTTACCCCATTCCAGCATTGGATGGATGCGTGTTGGAGATCTTCACCCATGGCTATCTCATTCAGTTCCACTCTTTAACCCTACTGTTTACCTACCACCCTTCAGGGACCCTTCTCACAAGCAGGGCTTTAGAGCTGTGCTCTGGCTCTGCTCCGGCTCCAAGTAAAAACCTACAGCTCCTCTGCTCTGGAGCTGCTCCGTGCTCCAGCTCTGGGCTCCGCTCCAAAGCCCTGCTCACAAGAGCCTGTTACAAGCAGAAGTCGCCTCACTGGGGAGCCATAGAGAAGGTGCCACCACAATTCAAGGGGAAAAGATTTCTACTCCCTGTATTTTCTGATTTTGAAGATGAAAGAGGGTCTTCATGCTATCCTAGACCTAAGAAGATTCATCTGATCCATACATCATCTCAGGTTCAGGATGGTAACACTTGCCTCCATCATTCCATCTCTTCAAACTCAGGACTGGTTCATGGCTCGGACCTTGCAGGATGTGTACTTCCAAATAACCCACAGGAACATTCTAAGATTCACAGGGGGGCCCAACCATTACTAACCCAGGGGCCTGCCTTTTGGACTCCCCCTGGCAAGAGTATTTGTAAAATGCCAGGCAGTGGTGGACGCACACTTAAAGAGAAAGGGAATTCACATCTACTTATGCCTGGATGGTTGGCTGATCAGGGGCAAACCCCAGAGGAGACCACAAAGGTCCTGCACTATGTCTTCTAACTGTTCTCCAGACTGGGACTCCTTGTGCACTATGAGAAGGCACTTAGATACTCCTGTTGTGCTTATTAGACCTGCTAAGTTACTCTAAGCTAAACTATAAAAAGTATGTAAAAGTTCATAAAATGTTACAATAAATGTGAAAAATAGGTCAAGCTGTTTACAATGATGAATGTGCAAGAAAACCAGACTGAGAAATTGTATTAGTCCAAACAATGTGGCCAACTAATATAAGTCAAGGACTGTGTTGAGATCATACTTGGTAAACAGAAAAAATTTACTTATGTCAACTTTGGCCTTACGGAAACAGATTTAATTGGTGGACAAAATAATGAGGACAAAATCTGCCCTACTTTTACCCCTTTTTGGTGTCCTTAAAAAGACACTGAAAAAAAGAATCATCTTCCCCCAGCTCATGTCCTGACTTACCAGCAGTTGGTAACTCAATTCATCTTGATATATCTAAAGAACGTTCTTCCTAAGAGGGAGGTTGGCTGGGCTTGCTCTTTTTTAAGGAATTTTGTTTTCACTTGTGAGTGCTGCAAGTTATCCCACTATCATGACATCCAGTCCTCAGCCCAGCAGTGAGGATATCTAATTGCCAGCACGACAAAGGCATGTAAGATCCTGTATAGTAATCCCTTCCCTTGTTGTGTGACTTTCTGCCTTCTGTTTCTTTCCTCCTATCCTGTCTCGCTCTCTTGAATTTTTGAATCCTGAAGTCAGATATACTGCACTCATCCAAACCTGCCTTGTCTAAAGAGAAAGGATCCAACCAGATGATGGCCCTCACCAGATTGTAACTAATCAAGGTCCAAGCAGCAAGTGTCTTGGTAAACTTTCGAGCCAAAGCATCCACTTGTAACTAACTAGCAGTCCCGTGTTCCAAAAACATCAACAAAAGCCATGTTTCACCCATCTTTTCTCTCCTGTCTCTCCTTACCTTGTGTCTGTGAATGCCCTGCACATCAGGACTAAGAATAAAATTAACCATTTCATTTTCATCAATGAAAAGTTGTTCTTAAGCTAAGAGACTCTGATACTTTAAATCCAAAAGGAAAGAGACTTTAATAAAATCTGAAGTTTGTTTTGCATAATGACTCAATCACAGTGTCAGTATAAATGCTTGTTTTAATTTCCTGTGGGTTTCTGTGGGTGTATTTAATCAATAAACTTTCAATATAAATACATGCTTTTAGGTGTTTGCTAAGCAATTGGGTAAAACCAAGGTCTCTATTTAATATTAGCCCTGAATCCTCTATCTATCACTGTTTCATCGTAGACAGTGAAAGTGTTTATAAACGCCTTTAACTTTTTAGGCTTTTGAAATTTATATCGATATAGCACTCCCTCCTTTCACTTCATTATTTATATGGCAAGTTAATCCCATGTGATGTTCATTCTCTTATCCTCTCCTCAGGGAGAGAAGTGTGTGCAGTGGCATTTCTTGTTTTGGTAGGGTTTTTGTTTTGTTTTGTTTTAATATATATGTTGCTCTGTATTTATGTTAGAAAGGGGCAAGATCAAAGAAATGCACCTTGTACTTGGAGCAGAGGGTGGTGAGGTTTGTGATGGTTCTTAGTTCCTGGGGGAATTCATTGAACTGACCCTGGAGAAAGTTTTATCTCCTGCACAGTAGTTGTTGACCACTGTCTTCATCCTGGAGTTGAAGATCTAAAATCCATAAAGCAGCAACATAAAGCAATCCATTGACTTTTGTCAAGTATTATGCCCTTGATATGGCAGCTGGGCCTGATGCCAAATTCCAATGAGCAATACTTCAATCACTTTTTGACTAATACAGCTGGCAGTCCTCATTCCCAGCATCCAGAGGGGATACTGCTTACTAGTCACAGTGGGATCCACACTGACACAGTGTGGAAGAAGAAAGAATGGTTACATACGCTTCAGTAACTGTGCTTCTTTGAGATGTTGTACTCTGTGTGGGCCCCACTACCTGCTCTCCATCCCTGCTCTTCAACATCCACAGCAACATGAGCTTTGAATTGTGAAAGAAATGAGAGAGGGTCAGCCATGCCTTTATGCTCTCATATGGGAGCACACGGAGGCACATAGTGCATGCATAGCCCCGACAGACACTGCTATTCAAAATAATCCAATCTAACACACAAGGCACACCTGACCCTATAGTCGGAGCCACATTGACTACAACATTTTGAAGAACCACAGTTGCTGTAGGATATGTGGCCATTCTCTCCATGTTATAACATTGTTTTTTTTTATGGGAGAAGTTCACCCTGTAACATAGAAGCTCTAGAAAGCCTCCTGCGGCAGAAAACTTGTTGTGCTCATCTCCTGCTGAGTGAGCACTGTGTTGTGTGATCATGTGGGAAAACTAGACTCTGATCCCAGCAAGGAGAGTGAGCTGGTGCAACAATGGGGCTATGGCTGATAAGTCTGCTGTTGTACAAATCCAGTGGGGAAAAAATCCTTTGTTGGGGGGCGAGGGCTGCATAGATCCCAGTCCCTATTCCAGCCCATCTGGATTGTTGAGTGAATTCCATTGCTCCATCACACAAAGGTCATTTACTTGGGCTTTTTGTTGAATTTCACCTGGTTTGCAGCTCTCCGAGTATTTTGTGTGGAGCATTAGGGAAGATTGTACCCATTTGTTGGTCACATGAATGAAAAATAGTGCATTAAGAAAGTGCCTTTGTGCAGCTGAGCACAAGTAGTTATTGGAGGTTCAGCCTAACAACATATATTTAGACCCTCTGTTCCACTTCCATCAAATGAGATCAACTTGCCATTAAATATGGTGAAGTGAAAGGAAGGAGAAAGTTTTAAAGAGAGAGGAGACAAAAGGAGATGATATAAGAACAATTATTTGGCTGCCCCTACCCCATATATCAACCACTCAAGGGGAAATAAGCTGCACCCCACTGCTGAATCCAGTAACAGGCATGTTGTCGCTGCATTTCCAGTGCTGGGAGGCATTGCGCCACAGGGAGGTGACGGACTAGAATCTTGTCTCATTTACACCAGAAACTCCACTGATGTCAAAAGAATGACTCCTGCTTTACATCAGTGTAACTGAGACCAGAATCTGGCCTCATAACCTACACTTTTAAATCTGTTAAACAGATGTTTACAACAAAAGTATTTAATGTTATTTTGATAAAACGACAGCTAAAAGTCCCATCAGAAAATGAAAAACTATTAGCTGCTTAGCACCTTGCAGGCTGTTTTTTTCAAAATGCAGTGACTGGTAATTTAAATAGCTGTGCTATTTTCTGAATGACTAATGGATGGTATTTTATACGTCTGAATAAATGGAGCAGTACATGCCCTCATTACATTTTTACTATAGATAAAATTATTTTAAGCAATTTAGTACTAATAGTGCTGATGACACTAAAAACATTGTAATGTAACCTTTCTGAATCACTTTATTGAACAAAATGTCAAACCATCTTTTTCAGTCTTCCCAAGTAGATTCATTTTCTCAGTCTCAACTGCCAGCTCAAGAGAGCAATCATCTGGGATCCAGCAAAGTCTTCCGTCAGGTACGTGAATCTTCCATCAATGTTAAAGAATGTCCTGCTGCTTGTTTTCCAGGAGAGCACCTCACATATAATAAACCTAAGTAGATGGTTTCCCACAATGGGGGGCGAGACAAATAGTCCTTTTCTTCCTCACCTTCCCTTCCCATGCAGCTGTGAAATTTTGTGTCTAGCACCTGTGAGCAGCCTGTGGTTCCACTAGTCATTCAGTAGTATTTTGAGCTATGTCTGCTGCACACTGGGGGACAAACATCCTCTCCCTGCCCCATATGTTCTCATGGGAAACTCTATGAGTTTCAACTCTAAGAATTTCCAATCCCTTCCATAGTATTTTCTGTGAAAGGGCAACTTATTCATCTCAGAAGCTTGGTTTGGGTTTTTTAAGAAAATACAAGAAAAACCCCTTGTCATTATAAGCGCCATAGGAACCAGACTCCCTCCTTCTTCAGAGCTTTGGCATTCTACAGGAGTACAAAACTTTGAATACAGAATCTATGGTCCTGATCCTGCTATTGATAGCACACAGGCAATCTCTTTCAGGATCTGAACCTATTTTTACACTCAAATCTGTCTACAAGAGGAAGGTTTCTTCACTGAAAACATTCTTTGCAGATATCAGATGGGATGCAAATCACTTGGATACCAAATATGGGAGCTCCCACCAGTCACAAAAGGTGGTAATAACTGAGTTTAAAGCACTTGTGATGCAGCAGTGTTTTGCAAATAACAAAAGGACCTAGACCTGGACACACAAAAGGCATTAGGCACCTAAGTCCCTTTTTAGGTACCTAAGTCCCAGTGCGATACACAACTCTTATGGAACCCTGTAGGCACCTAAACTCACTCGGTGCCTATATTTTGGCCCCTGGGCATTTGCACTGTTGCCTCCTTCTAGGTTTCAAGACACCTAGCCCCCACCTAAACGTCACAGCAGATCACAAACCAGGGGAAGATAGGCATTCGGCTGCTTAAGTCACATATGGGGTCCAATCCTGTAGGCATTCTCAGAGACTGCCTACTGGATCGGGCCTCTCAGGTGAGTTCACACAAAACTGGGGAGGAAGGACCTCAACCTCCCTCATAGCTTTTAGCCCAGTGATTTAGGTACTCACCTGGGATGTGGGAGACCCAGGTTCAAGTTCCCCCTCCACTTGGAGGGGGAGAAGGGATTTGAACAGGAATCTGCCACATCTTAGGTGGGTGCTCTAGCTCAGTGGTTCTCAAACTTTTGTACTGGTGACCCCTTTCACATAGCAAGCCTCTGAGTGCGAACCCCTTTATAAATTAAAAACACTTTAAAATATGTTTAACACCATTATTAATGCTGGAGGCCAAGCAGGGTTTAGGGTGGAGGCTGAGAGCTTGCGACCCCCCACGTAATAACCTCATGACTCCCTGAGGGGTCATGACCCCCAGTTTGAGAACCCCTGCTCTAGCCACTGGGCTAGTCAGATGTGGGGCTCCCGCGCTCTCTTCTTTTGAAGGTATTGCATTCTGGATAAATAATGGGCGTCATTAGAGTGGGGAGATTGGATCCTCCTGCCTCCCATATGAGTGCTCTATCCACCAGGCTAGAAAGCCATTCTGATGTCATTGGAGGTGGGGGGGAGGGAGGGAGGATGGAGAGCGAGAGTGAGCACAAGCATAAGAATGACTCTATAGTCTGGTGGTTAGAGCCAGGACTTTTTTTCTACACTTAACTGAGAAATTGCTGACTGAATTTTGCTCAGGTCTTCCAGAAAAAAATATAACATTTTGGCTGAAAATATATAGCAAAATTTCAATTCAGAAGGTGAAATTTAAAAAAAAAGTTACAAGAAACTAAAATTAGGTAGTTCTAAAGAAACTCATGCTATGAATTTATAGTGGAAGCTAGTGCTGCTGTTTTAATGTATCTGTTCATCTATTAATAATTGTGGTCATGTACATTTTTATATGTTTTTGACAAATCAATTTTAAAAGCTTAGAAAAGCTATAGAGGTCACTCCTTCAAACTAAGATTTAAAAAAAAAATCTTTACCAGCTTGCCATGTAATTTTTATTTATTTGACTGCAGAAATTCAATAGCAGTGTTAGTTCACTCCCTCATCTGGAAGGCCAAACGAAGCACAATTTCATTGTAAATGCCGCCAGACCTCATCCACAAGACAGCAGCCTTCCTCACATAACAAAGAACCTGCAGAATGTGAACCTATTGCTTCAGGTGAATTACAGGACATTTTTATATGGAGTATAGTTGTAGACATGTCTGTCCCAGGATAGCAGAGAGACAAGGTGGGTGAGGCAATATCTTTTATTTGACCAATTTCTGTTGGAGAGAGAGACCAGCTTTTGAGCCACATAGAGCTCTTCTTCAGGCCCTGAAGATATTATCTCACTCACCTTGTCTATCTGATTGTTAGACACTTTTGTTTCATGTTAACCAATGTGTTTCTAATGGAGCTAATTGAATTTTAGCAAATCTGATTAGTGACCTATCTGGATATTTGTATATGTGGAGATAGATATAATTTACTGAAGATTTTTTTTCGGTTTCTATTTTCACTAGCACAGCTCTAGTTTAAGAAAAAAAAAAGAATTAGTGATGGGTGAATACCTAAAAGGTGTGGCAGCTAATTTGGGATATCCGCATAAGTTTTGATGATTATCCAAAGTTACTTCAACCTTTTGAAGTCATCTTCAATGTTGGCATTTAAAAATCCAACCAGTTCCTTCTCTCTTCCTCATTCTTCCCAACTGCTCTGTCCTTCTCTGATCCCTGCTCTCTAAATTCCTGTCTTTTTTTCTTCAATAAATCAGATCTCTGATCTAAAGAGGTGACTCACATTCTTTATGTCTACCATGTTGATCCTTTTTTCCTTCCTATCTGCGATGTTACTGTAACAAATCTATGGTGGAGTCTCAGCAGATTTGACAGGTTCTACTGGGCCCCATTCAGATCTATCTTCAGATCTTATGGGCTAGAAGTATTTCTGGACATAGGCACTGACTTCCTGGGTGGTCCAGCCCTGGAGCACCCACAGAAAAAAAAATTAGTGGGTGCTTAGCAGCCAACTCCGCCCCTCCCCCCAACTCCTCCCTGCCACCAGCAGCCCCACTGATCAACTTCTCCCCGTCCCTCCCAGCTGTTCTGTGGCATGAAGGAGGTGCTGGGAGGGAAGGGGAGGAGCAGGGATGGGGCGTGCTCAGAGGAGGGGGCAGAAAGAGGTGGGGAAGAGGCAGGGCAGGGGCAGGAAGAGGCGGGGTGGGGGGTGGCTTTGGGAGAAGGGCTGAAGTGGGGGTGAGGCTGTGGCGGAGTGAGGATGGGAAGAGGTGGGATGGGGGTGGCGACTTGGGGGAAGATGTGGAGTGGGGGCAGGGCCTGGGGCAGAGGGAGAGTCAAGCACCTCCCCCCCCAGGTAGAGAGGAAGTTGGCGCCTATGTTTCTGGATCAGAATTACCCCAGAATGCATTTTGCCTCAGATGCCATGGAATGCCTGGAGAATGCAAGCTTTATAAACAGCAGCTTGTTAGGTAGAAGTTTACTGAGACACTGCCATGGGTTGTATAACCTGTTTAGAAATGTTTGCATAAGGGCTGAGTGGAGCTCTAGGGCTCACAACAGCATACAGAATCGGGTAGAGAGGCTGCTTACCTAAAATGATTCGAACTATCAAAAATGTTAAATTTCGTGGCCTGATGCAGCCAAACATTCCCGCACAGACAAGTGCTCAAGTCCATTGCAGTCAGTTCTTACATTTCAACTCTAAGAATTTCCGGTCTCTTCCCTAGCATCTTCTGTGAACATGTTCATTTACTAATCTAAGAGTTTGGGGAGATTGTCTTGTGTTTTAAGAAAACACTTAAAAGCTATTGTTATAAGAAGATACATAGAGGCCAGACTCCTTCCTAAAGCAAGGCTTAGAAATTCCACAGGAGCCTAAAACTTCCAATATACAAATAACATTTAAATGCTTTGGTAAATCAGGGCCCCTGTTAGGATGGAGGTTTGAGCCAGTGTTCTTTTGTTTTGTTTTTTTCTAAACCCGTTTGCTCAAGCTTAGAAGTAAAGAGGCACACTTTGACTCCTGGAATCACAGAAGTCAGAAACAGAAAACATCTCTTAGATCATCTTGTCAACCTCCTCAGCAGAAAGACCAGGGCCAGATCCTCAACTTGTGTAAATTGTCATAGCTTAATTGAAGTCAATGGAGCTATGACAGTTCACACCAGCTGATAATTGAGCCCCAAGACATGGAAACTGAATTCCCCCTTTTCCCTTAAAGGTGTCTTTCTCCAAGTCAGAATGAAGGCACATTGTAAGGGAAGTTTCCACTGTTGTTGCCCAAGCTGTACCTGTTCTGTGGGTAAATGGAGGACTATAGTCTCCAAGGCTTCCAGGCCTTTTTTCAGCCCTAAATTAACTTTAGAACATAAGAACAGCCATACTGGGTCAAACCAAAGGTCCATCTTGCCCAGTATCCTGTCTTCCAACAGTGGCCAATGCCAGGTACCCCAGAGGGAATGAACAGAACAGGCAATCATCAAGTGATCCATCCCCTGTCACCCAATCTCAGCTTCTGGCAAACAGAGGCTAGGGACACCTGCCCTGCCTGTCCTGGCTAATAGCCATTGGTGGACCTAACCTCCCTACATTTATTTAGTTCTCTTTTGAGCCCTGTTATAGTCTTGGCCTTCACAACATCCTCTGGCAAAAAGTTCCACAAGTTGACTTTAAACTTTAAAATCCCTAATCCAAAGCCTCCAGAGCTTACTTCTGAGTGGGCTACAGGCAGCAGTTTTTCTGTAACGATAGGGATGAGCTGAAAATGAGTGAAAATACAAGAAAGCAAAATGAAAAATCTTTGTTGTTTGGCAGGAAAACAGATCTCGAGGCCAGCCACATGTTTCCCGATTTAACCTTGCAGAAAACCTGCCTGAAGGTGCTACCAGAGTCCAGCTCAATAGGCCGGAAATAGAAGGAACCAACACCAGTCTCAAGTTGCCTCTGACAGCTCCAGGTACAATATGAGCAGAAACAATGCATGCTAGAGAGAATGATGTAACAAAGAGCACTCACTGAGAAGGCGAATTGCTGTAAGAGTTCACTGAAATGCCTTTCTTGGGGAGGGGATGGAGGAAGGGATGCATTAGAGGATTTTTAAATATAATTTAACTGTTATTAAACAAAATGTGGAACAAATAGACTAGTGCAAATACATAAGTGACAAGAGGATCATAGAATCAAGCCTGACTTACCCATATTCTAAGGACTGGTAGCCACAATCATCTTATTACCAATTTATGGTATGGTAGATGGTACAATATGGCTGATAACCATCCCTGCTATATGCAATCATAGAACCATAACACTGCAAGGGACCTTGAGACGTCATCTAGTCCAGTCCCTGCAAAGAAACCATGGCATGTGTGACCTTGTTGTGTGAAGGCAAATCACTAAGGGTCTCTCTACACTTGGAGCTGGAGGTGTGATTCCCACCTTCAGAAGACATACTTATTTGCACTGCTCTCATTGAGCCAGCACACTAAAAATAGAATTGGCAGTGTGAGCTGCAGCACGGTCTAGCCTCCCTGAGTATGTGCCCACGGTCTCTTTTTTTCAGGTATTTGTTATCCTTTACGATTATTTTTAACAGGTTTCTAAGTGAAATGTCACTTTGAAATGAAAAGTCAAAATGTTTCATTGTGAAAATATCAAAAGAAACAGTTTCAATTTTTTCAAAAAAAAATCTATTTTTACATTTTTTATTTGGCTAAAATTATTCACTGAATTCCACCCCAATTTGTGAATAATTCCATTTGAGTGACAAATGCATTTTTTGGCAAATAAACTATTTACCAACCCCCCCCACCCAAATTACTTGGCTGTAGCTGCTAGTTTCATCTCTTTACAAAAATATTTCCCCTAACAAGGGAGTAGCAGAAGGACAATATTCTTCTGGAAATCAATCAGCAGTGACTAAATAAAAATAAGGGCATGGTAGAGCAAATACATCCCCACGTTGAACTGAACTCACTGCTGAACCTTTGTTATATAAACAGTGCCTAGATACTACTAGACAATAATTATAGCCTGGTGATAGATCCATTAAAATATACAAACAGATAGTCATAAGCAAAACTGACTGTCCAGTATACGATGACTAACAGTAAACTCTCCCTTCTGATCAGAATGGCAGATCTCAGCTCTGACATTCTGATTTCCTCAGGTTCAGGAAGCCTGTCATATATGGCACAACATAAACATACAAGACATGGGAACTGAAATTGCCCTGTTCTTTCAAGGAGAATCTCACCCTCCTTACAGTAAAATTTCTGTTGCAGTTGTCAACAGAAAAATATGAACCCGTCTTCCCTTTTATTCAAAGGCACTGGTACCAGTGATTTTGAATGAATAGGGTAGGTAAGCTATAGTCTTCAACCTTCTGCTTTCCCTAAGTTTGGACTTACTGAACTAAACTTTCTAAATAAATTGACTTGACACAAGGACACAGCGTGACACGCTGGTGACAGGAACAATTCTAGGCTCTTCAGTTGCTGAGAATTTTACTTAAACTAATAAAGCTGGCTTCAGACCAATATGCAGGCAAAATTAAGACAGCTAAAACAGCTCATTGGTTTGACAGTTCAACAGAGATCCTCTGTAGCACTAGAGCGGCAGTCTCCAAAGTGGGGTGCATGCACCCCAAGGGGTGCACAAGAGGATCCTTCGGGGTGCACGGCAGGAGGAGCGCCACCGGAGTACCACCGCTTTTTTTTTTTCTTCCCTTTCGGCAGTTCGGATGGGAGTCCGAGCGGCTTTTTCCCCCCCACCCTCCCTCGGCAGTTCGGCTACATTTGGACTACATTTCTGCAGTGCTGACAATTTATTGCCACATCATGCAGTATATTTAGATTCAAACCCCATAACGCAAATACCTGAGAAAGGAACACAGCTTCTAAGGATACAATTCTACTTGATAGTACAAAATGGTGAATTTCAGAAGTAAACTATTCATCATAAATCTGTTCTGTTGTCCTTTTGTTAATGATATGGTTAAAACAAAAGCTACCATGTCCAAATTTTGACACCCTAGCTCATGTTGCTTATCACCTTACTCTAAGAACAGTCCCATTGCAATCAATGATGCTACAAAACGTAAGAGCTGAGGAAGGGGATCAGTATCTAATCCTCAATCAACATCAGTATGACATTTTTGTATTCAATTTTGATTAAAATTAGATAAATTTAAGAAATTACAAAAAGCCACCATAAATTCTTAAGATTTTTCTGGTTTTTTTAAATGAAACAAGAGGATGGTGCATGGCAGGAGGAGAGCCGCCAGAGCAGTGCCACTTATTTTTTTCCCCTCCCTCGGCAGTTCGGCTGGGAGTCCGAGTGGGGTTTTTTGTTTTGTTTTTTTGTTGCTTCGACAGTTCTGCCGGGAGCAGGGGGGGGCGTGCTCAAAAATTTTTCACTGAGGGGATGTGCGATCAAAAAAGTTTGAAGACAACTGCACTAGAGGACTGATGCTAGGTTTAACCATTATAAGGACTAAATGCATTTGTTTTCTGAGGCCTTTGCCTGAGGGATGGAAGACTGTTGGACTATGCATTTAGCTATTTTTAGGAGGTGAAAGCATCTGACTTTAGTCAATGTGCTATTGTAAATATGCCTAGGAACAACTCTGAAAGATGCTTTTTTTAGAAATTCAGGCTGGGATCTTCAAAAGTGCTCAGCTTTGGCTGAGCTTTGCTTACGCTGAAGTCAATGTAAGTTATACCATTGAGCTCCATGGGAGTAGAGTTAGGCCAGTGCTGAGCGGATTTGAAATTTCCACCATTAATAAAGAAGCTAAAGCATAACACAAAGCAGTATTACAGTACCATCTTACAACATAACAGATCGCTGGGCTTCTGTTTTTCAGGGTTTATTAATTTTGTTTGGGAGAAGGGAGTTGTTGTTACCAATTTTTGAGTTTTATGTAGATGACTTTTGGGACTTTCTTTTTGTATATACTGTAATCAGTAATGTATATTATTTACATTACTCATTACAGTAGTATATACTGCAATAAGTAATATCTTTATAATGCTCCCTAATGCACTTTAACAGAGCACTGTTTCTAATGGTACTTCATTAAAGTGCCCTTAGTGTGTACCAGCAGGATCTACACCGACTAATTAGTGCTCAACACATTTGTGCACTTCAAAAATCCACACCCCCGTAGTCCGCATTACTGCTTTGGTGTTTTTCCAGGGTTTATTGGATAAACATCAATTTCATTTATATTACATTATATTATTTATGTATTTATTTGTATTGGGGGTGTTTTATTGCTATTTATGAGCTAAAACCAAAAAATCAAAGCCCTAGAGATAGAATAAGGAGTGTGCAAATGAAGACAAACTTCCAAAGACCAGCCACTCTGTGGACACAAATTGGTCACCCACATTTTCCACCCACAGGTGCATTCCAGACACTGAATGTACCCACAGTTCAAAAATGGGAACCAATCACACTAACCAAACTTCTGCCTACTTTACTGTGGGCGCAGATTAAGTAGTTAAGGCCAAAGAGGAAGATCAGGCAGCAGTGGCAGCTGTGGCTCTCTTCCTTCCTTGGCCACCCAAGAAGAAGCATTAGCAGGTCTCCCAGATACTTCCCAGAGCACCTGGGCTAAATCCATAGAGCCCTTCTGTGGAGCACACTGCCTCATCATGCTCCAGGCCAGGCAGACTAATCCTCCAGCTGCAAATGATGTCAGTGACCTCACAATGTGACATCAGAATGAGGGCCCTAGTGCGTAATCGAGAAATTTGCTTAGAAGTCAGAGGATAGAGCTGACTTCTTTCCTCAACTCATGCACAACTTCTTTCTAATTAATACATCTAGCAGTTTGCACTTAACATCATATTTTCAAGGAGCAACAAATACTTTGCAAACTTTACTTAGCTGAACCTCACTCATGGGAAGTACATAAAGCCATTTTACAGGTAGGCAAACCAAGGCATTAAGGGCCCAATTTTTAAAGAAGATATTTAGGTGCCTAAAGAGTCGGATAAGCACCTACTGGGATTTTCAAAAGCATCTAGGCTCTTGAATCCCATTGAGATCAATGGGAGTTAGGCACGTAGGTGTTTTTGACAATTCTACCAGGAACCTAAACGTCTTTAGAAGTCTGGTTCCAAGAGAATAAATGATTTGCAAAGGGTCACACAGCAAGGCAGAGTCAAGGAAAAAACACAGTTGATAGGGAAGAATAAAAATAACAATTAATCACTTTACATTTAAAGAAAACTTTTAGTGTAAGAATCACAATTGTATTGCGTGATCAAGGTATTCCACATTTTCACTGATTTTTTTTTCAATGTAGAAGCCTTGAAATATTTTAGAAACCAGTTAACAGTTTATGAGCAAGAAGAAATTCTCAACTATGCAGAGCTGTGGTTTCTTGGGCTGGAAGCTAAAAAGATTGAAGGGTTACCTGAAACACAGAATAATAATTGTTATGACGATGAACACGGCACTTATATAAAGGTAAGAAGGAAAATCATGGTACTGGTATTCTGGCCAACAATATTTGCAGTGACTATTTGTCCACTGCTAGCTGGTCTATATGAGATAAATGAAGGTCTAAGATGACTTGATAGCAGTTAAATGTCCACATTGCAAACCCATCACTATTCACAACCTGTTTGAATTTCAAAAGAGAAGCTCTGAATGGAGACCCACCTTCCCTTGACACAAGGTGCATTAGTTGAGGGCTTGTGCCACTTCTGCAAGTGCACTTCTGTGGCCTCTCTCAACTTGTCCTGTGGGCAAAAGACTTCAGGTTTTGCCAGTCCAGCACCTTTCATGAGCAGTGAATTCACAGACATATACACCACTCTAGAATATAAATCTTGAATTTGTGCCGGCACCAGAACCTTGCATTTTGTTTCCTTGTCTATTGCAGGTCCTACATGACCATATCGCATACCGCTACGAAGTGCTAGAGGTCATTGGGAAAGGGTCATTTGGACAAGTAGCAAAATGTTTGGATCATAAAACCAATGAACTAGTGGCAGTGAAAATAATAAGGAACAAGAAAAGGTATAGCATGGCACGATTTCAAGAGGTTAAAGAAGTGTTTGATAGGCTGTTACTTTTCTATTCATGAGAATAATCATCCCCTGCTTTATTAGGGATAATTTACAAGTAATGATCTGTGTATGCTGTAAGAAAAAGGATGCTTGCTTATTCCATTTTTATAAATGCTTTAAAAAAATTTGCATGTGTTTGTTGGCAATAAAATTGGAAGGATGCTACATCTTGGCAGAGTCAGGCATGATGTGGGCGGGAGTGGTGCAAGCTCCCTGCATGTAGCTCGGCCAATGCACCTCGTTTCTGACCGACTGCATCCCCCACAATTCCAGTTATATTCCCCCCACTTCATAACTCTGCCAATTCACTTCTATCCTGACTTGCAAAACTGCATTTTATTCCAATATTGGGCTTCCCAAATAGCTTTGTTAATGTGTTATCCAATGCTTAGGGCTTGTTTACATGGGGAAGTTAGTGTGAAAGGGTTAGGATGTGAATTTAAAGCACAATAGCTATTCCGTACCACCTCCCCATGTGGGCGTTCTTATTCTGCACTAAGAATGCCTTTTTGCAGTTTATCTTAATCCACTTCAAAGTGGATTAACCTAAACCACACAAAGGCACTTTAATGTGGAATAAGAATGTCCACACAAGGAACTAGTGCAGAATAGCTGTTCCATACTAACTATTCTAGGCTTTTTTCCCCCGGTACACAAACCCTTAAACCAGGACTACACTACAAAGTTTTGTTGGCATAGCTATGTCAATTAGTGGTGTTAAAAAAACACATCTCTGACTGATTTAGCTATGCTAGCAAACCCTCCCCGCCACCAGTGTAGATTTAGCTCTACCAGCAAAAGAGTCCTTTGGCCAGTATAGTTTATGTCGTGTGGGTAGGGGGTTTAACTATACTAACAAAAGAACTCCTTTTGCCGGTATAAGTTGAGTTCCACTTGGGGGCTCTGCCAGGATAGCTATACTGGTATAGCTGTATTGGCAAAGCCTTTGTAGTGTAGATTAGCCCTTTTACTCTGGAAAAATCCAGAAGTGCAGAAAAGACAGTAAAAGGCATAGGAATGGCAGGCTTATTTGTAAAAGAGATTAAAAATCTTAGAACTATTTAGTTTGGAAAGGAGAAGAATAAGAAGAGGAAAATGTAATAAAAGGAACGATATGCGGAAAACCGGGATGGTGCTTTTATTCATTCCTCCTCGTAGCATAAGAACAAGAGAGCACAATCAAAAGGTAGCAAGTTTAAAACTGACAAAAAGGGAGCACTTTATTTTCCCAGCATAGAGTCAGTTTGGTGAAATAAGAGCCACAGGAAATTATCCAGGCAAACAGCATAGCGTGATTTTAGAGGGTTTAGCTGTTGATACAGAAATGTATAAAATGTACAGGGAATATCCATGCCTATGTGAGGGCAAAGCAGAGCATCTTCAGAAGCTGAGAAATTCCCCCCTCTTCCAACATGATATAATGTTGCATAGTTAGAAAATAGGGTGGGGGACATCACCTTTCTATGAAGCATCCAGCAATGACCCATTGCTGGAGACGGCATACAGCTTTAGGAGGACCAATAGCTGGCTCTGGCATAGGAAATTTTACAGTATAGTCCTACAATTTTTCTTCCCCTCTAACTAATGACCAGGCTTGTTCTACTAAGCAGTGCTGTTGGATCAGGCCTAGAGAAATTTTACTACTAAAATTCTTTGGGCCTGATCCAGCAGCATTGGAGTCAGTGGGAGTTGTGCTATTATCTTAAGCAGGAGATTAATTAGGCCCTTTCATTGCATGCTTTTTTCTTGCTTCAGTGAGCCTCTTGTACAGATACTATAGAAAACTGAAGACCTTGCTATTCTTGGGGTGAAATCTTGGCTCTGTTGAAGTAAATGGAAAGAATCATAGAATATCAGGGTTGGAAGGGACCTCAGGAGATCATCTAGTCCAACCCCCTGCTCAAAGCAGGACCAATCTCCAGAAAGATTTTTATCCCAGTTCCCTAAACGGCACCCTCAAGGATTGAACTCACAACCCTGGGTTTAGCAGGCCAATGCTCAAAAAGACTCTCATTGACTTCATTGGGGCCAGGATTAAACCCTAGATGCTCAAACATGTATTGTTTGAAACATTTTTTCATTCAATTATTTTGCCAGCCAGGTTCAAAATAGCATTATGAAGTCAGCATTTGCCAATAATTACCACACAGTATTTCTCTCTACTTAGACTAGGAAATAACTCTTGTAGTTCAGATTCCACTGTGTGGTAATTACCAGTCACTACTGATTCCTTAATGACAGCCATTTGCTTTGTATCTGTAGCAAGATCATGTTGGTTGTAGTATTCCATTTACAATTAGATTAAATTAATCAGGTCCTCGCCATATCATGTGACTTTGTCCTGTGCATGTAGATTTCACAATCAGGCTTTGGTAGAAGTGAAGATTCTCGATGCTCTTCGGAAGAAGGACAAAGACAATTCTCACAATGTTGTCCATATGAAGGAATGCTTTTACTTTCGCAATCACTTCTGCATTTCTTTTGAACTGCTAGGGTAAGGCATATATATATTCTTCTACATATATCATGGCCAAATTATATAGGATCGCAGACCCATACATATTATGAAGATAACTTGGCTGTTATTTTCTTTCTTTTTAGTGTTTTTGAGTAGGGTTGCCAACCCTCCAGGATTGTCCTGGAGTCTCCAGGAATTAAAGATTAATCTTTAATTAAAGATTATGTCATGTGATGAAATCTCCAAGAGTACATCCAACCAAAATTGGCAGCCCCATTTTTTAGTTGGTCGGTTGGGTTTTTTCTGGTTCACACCATGTAGTGTTTAGTTTACAGACATCTGTGTTAATTTGCACATCATTTCCTCTCCCCACCCAATATCAAGAGCCCTCGAAAAAGGATGGGGAACAAAGTAGAGAAAAATGGCCTGAGAATGTAGAAAGGACACAGCTGATCTGTTTACTTATAGGGCCAGATTGTGGTATTTAGCCACAGCCCTGAGAGGGATACTTCCTTGTCCCAGGAGGCACAATCCTTCCCCTAGCTCCCCAAAGCACAGAGGGAGCATACCTGATGCACCATCCAATAAGATGTGCTGAGGCCCCTCCTCACCCTTTTGGGGGGTAATTTGCATCCCTGAGTGGTGCAAAGAAGAAGAAATCTCTCAGCACAGAGCCTGGGATTGACCTTAGATCTTGGTGCTCACGGGCAGATTGGAAAAGACTCCTTATTAGAGTTCCCCCACCACACACATGCACACACACCATGTGCACCATTATTAGAACCAGGAACAATCTTGTGCATAATTTTTGTTCTGTGCATGTTACATTTCTTTAGCTGATGGAATGAAATGGAAAAAAATTAAAGTGAATGTAGGGGTTGGTGAACTTTAGAGTTTGTTATGCTGATCTGCCCTCTTTTGTTTCCCTTGGAAACTCCTGATAATATATAGAGATATACCTATCTCATAAAACTGGAAGGGGCTCTGAAAAGTCATCAAGTCCAGCCCCCTGCCTTTACTCGGCAGGACCAAGTACTGATTTTGCCCCAGATCCCTAAGTAGCCCCCTTAAAGATTGAACTCACAACCCTGGGTTGAGTAGGCCAATGCTCAAGCTACTGAGCTATTGCTATTCCTCCCCTTCACCACCCCCAAGAACATATAGTTTATGTTTGTCCTAATATTTAGTCTAATGTTATATAAATAGTGCACAGCATTGCAATTGTTAGCAAAGGAAAACAAGCCGTGACAGACTCCCATAGGATACTGAGCTGAAAAAACCCCATGGTTCCCTCAGTAGTAACCAGGTGGAGATGACAGAAAAATACAGGAACCAGCAAGTGAACTTGACCTTTATAATTGCATCTATTGTCTGACAAACATGATAACCAATATCAGGAATGCGAGGTGTGTTTTAAAATGATTATTCCATTATTTCAGCTGTTTATAAAGATACTGTACATCAGAAGTTAAAAATACAACAATTGTTATTGTTTTGTGAATGTACTTTATAGGAGGAAGTTTGGAGAAATCATGGACATTTTTATTTTTCACATTTCTTGTAATCAAATGTCAAATGGGAGTTCAAGCAATTGCTTAGTTTTCTGCTTTCTAAAAAAATATCTCCCCCAATTGTGTATAGATGTAGCAGGCTTTTCTTCCCATTCATTCTAGTGTGCTCAGCATCCTGAAGATCCAGCAAATTATTAGAAGATTTGATCCCTGACTCTGACCTAAACTCAATGTCACATCCAGCTCATACTGAAACATGTGAAAATGTGAACTCTGACACGTGTGCTGATTAACATGATGTAATCAAAGGCCTCTTGGGTCCAGTAAAGGCAGAAGCCTGGGATCTCAGAAAGTCACTGTGGGAAACTGAGAGGAAAATGGCTTCTGGCTGTCCAGCACATTCACCCCCCTTAAAAGAGACCTGGAACCTCTGTCCATAACATGAAAGCATATTTTTGCCTTATTGGTCCAATGGTAATTTAAATTATTAGTAAAAGAATAACTTGATGTTGTTTCCTACAGAATGAAAACATCATGTACTAGCTAGTTTGTTTTCTAATGGCCAGACCCTGCCCATGCCTTGCGTGGACGTGCAAGAGAGGGAGGTGAAAATTTCTTCCCCCTACATACACAGTCTTGCACCTATCCTCAGTAACTGGTCAGAATTCCACTGGGGAACATAGCCTCATCTCCCTGCTAGTGCCTGTATAGGTCCCAGCTGTCTGAAAGCAAGCTGGGTGAGGGCAGGGCAATAGCTGTGTCCCTGGCACAGCTGGTCAGATGCATAGCCGGAACCATGCTCCACCGTCTCCAAGAGTGATGGAGCTACTACTGTGGCCCACAACCCCTGAGGAGAAATCTGCCTAACTCAGCCAGAATTATTTCTGGGATTCCAATGGCAACACAGCCCCATCCACACATGCCACATCAATGTGTCTCCGGCATACAGGGAAGAATCTAAACCTAAGATCTATCAGTTGTTCTGAAAATTGTGTCTCGACATTCTACAAAATTCACATGCTGTTGGTAAACCTTTGACACCTACTAGCAAGGTTGCCATTTTAGTTCACTGCCAGGCCCTTCGCCTACTCCTATGCCTCAGTTTCCCAAACTGTGAAATAGTAATTATAATCATAGTTACCTGCCTCAGAAGAGTGTTGCTTTATCATTGGTAGTCAGGGGTCCTCGACTGAAAGGCACATCTATAGAAAAGAGGGGTAATCCAGTGGTTAGTGCACTAGTGTGGGACTTAGGACATCTGGGTTTAATTTTCTGTTCTGCTACAGACTTCCTCTGTGACCTTGGGCAAGTCACTTTGCCTCTCAGTACCTGAATTCCCATTTGTAAAATGGAGATAATAGCACTTCCCTTGGCGGTGTTGTGGGGATAAATTTGAGATTGTGAGGTGCTCAGATACTATGATAATGGGGGCCATCATTGTAGATATCTAGAAATGAAGACAGTGCAAAACTACAACCAGGTAAAACAAATTTCACTGCAAATCTGAAAGCTGGCCCAAGTTCATGGGCAATTTTTTGAGTAAACCTGATTTGAGCTTCCAGCAACACTGGAGCAGTTTGTGATTTCAGGAGGCAATGGAGAATTTGGTGTTTTGTCCCAAAAGCAAACCATGGCATTTTGGGGTAAGGGCTGCTTTGAGTTTTATGAACCCATAACTCAAAGTGAAACTCACACAAGTACAAACCTGTGCAAAGTGAAATGGGAGAAAGGTTTACCCGCATGACCCGATGTACATTGACATTGCTGAGCTTTTCAGTGCTCTAGTGAACAGCATCATCCTAATTCTTATTATCAGCCCCACTGCAGCAGTACCATTGCACTTCCCACCTTCATTCTGGTCATGGCATTGCCTGGTGGTGACCTTGCCTTGCTGAGGAAAGTTGAAGGAAACAGCTAGTAAGGGAAGCCTCGTTTTCTGTCTTATGTTTTTGCCCTTCCCATCAAACCACACGTGGCAGAAGTTAGTCATGTCACTTAATACACCATTGAAAGGTGCTCATACTACAGTGATGAGGACAGTATAAGAGCAATAGAATCTATACAGGTATTTTATGAAGGATGATTTCCCTTGAGCGTCTGACCACAGACACTGAGATACAAAGGAATTTATGGAAGGTGCCAAGTCAAAGGTCAATTAAAAAGAATGGGAACTGGACCAAACCTTTCTATCTCTTATTCCCCCAATGAGAACTCTATTCTGCATGGTGAAAAGCAATGGATTTGTGACAACTGGTTCAATAAATTAATGTGTCCCACTGGCATTACTTACCCATTAGATCCGGAGGATCAATGAGATATTTATGCTTATTATATGCAATATAACATTCCCAAGAAGGAAAACATACATGTTTTATTATGGGTGATTCCTTTCTCTCATACAGGAAAAAAAACAAGAGGCTTTCTAATGTGCTTTAAACTATTCACACCATAAACCCAAAGTGCCCTGTCTCTCATCCCACAGAATAAATTTGTATCAGCTGATCAAAAAGAACAAGTTCCAAGGTTTTAGTTTGTCTTTGATTCGACGATTCACTCAGTGTGTGCTGAGATGTTTACAAATGCTCTACCGGGAAAAAATTATCCACTGTGACTTGAAACCTGTGAGTACTGTCATCTCATTATAAGCCACTTTGTACAGTTCTTGTAAGGTGCATCTTATCTTTCATGGATACAGAACTTCTGAAAGGATCTTTAAAATTCAACAGTGATAGGTAGAACCTATGATTCCTCTAAGGATACTTGTAGCTGGGGGGTGTTATTCCCAGTTCAAGTAGACATACTCATGCTAGCTTGCTAAAAATTGTAGTGTAGCAGTGACGAGTACATACTCACAGAGTCTGGGTAGGTTTGTACTCAGGGCAGCTGGCCCAGGATCCCGGCTCTGCAGCAGGGATCGTGAAAGCCCTGAGAGCCTTGGCTTGAGCCAGGGTTCTCCGGGCTTTCAGGCTCCTGTTGTGGATCCAGGAGCCAAGCCCCAGTTAGAGAAGGGGTTTCTGGGACTTTGGGACTCCCAGCTTCATGGCAGAGAAGCTGGAAGCCCTGAAATGGTGGTGCTGCCCCAGAGCTGCAGACCCTAGAAGCATAGGGGCCCTGGCCCCAAGGGGGTCCCTATTTCCTCCTCTTACTCTGTCTCTCTCATAACTTTCATTTGGAGTTTTGCTTTATTTCAAATAATTGGGCATGATTGCCCTCCTGTATTAGTAAAGTGTATGAACAGGCAAGATAAAGTGATTTATATAACTATTACAGAGTTAAGCATAACCTCATCATATTATATGTTACTTTTACCAAAGAGTTTACTAACCTACTGGGGTGTTATTGTCTTTCCTCCTTTTTATTTTTCCTCTTTAGGAGAACATATTGCTATATCACAAAGGTCAAAATTCAGTTAAAGTTATTGACTTTGGATCAAGCTGCTATGAACACCAAAGAGGTTTGCAGAAAAGTCAAGTTGATGTAATTTTCTTAATTAGATTTCTTAATTTTTAAAAACTGGAAAAAATGTTTATTTCATTGAGATAATACAATGACACATGCCCATCGTTTGCATCTATGAACTAGTAAGCCAATGAGGTTCTCCTTGTGTCACCTACCAGCACTTTCCCCCACACTGCTGAGACTGATCTACCACCTTTGATAATGATGATTGATGATGATATAGAAATTGTTCTTAGCAGGTGTAGGGAGTTGAAATGGATCCAAGTGAATAGCCCCACTGACTTCAATAAAACTTACTCTCTTCAGTGGGGGTTGACAGGATAAGGCCCTGAGATCCTTTTTTATTAGTAAGTTAAGTTACAGTTCATGCATTTTTTAACCAAAAAGTATCCTTTCCCTGAGTTGCGATGGAATGAAAACATCTCAGGGCACTGGAGATTATACAGCCATTTTAAAGAGATTTTTAAAATATTTTTTCTTGATAAGGTTTAAACAATGTACAGCGAATAAACCAAACAAAACCAACAAACAAGAAATTAAAAATAAAATGTGTCTTATAGCTGAATTGATGACGAAGAACTCACAACACTAAGAATAAACATGTCATTCAAGAGTGATATAAATGTGAGGAAGGCTGTAGCACTTGTTAAATCTATACAACATTTTCACTAAGATGGAAAAAACAAATCATGTTCTATGTTCTTCTCTTTCTCCCATTAAACATGTTTCTCCACTCAGACAATATATACGAATTCAGCCAAGCACCCTGCTCTAGATTTTGGAATTTCTCTAGATTTCACACAATGCACAGTCAACCTGTGGAACTCCTTGCCAGAGGATGTTGTGAAGGCCAAGACCATAACAGGGTTCAAAAAAGAACTAGATAAATTCATGGAGGGTTCAAAAAAGAACTAGATAAATTCACCATTCCTTTCCCTCCTGGCTATTAGCCAGGAGGGGAAGGAATGGTGTCCCTAGCCTCTGTTTGCCAGAAGCTGGGAATGAGCGACAGCCGATGGATCACTTGATGATTATCTGTTCTGTTCATTCCCTCTGGGGCACCTGGCACTGGCCACTGTTGGAAGACAGGATATTGGGCTAGATGGACCTTTGGTCTGACCCAGTAGGGCTGTTCTATGTTCTTATGTTGAGTTTTAATCAATTAGATTTATACAATCTGCTTTTGAAAGAGAGATTAATCATTTTAGGCTTTCTGATGTTTGGGTACAAGATAATAAGAGATTCACCCTGGAATGTAGCTGGAGAAGAATAATTTGAAACATAGAAATTCAGTGGAAGAAATGTGGAGCATGATTCGTCTCCTGTTAGCTTAAATAAGAGGCTCTTTTAGACGCCTGGGAAGCAGTAACTGAAAGATACCTAAGGGCAGGTAGTAGAAGACAAAGTTAGATATTAGTTCGTAGTATGATATGGCACAACAACAACAAAACCCCAACAGTGTGATATTGGCCAAGCATACAAAGAAACATGCCATGTGTCGTCCCTTCCCATGCACTTCTGGAGAAACTGCACCTAGAATACTGCTTATGTTGCTGAGCACCTTGCTCCCAGAAAGGTGTTGAACTGGAGGGAGTTAAAAGAGCAAGCGAATAAATAAAAGGGTCCAACAGGCTAGTGGAATGGATGTAGGAGGGAGAAGTGACAGAGGTAATGTACCAGCATTATATTTGGTTTGGTTGAATACCAATTAAAAGGGGTTAGTTTACTCACTATGGTCCCAATCCTGGAATGTGACCTGCTGGCACAGGTCCCTGCACACGTGTAGAGTCCCAATTAAGACACTGGATGAAATTCTGACCCTATTGAAGTCAATGCGAGTTTTGCCATTGACTTCAGTGAGGCCAGAATTTCGCCAAATAGGTCTCTGAAGGTGTGGAGTGCTTTGTGCTGGAAAATCCTATGGCAGGACTGGGGCCTATAGAGGGGGAAGAATTGTTCGGGCTGGTTCAAGGGGTATAATTGCATGTAAGGGAATGAACTAAGGATATTTGGCTGAATAATATCAGGAAACATTTCCTAAGAGCAAGATCTATTGCTCTGTGAAATAGTTCCCAAAAGATGTAGGGAAAGACCCATCACATGCAATTCAATATGGAACTGGATGAAGTATTAGAAACATGTACTAGGGAACAATCCCTCTCTGGCTTATCAGGGAAATAATATGTATTTGTCTTTTCTAATGTCTGTGGTTCTCTAATGTGAATTGCTGCCCTGACAACACTATGTTCCTTAGTGTCCGATTTTCTTTCCTAATGCAGTGTATACGTATGTTCAGAGCCGATTTTATCGCTCCCCCGAAGTGATTCTTGGTCACCCGTATGCTACTCCTATTGATATGTGGAGCCTGGGATGCATCATGGCTGAACTTTACACAGGCTATCCCCTTTTTCCAGGAGAGAATGAAGTAGAGCAACTTGCCTGCATCATGGAGGTAGCTTCTGGGATTTTTTTAGTCATGACATCAAGGTGCTGTTTCCTCCATCCCTTACACGCATGTCTTGGAAACAAAGCATTTTGTAATTTGATGAATTGTTTGAGCAGTTCCTTCCCCAGGGGTTCATTGACATGAGTTTTCGAATGACAGCTTAGCTGCAGTTTGCTAAACTGCACTCCCAGCAACAGAATGACACATGAAGAGACTCAAACATTTTTTGGAGCTGGGAGGCCTGTGAGAGGGAAGCTTATCACAGCCAGGGGGCCCAGTGAGAAGGAAGAGGCAGAATGTGAAGCTGCTGCCTCCTCTTTGTGTGGCAAACCAGCTCCCTGTGGTGAAGGTTGTTGGTTTGTTCAGTCACTGCGCTGTTTCTGTCTTTATGGGGAGCACATTGTATTCTGATCAGAATTGTACGGTTCTGACCAAAGAAGTATGTTTGAGTCTAAGGGAGAAGCAAAGCAAAATAGAATATTTTAATTTTTCTCCTTCTAATACGTTTGTTGTTTTTGTTTGCACTGCCATGTAATGAACCTGGGTCCAACTGTGAACATGAGGCAAAAGTTAGGTCAGGTACAGCGTGTTGCAATCAGTCTTCTAGGCAAGTCTGACTAATGAGAGCATATCACTTTGCTGCCCAGCATCGTATGCTAGCTCCCTGTCTGATTTCCAACCCAGGGCAAGCCCTGAATTAGCAGGGGCAAAGCTGCAGTACTGTCCCTCTCTGCAGTCTTCCACAGCATCTACGTCGATCCACAGGAGTGCTGTTCTTCAGAGTCCCCGGGGGAAACTTCCAGGCTGGGGAAAGAGCTGTCTCAACAGAGGGCCATAGGTGTTGTAGATGCTATTAGTCAGATCAGAATGAGCCCAACTGTGAAAACAAATCTGTTTAAGTAAGACCTCCATTAATAACAGAGTAAGCTAGCCTGGCAGCATTGTTTATGGAAGACGACAACCACCAAAATTTATCTCCTGTGAGAAGACAGCTTAAAATAGAGTGTGTGAAGTCCATTTTCAACCAATTATAATGGATCCCTTGGTTCTGTATATGGACCTTAGAGATTCTGTATTACTGTCAGAGGCACATTAAAAATGAGGGTGGGTTAGAGAGAGTTGTAGACATTTCACTCCATGCATCTGAAGAAGTGGGTTTTTTACCCACAAAAGCTCATGCCCAAATAAATCTGTTAGTCTTTAAGGTGCCACCAGACTCCTCATTGTTTTTGTGGATACAGAGTATCACGGCTACCCGTCTGAGACATTTTACTGTAAATTGCCTCATGTAAATAGGAGGAGGAACAGCACATCCATCTTTAGCCAAGGCTGCTAGAGATGTTGAAGAAATAGTGAATAACTCCTCATATTAATTTTCTGTCTTGAAGATATTGGGTCTTCCACCAGCTGATTTTATTCAGACTGCATCAAGAAGACGAACATTCTTTGGTAAGTGCCCGTAATTATCTTTCTTTATTGTATCACTTCCACAGCTGTTTGTCAGGTGGTTGGGAAACACTGGGAGATAGGCAGAGGAGTGGGGACGTGGCATGCTCAGGGGAGGGGCGGGGGTGAGGGGAGCTTTGCTGCCGGTGGGTGCAGAGCACCCACTAATTTTTCCCCATGGGTGCTCCAGCACCGGAGCATCCACTGAGTCGGCGCCTATGCATGGCTTGCCCTGCTGTGTGCATAATCCCTCTATCTGAAATTATACCGATTGAATGCTGCGCTGTGTTATCAGTTTACTCTGCATATTTTTCAGGACAAAAGTATAATCAGTTCTAGTAAAGTGCATTTAATATAGATTTGTTTCCTAAGTGGTGTTGCCTCCTTTTGTGGTTTTAGCAATGAGAAAACAGCAAGCTCTGGGACGTGTGGGGGCGTAACGGGAATGTGGCGCACTCAGGGGAGGAGGCAGGGAAGAGGCAGGGCCGGGTGGGGATTCGGGGAAAGGGTTGGAATGGAGTTGGGGCGGGGACTTTGGGGAAAGGTTGGGATGGGGGCGGGGCAGGGCAGGGCCTCATGGAAGGGGTGGAGTGGGAGTGGGGTTTGGTGCTGGGGGGAGGAGGGGTTGAGCACCCAGGGGAAAGCAAGGAAGTCGGCGCCTATGAAGCCATGTACTGATGGGATGGATGTAATATGGGAAAACTTCCTCTCATAAGACCCTGTTTAGGACTTCTTATTCACACCTTTCTCCCACTGATTTCAATAAAGATTTTACCCTAAATAAGGAGTCAGAGTTTAAGGCCAGAAGAGACCACCAGATCATCTAGTGTGGCCTCCTGTGTATCACAGGTCACCAGTGCCACCCAGCACCTGCACGCTAAACCAAACAACCAAAATAAGACCAAAGAATTACCTCTCAGGAGAATAGACTGTTATGTGCCATAGGCAGAGACTAGGAGGGACCAAGGTCCCTGCAATGAGAAGGAAATTATTAAGGGAGATATACCAAGATAATCTTGGCAAGTGACCTGTACCTGCATGCTGCAGAGGAAGCAGAAAACCCCCAGGGTCCCTGCCAATCTGACCTGCAAGAAAATTCCTTCCCATCCCCACCTATTGTGCTCAGACCCTGAGCATATGAGCAAGAACCAACCAGCCAAGCACCTGAGAAAGAGAGAATTCTCACTGCCACCTCACAGGCCTGGCCCTGAGTAGGGCTCATTGTGTTCTAGCTAAATACCAACCGGGTAATTATGTTCAACCTACCTGCGATTCAACAAGCTTCAATGGGACATGGAATTCTTCACTTCCTGTCCTAAAAAGCTGTGTAGTGCATTTCTGTGTTGTTAAACAGTTGTCATGTTTCACCTGAGGCAGATGCAGGTCAGTGGTAGGTAAAGGTATTTCTTGTGTGTAAGTTTGTGAAGAACTTTGGGGTCATTTTGGATGAAAGTCGTTATGTAAATGTAAATCATTTTCCTTATGGATTTAAATCTCCTTGTAGGACTCTATAAAGTTCACACTACTGAAGGGCAACATCATGACTATGGCTAAACCGTTATTGTGCAAAATATTTACATGACATAAAAGCATATTTTGTTTTTAAAAGATTCCAGAGGTTTTCCTAGAACTATAACAAACAGCAGGGGGAAAAAAAGACACCCAGACTCCAAGGATCTAAGTACGGTATTAAAAACCCATGATGCTGCTTTCCTGGATTTTCTGAGAGGCTGCCTAATGTAAGTTACTTTTTACTTCTTTATTTTCTGCAGACTTGTTTGACTTTAAGTCCCTGCTTTATTTCTCTTAGGGCTTTAAAGATTTTTGTATCTCTGTTTTTTCACCAATGTTTATTTTATAGGCCCGTCCTTGTAGCATTTGAGTGCCTCACAAACATTAATGAACTTTAGTCTCACAACAAGGAAGTATTATTCACAGCTTACAGAAGAGAAAACAGACACACACAGAGATTTAAGTGATTTCCCCAAGGTCACACAGGAAGTCTGTGGCAGAGCCAGAAATAAAACCCAGATCTCCTTCTTCTGAATCCAGTACAAACCCAAAAGCATCCTTCCTCATTTATAAAAGCCCCAGTAATTAACCACCTCAATCTGATTTAAGGTGAAGTTAAATATAGGTAACATGGGTGGTGTCAGAGTGGAATCACACTGTACACCTCCCTAGATCAACACTCAGTTTTGTATTCAACAACTACTGTAACAATTCAAGTCCCATTGCAGCAGATGGGAGTCTTTCCATTCACTTCAATGGGAGTGACTTTGGGCATTGATTTGTGGTTCTGGACTACCACATCTATGGTGTGCCCTGGAAGAGGCCAGCAGAGAATGTGTCATGTAAAATACTTGGTTCTTCTTTGAGTATTTGTCCACATAGATCCCACTCTTGTTGGGCATGAGCTTTATGTCTGCAAAACTTTATTCTTTTGGCCAGCAGTGTCTGTTGGGGACAAGCCTGCACAGTAGATGTCCTTGCCTCTCTCCCACCCCGTAAAGGCATAAAGGATGGAATAGTCCCAACCCAACCATTCTTCAGTTCCTTCTTACCATCAATGAGAGTGAGTTGGAACCCCTGCAGTGTCCTCCTGCTTCTCTGTGACTCTGTTGCCATTAGTGTTAGTGGTTAGTTAGATAGTGTTAGGTAGTTAGTTAACTTTTACTTTGCCCCTTGGCTTTTCAAGAAACTTTTTAGGAATTTTTCATAGATAGTGGGCTCTGAGACTGAGTCTATGCTCCTCTCCCCCCACTACCAGAACTTCAACTGTTATGATGGAAGCTCAATCTCCGGAGTTTAAGACATGCCCCTCCTGTGGTTATTAAGTGCTTTTTTTTTTTTCGTTAGGCAAATGCAAAGGCATGTCTTTGACCAGTGCTCCACCTGCTGCTCTTTTTCCAAGTGGACTGAGAAGGCTAGGGATGCACCGTGCACGCCTAAAGCTATTTCATCTGGAGGTCTCCGTGAAAGCCCTGTCAGATACAGAGAAAGTTGTAACTAAGGCTCGGTCCCTCTCAGCTAGTGCCCCCAATGAACTGTGATTCATCTCAAGCTCCAGGGCAGAAATGTCTAAGAGACCTCAAAAACAACAAGGAGACCAGTGGCACTTTAAAGACTAACAGATTTATTTGGGCATAAACTTTCATGGGTAAAAAACCGCACTTCTTCAGTGTTTGCACCTGAAGAAGTGGTTTTTTACTGATGAAAGCTTATGCCCAAATAAATCTGTTAGTCTTTAAGGTGCCACTGGTCTCCTTGTTGTTTTTGTGGATACTGTTAGAAGAAGGAGCAGGTTAACCCAGAGGTGGATATGAGTACAGGATTCTTTATTGTGATACTTGTTCCCCTGGACCCAGTTGTCCAGTAAGCACTGAATTAGTTACAGCACAGTTTTTGTTTAAGTTAGTATGTACATGCCTACATCCATTACAACACCCCCAAAACCCTTATTAAGTAATAAAAACACCCATTCTGTTAGTAAACCCACCTCTATCTATTGTGCACAGCATTATGCATATCACATTGGCATTTTTACCTTGAAAATACATTTCTTTGCAACAATCTGTTGCCACAAATCTCCTGGTTAGCAATTCTTAGGGGAGGAAGGAAGGGGCCATGAGCAAGGGCTTATTTATGTAGCTGGGAATGGAAGGGAGGGAGAAATAATACTTTTTGTGAAAAGCAGTATCTTTTAGATCCCCACATTCCTTATGGAGCTGCGAGCTTATCTATCCCCAACAAGCTGAAGGGGAGGGCAAAGGACGACACTTATTTATCAAGCAAAAAAATGGTGCCTGCCTGTGACTTTACTCCCTAATACCATACCATCACACCAGCAGCTCCCAGGTCTCTACTTAACCCTTACAGATCCCAACAGATAGAGACTAACATGGCTACCCCCGATAAGAGACCTCAGTAGTCAGCTTCAGTCCACATGCTGACTTCTTCACAAAGGGGTAGGAAGAAGCATAAGTCTCCCTCTCTGGGACCCTCAGAACTGAGACCCAAGTTGACATGTATTAGTCTTGTCTCTAGCTCTACAGCAGGATAGCAGCCTACAGCGGATATCTCTGCCACCTTAGTACCAGCTATGAAAAGAGTGCCTGCAGTACAGGCTAAATCCTTCCTCCGTCAGTGGCTCCTCGGCAATCTCTGTACCCAGCACATTGGCACCCAGCCCTTTGGTCCTGTCCCTTTTGGCTCCTATGGCCTATTTGTCACTGAGTGCCCTGTCTGTGGGCCAGGTATCAGAATCCCTCTTGTTGGCTTGTACAGCATCAGCAGTGCTAACTAGTCTTTTGGTCACCCAGATCACAGTACAGCATTCAGCTGTTGATACATCTGTGCCATCTACTTCCCCTACCCATTTACAGAGGATGCAGGAGCACCCTAACACACCCAAAAGTGGGGAATCCACCCCTCACTTAAGGAGGTGCATTCCTTTTCATCTTCTCCACTGGGACATAGTAGAGACTCATCTCCTGCTCATCCCTCCTCCCACCCCTGTCAGATGCCTTTCTTATTCCCTGGGCACTGAGACTGATGTATGCCTTCCTGCTGATCTGCATGATCCCGAGGGTCCTGAGGAAAGTGAGACAATATCCAGAATGGATGATGATTACAGCCCCAGCATGGGCCAGGCACTTCTGGTATTTGAATCTTGGGAGCATCTCATTGCAGCTCCCAGTCACCTTACCTGCTCTGTCTGACAATGCTGACAATACCTCCGTCAGAACAATGCTCAAATCCTACTCCTGGACCCAGTGTCATTATACCTGACAGCCTGGATGCTGGTTGGTTGATGTCCACCAAAAGACGCTATTCAACAGAAGCTCAGAACATTCTGCTCCAAAACAGAAAAGCCTCAACCACAATAACTTATAAAGCTGATTGAAAGAGATTTTCTGTTTGGGCATCTCAGCACCAGCTGTCTCCCTGGACAACACCCTTGACAACTTAGTAACCCTGGAACCATCTGGACTTTCTTTTAGTTCCATAAGGGTCTGTCTAACAGTGAAATCTGCACATTATTCTCTTATCCAGGGCCACACTTTTTTCTCACCCTACAATGGCAAGATTCTTTAAGGGCCTAACTCATGTTTTCCTCCCAGTTCAGTAGCCTCCTCCCTCTTGGGACCTCAGTATAGTATTAACAGGGTTAATAGGACCCCTTTTTGAGACCTTAACAACCTGTTCCCTATATCACGTGTCAATGAAGACTGCCTTTTTAGTAGTCATTACCTCAGCTTGAACGGTAGGGGAGATGCAGGCCCTCATGGTGAATCCCTTATATCATGTTTCATAAGGACAGGGTTACTCTCAGGCCTCATCCCAAATTCCTGCCCAGAGTTGTTTCAGAGTTCCATACAAACCAATTCATTCAGCTGCCAGTCTTTTTCCTTCCCAAGACTCACTTAACCCCAAGGGAAGCAAAACTTCAAACACTTGATGTACTACAAGTATTATCTCATTATCTTATGCAACAACGCACCTCTTTCATCTCATCAGGGCTGTGTTTCTCCCTCTGGCTTTGAGGGGGCCTGTGGTAAATCAGTTCCACTCTAGAGGCTGAATACTTCATGTTGGTTTATTTACAATATTTACAGGGTTGGCCTGAGGGCTTCTTTACACACGCGCACACACACACGCATACAGACACAAAGTACATTTCCTAACTCTAGGTGGAGTACTGCCTCTTCTTATGTGGGCTACCGATCAGCAGCTACCCTCTCTAAACCACTGTGGGCCCACGTATGCTGGGAACCAAAGCCCTCTCCCCAACCTGAAATAACCACAAGATTTCCCCTTATAGGAAAAAGCAGCTCTTTACCTAAGAAAAACCTTTTCCCCTCACTGTGCACAGCCCTTCTGCAGCTTGCCTCTCATCCTTCTTCCCTTTTCCTGCTCACTAGAAGAGGTTTTTAAAGGCCACAAGCTGCCTTTAATTAGACTCAAGTGTCCATAATTAATCTGAGGTAATCTCTTTCAGTTTGCTGCAAAAAGGGCTTTTTAACCATTCTAAGACTGATATACCTGCCTTCAACCACCCTCCAGAACTGTCAGGTCTGATTTTGTCACACTTAGCAGGACAAAATCATTCAGAAATACATCTAGACCAGGAGTGGGCAAACTATGGCCTGGGGCCGCATCCAGCCCTTCAGATGTTTTAATCTGGCCCTCGAGCTCCTGCCGGGGAGCGGGGTCGGGGGCTTGCTTTGTGCGGCTCCTGGAAGCAGTGGCATGTCCCCCCTCTGGCTCCTACGCATAGGGGCAGCCAGGAGGCTCTGCACCCTCCTGCACCCCAGAGCCCGTACCCCCAGCTGGAGCCCTCACCCCCCACCCGCACCCCTGCCTGAGCCTGGAGGCCCCTCCCGCACCCTGAACTCCTCATTTCTGGCCCCACCCCAGAACCCACACCCCCAGCCGGAGCCCTCACCCCCACTCCCACCCCAAATTTTGTGAGCATTCATGGCCCACCATACAATTTCCATATCTGAATGTGGCCCTCGGGCCAAAAAGTTTGCCCACTCCTCTTCTAGACTGTTAGTGTCCTTTGCTGATAGGTTTAAGAATCAGACAGTATCCTCATAAGGTTATCTATGTGGGTCTCTAGGTGCATAAGGCTATATTATGAGTTAACCAGAGTAGATCCACCTAGCCATGTTTGAGATCATTCTGCTAGAACTCAGGCAGCCTCAGCTGCCTGTTTGAGGAATGTCCCTATTTCCAAAATGTGTAGGGTAGCTACATGGAGCTCAGCCCATGTTTATACAAGACGCTATTTTTTGGTAGAGGCTTCCAGATTGGATTTCCACTTTGGTAGGGCTGACCTATAATCCTTGTTCCAGTAGGACTCCTAGCACCCATCTCTGAGCAAACAATCAATTACTTGTTAGACACCAAGACTGGGATCCATGTGGACAAAAACCGACAAAGAAAGGATATTTACTTTATGGTAACTGTGGTTCCTCACGGTGCTTCGTATACATGGATCCCACATCCTGCCCTCCATCTCTGCTACTGCAGGGTCCTTAGTGCTCTGGAATTCTGTACTGACAAAGGAACTAAGGGCCTGCTCTCTGCCCTTTATGTCCTCCGGTGGGGAGGGTGCAAGGACTTCTAGGGTGAAGGCACACCCCCAGCAGATACTGCTGGCCAAATGACTCCAATCTTGCATGTGATGGACGCATGCATACCAAAAGTGGAATCCATGTGGACAAAACATCTTGAAGCTGTTAGGAAAGTAATTGTTCTTTTTTGGAGCAAATTTAAGATTCTCTACCTTCATGCTAAAGTACCCTGGGAGCATTGCAGAGGTAATCTGATTTGCTGTGGGGAGTGAGTCAGGTCCTGATTTTGCAAGGTGTTAAGCACTACCTATGAGGTGCTAAGTACTTTAAACTCATGTTAACTTCACTGAGAATTTATGGTGTTCTGCATCTCACAGGCTGCACTCAGCACCTTACAGGATCAAGTCTTGGGTGAGCACTGCACATCATTATGGGCACAGAATTGCTTGCGATAAAGTAACTGCACTGGCAGCAAGGAGAACAGGCATCTTTAATGGGGAAAAATATGAATCCCAAATGAAGATATTAGAGGAATCCCTCTAATTGAACATGCACTGATCTGTACTTCTTGAGAAGCCTGATTCAGTGCAAGACAAAATGATGACTATTGCCTCACCTGGTGAGGACCAAAATTCTCACACTTGAATGCCCAAAGTTAGGAACCAAAATCCATATTTAAATAAGTAGCTTGGTTTTCAGATGTGCAGAGTACTTTTACAGCTTCCTTGGGACATCAGTGGAACTTCCTGGAAGCTCTGGTTTCCGAGCAGCTCCTGTAAATCAGACCCCTTATTAAAATTTGGTACACAATTCTGGGCACCCAAAATAAACAACATAGAATTTGTCACAGTGAATAACGCGTTGATCCACCAATTCCAATACCCTATCTGCAACAATGGCCACTAGTTGAAGTTGCAGAGGAAGTTTAAAATCACCCATAATGAACTGTGGCAATAGCACAGGGCTGTACGGAAGGAAGAAAATTCTTTTCTGAGCCCTTTGGCAATCAGCTGTTGTCCCAGAGCATGAGCATCAATTTTCATAGTGTAAATAACGGCTCATTTATTTATTATCCAGTTCATTAAACCCACTTCGTTAAACAACTTCAGTCTTTGACTCTGTGAACTTCTGTGATAGAGAATGGTGCAAACTGAGTACATGTTGTGAAAAGTGCTTGCTTTTAACTGTATTCAGAATACATAGCAATTCATTTCACTGAGTGACTCCTTGTTCTCATATTATAAGAGGAACCAATCAGTTATTACTCTGTGCTTTGAAGCTTCAATACCACAGTCAAATCCCCTCTGGCTTTTGCATTTTCAAAATTCACTCGACTTCTATACTCTTTCATATCTACGTCCTTCTGTTACGTCTCACGATTTTTCTGGCCCTTCCCTGAACATTTTCAGTCTTAGCTATCTGTGTCTCAAAGTGTAGTCCCACTAGTACAGCACTCCTCTGGACAGAAATATGGTGGGGTGCAATAATAATGTTAATGAATGTGGGAATAATAAGTCTGTCCTGTTGAAAACTTGCCAATCTCTTCTCCCCATATGCAGGGTATGCAGCTATTCTAGCCGTCTACCCATTCCTATCATGGACACTGCAGAGTGGGGGCTAGGGACACACATACCTAGGGACAGATCGAACCAGGAGTCAGAAGCTCCTAAGTTCTTTTTTCTTTAAACACTCTATTGTATTTAGTATGAAGTACAGTACAGATTGGGCAAGACACATAACTAAAGGTCTGCTAAATTCGTAGCCATAAAAATTTGTCATGGACTGAGAAATCTGGTCTCCCCCATGAAATCTGGTCTTTTTTGTACTATTACACTATACTATAGGGTAAGAGTATACAAAAGTACACAGCATTTCTCAGACTGGGGGTCCCAACCCAAAAGGGGATTGCAAGCCTATTGTGGGGGGGTCGCAATATTGCCACCCTTACTTCTGCACTGCCTTCAGACCTGGGCGGCCGGAAAGAGGCGGCTGCTAGCCAGATACCCCGCTCTGAAGCCAGCACTGCCACTAGCAGCAATGTAGAAGTAAGGATGGCATGGAATATACTATATGAATGCATCTGCAAAATTTGCTACTTATTCTGTGATCAACCCGCAAAAAAATGTGCGATTTCTCCACGGTGCAAGTAGACCCCGGCACAAAATCTCTCTGCACATTAGTTTTCCTGTCTTTAAATTGGAAATATTAATACTGACTTTCTTAACTCATTGGGGTGATGAAAGGATTAATTAGTAAACGTTTATAAAGCTCTACATCCTGTGTCTGTCTTCTCTATTTAGATTGTAAGCTCTTTGGAGCAGGGACCATCTACTATTCTGTATGCTTAGCACAATGGGGTCCCATTCTTGGTTGGTCCTTAGGCACTGTTGTAAGAAACATGTTAAATAATAATAGTAAATCAGCCTGGCCTGTATCCCACTCCTGGGGCAACCACCTATTAACCTCCCTTTGCTATGAAAATCAGTCATTTAATACAACTCTTGTTCCTGCCACCTAACAATTTTTTAATCCCTGACAAGTCTTTGCCTTTTGCCCCGGGGGTATTTTTTTCTTTTTACTACTTCTGTTTATGAAAAAAATGAAACATTGTTCTGGGCCACTGTAGATGGGAAGGTTTCAAAAATTATTCAATAGCATTTTTTTCATGCCAGTTATTCGACTAGATTCCTATCGACCAGGGGCAGGGCCGGCTCTAAGCTTTTTGCTGCCCCAAGCAAAAAATTTTTGGCTGCCCCCCACCCCAGCCTTGTGCTCCCCCCCTGCCCCAGCCCTGGGCTCTCCCACCTACATAACCCCTGCTGCCCCAGCTCTTGCCCCCCTTCACACCCACACCCTCCTGCCGCCCCAGCCCCGGGTCACTGGTAACTCGCTCCCAGGGCAGGTCATTCAGCAGGAATTTTGGATGTGCACAGAACACAGACAGGACTGGTTCCCATATGGTTACAGAGCTGCAGTAAAGTGGAACAATTTTCAGCTTGTGTGATTGGAGGATATCTGGATGCATATTATAAGACTGTCCTCCATAAATGAGGAAAAGTTGAGGTGCCTTTATTATTTTTTTGTTACATTCTTTGTTTCTATGGGGAATTTGCCAATGCAATATCACTGTCTTCCTTTTAAACAAATAAAACTTTTTTTAAAAAAAGGCAGTGGCTGTTGAAAATAGGAATTCCAGTCCTAATAACCACTGGGAAGCATTTCTTGCTCAATTTTATCCTACTTTTTCTACAGCAAGTTACAGTGGATCAGTATATTTGATTTGGGAGAAATGAAGTAACAGCTGCCCAAATTGAGCTTGAGCACTCCTGAATTTTGAGGTGTTCAAATCTGGAAGGCAGGTGCTAGATTCCCTTTCTGAATATTCGCTAAATCTGGAAAGGAAAAGTCAATTTCTGCTTCCATGGCTCAGAAGTGGAAATCCTCCTACGTGCCTGGTACTGTATCTAAAGCTGCCCTGGTCCTCCAGTAGAGCCTCCCCTCCCTCACTTTTCATTTTAAATTCTAGTGGGATCCACATATCTCCCTTGCTAGGCTTCAGATAGAGAGGTGCAGTGTCCATTTAGTCCACCCAATTCCTTCTTTGGGGGCTGCAAGGTGAGGTCACACCAGTATCCCTAATCCAGTCTGGGGATGTCTTCTGAAGGGGAGATCTGGGCCAAAGCCTTCTACTCCTTGGGCACACTTGTTCCCCCATTCACAGTGCCACCCCTTTCTAGCAGTGAGCTCTCCATTCACAGCAAGCTGCAGCATGAGGTCTCAGCTACCTCACTCCCTCCCCCTCCCTTTCCCATTGATCGCTGCCAAGGGAATGCTGGGAAATGTAGTTCTTTCCCTGCTCCAGGGCCGGCTCTATAGGCAGGGAGCTAACCAAGGAACTACAGCTCCCAGAGCCCCCTGTTGGTTCCCTGCCGCCCCTGCAAATGTGCCGCCCCAAGCACCTGCTTGCTTTGCTGGTGCCTAGAGCCAGTCCTGCCTCTAGGTTCGCCTGGTCCAGGTTGCTCTCTTAACTGACACTGATCAGCTGCAAGTTTTTCATTGCTGGTGAATGCAAATAGCCAACAATTTCTGTTAATCTTCAAGGAAGATACAACTTTGGTAGGTTATCTAGGTCATAAACCCTTTGAGGACAGGTTTCAGAGGGGTAGCTGTGTTAATCTGTATCAGCAAAAACAACAAGGAGTCCTTGTGGCACCTTAGAGACTAACAAATTTAAAACTGGGTTTTAGCCCACAAAAGCTTATGCCCAAATAAATTTGTTAGTCTCTAAGGTGCCACAAGGTCTCCTTTGAGGATAGAAACCTTCTCTTCATGCCTGACAGTAATTGTCTTGCACACTGTGGGTGCCATGCAAATGATAAATAAGTACCAGCAAATATCATGGCTATCTTCAGGTTTTTTTCTGAAAAAAAACCCAGCAAGAACCCTGTACGTTCATTTGCAAATGAAGTGCAGCACTTGACTTTCCAGCATGGTGCCAGTGTGTCCCTGTTATCACAAAGTAAAGGTGGCCTGTTATGAATCAAACTGAGGTGGAAGAAGCAAAACTCTTGGGAGTTGAGAGTGCTGAGCACTTCCCCGGATTGCACCTCACAAACATGCTGGTGTGTGGTGTGATCTTTTACCTAGAAAAATAGAAGTGGTGGAGACTAACAAAACACGCTAGGGAGGTGGATTTCGTAGTGTCCTGTTGCAAAACTGTTATGAAGATTTACCAGCCTACACACAAAATACTAATCTGCTTTTTACCAGAATAATGAATGTTCATAATCACGCTAACAATGTTTTATTCCCAGCCAAAATAAAAAACTTGAACCAGCAAAGGATTGAATTTTGAAAACAATGAACCAGATTTTGCTCTCACTTACATTGATGTAACTTGGCTCCAGAGGAGTTACTCCTGATTTTCGCCTGTTTTACTGTTGTCTGTGCACTGTCAGGTTGGAATTCTGGACCATGTTCAGCACTTTCTGTGCAGGATACTTGTTACTAGTTATTATTACTTTCCTGAAGAAACCCTCAAAAACAGCTTCAGGATTTACTACTCTGTTTGTAGGGTTGCTCTTCTGTAAATCTCAATTTGCAGTTATGTTGTTTTAAACGGTGATCTAGTTACAAGAAAAATCTTTCCCTTAACGAGGAACATCCCTTTAACATTCCAGTGTAGAGGCCCGGTATCTTTCTTACAATGGCTCTGTGAAGTTCTAATGAACACCATGGACAGTTTTGACATTAGACTAGTCAGAAGAATGGAAGCTGACAGTTTTATGAGGTACAACTAATTGAGGAAATACCTATCTGCTAGTGGATTGCAACTGCTGCTCAATTCTAACACCTTTTCTTGGAGCTAATGTCATTTTAGGATTTTAAGGCTCTTGGGCACATATACAAAATGAGTCCTCTGATAATATGGTGATCTGCATGTGAGGATCTGTGATAAGAATTTGGCTGTTTGATACTGCACAGAATTTGATTAGTAACTCAGGCAAATTTGCAGAAAGCAGAAAGAGGGTTTTGGCAAATGGGATTATGGATAAAGTCAAACAGGTTTTTTTACTTTTTGTGAATTTGAAAAATGTCTTAGTGGCTCAATACTCCTGAAGACAATGAAAGTATTTTCTGGCCTAACCTAAGTTTAATGTATTTTTCAATTTTAGTATTATAAAAAAACTGTTCAATAATTATTTATCGTTTTTATATTTTAAGGTGGGAACCTGCCCTTCGCATGACTCCAGATGAAGCAATGCAGCATGCATGGATCCAGGAACCAAGAATACATAAATCAAAACAAAATCCCCACTCTGCAAGTGAAAGCTCCTTCTTCACACTAGAGAAGAAGCAGAATGTACATAAACACACACTGCCTGGACAAGGAGGTGCAGTAGTCTGAATATTTGAAATTCTTTATTCTTAATAATGTTCATCTCTTGTATGTGTTGGCAGTTATGATTTCTAGAGGCCTTCATGTTTGAGCAAATAGCTTTGTTAAAAAGAAAGGATGAAGTAATGTAAAATGATGGAATGCTCCACAGAAGCATTGGCCATACCCACAGCCACAGCATCCTCCATTGGCCACACTACCTCTTTCCTGGTTACCCTGTGGGTCATGTGGTTTATCTGCAGCTCGACCAGGTAAATATAACAATTAAAGTCCCATAGGTTCATGCAGAAAGAGCCTTCATACAGTTATATTGGTAGAAAAATAATCAGAGACAGCATCTACAATCCATCCACAATGCACTTTAGTTCTTAGGGCAGAAAAAATACATGGGGGTTGGGTGGTTCTGCTCGTCTGAAATGCTGAGGAAATAATTGATTGGCGCTTTGCAAATTTAATGTGGGCCTGCGGACACATTACAGTTTCACACTGTCATTTTATTTTATTTTATTTTATTTTATTTCGTACAGAAGAAAACACCTGTCAAGATATGGTTGATAAAGTAAAATGTGAAATGACTGAAAATCCTACTGCTGCAAGTGAAAGACTAACTCTCAATGCATCTTCCTCAGACACAATGGAAAATAAAGTGCAGAACACAACCAAACAAGTTATTCCAGAGGAAGATCTGGAAAACCCAGTGGAAAAAGCTATCAAAAGAGACAAAGCAGGACACAGCAGTGAAACAGCTCTTCACAAAAATTCAATGTTCTTACCACCAATTAAGTAACATTCTGCACAGGCAGCTACTGGTCTGGTTTCTATATCTGCCTAGTATGTTTTGTAGGTAACCATTTAACTGTACAATATTCAAGAACATCATTTTAAATTATAACTCTCCACACATGGGTTGTGCACATTTGTAAACATTTTTAACCTAGATTAGTCCAGGTAACCAAAGCAGAATGTGCGTTGAACGTTCCTGAACGTTACCAACATTCTTGTTGTGACCAGAGATTCTTCACAACCCACAGCAATATTTTTAATAAAAAGGAGACTCTAGAGGTAGATAGAGACTTATTCTTGATATTATACTGGGCACTTGCATTTAAGGACTCCTGCTTCTGGGGAGTTAAAAGCCTAGAAGAACCACAGAGATCATAGGCTCTGAATCTCATCCCATTTAAACCAATATAAATCAGAAATAATTCTACAGAGGTTAGTGGATTTATACCAGTGTAAATGAGAGGAGAATCAAACTCATATTGTGTCTCCCGCTCTGAGAAGGGAGAGTCAGATATGGGTCATTGACAGCACCTCTGAACAGAATTGGAAACCCAAGTTAAGTTCTATAGTGAGGTGCAGACTGCAGACCAGGTATTTATAAAAGGCAACAGGAGAGAAGGCTAACAAGCCATGGTGTGCATTACACCCTTTTACAGGGACTTCATTCCCTTTTTATATCAAACCAGAAGGGTGGATGAAAGAGAGAGTCAATGTCCTGGTTAATGAGCCCTCAAAGGGAGGCTGACTTAATTCATTACAAAATCAGATTTATATGACTGCCAGCCCCAGTCGTTAGCCTATCTTTTGACATGTCTGTACAGCACCCAGCACAATGGGGATCTTATCCCTGACTGAGGCTATAGGTGTTACAAATACGAATAATAAGGGAGTTGTCCTGCAGGATACAGGGACTACCATTTCAGTGATCGCACAGTGTTTCCAGAGCAGAAGAGCAATTGGGTGGGTTACTGGAGTCACAGTATCACACATAGGTTCTACAGGCAGGGAAAAAGTCCTGCAGGACATAGGAATGATCACATCAATGACCTCACAAAAGACCAAGCCAGGCAAACTGTCCTGTAGGATACAGGGTGACTGTATCAGTGACTTCCCAGAGGCCCCATACCAGGTGAGATGTTCTACAGAATAGAGGGTTGACTGTATCAATGACCTCACAGAAGTGTTAAATAAATAATAATTGGAGATATACCTATCTCCTAGAACTGGAAGGGACCCTGAAAGGTCATTGAGTCCAGCCCCCTGCCTTCACTAGGCAGGACCAAGTACTGATTTTTGCACTAGATCCCTAAGCGGCCCCCTCAAGGATTGAGCTTATAACCCTGGATTTAGCAGGTTAATGCACAAACCACTGAGCTATCCCTTTTCCAGGTAAAATGGACTGGAAGATACAGTATGCCTATATCATGTATCTTAGACGCTGTTTGTGCTAAGGGCAAGAGTGCAAGGAACTGCTAAGAGTCAGCAAAGGCATGAAGGCAAGAGTATAAATTGGATGTCAGAGATAGAGAGAGCACAGAGTTCAGCAACTGGAACTGTTTGAGGTACTATCTACATACCATCAGGTTCCTGCTTGACACTGGAAACTATGGGAACCCCATGAGTATCCAACTGAAATGCTGATTACCTGTCGGACGCTCCTGATAGTTCTCACAACATTACTACCTGAAACATCCATCCAATCAAACATTGAAAAACAGACTATCACCACCTTCAGAATTGTACTTGAATGGCAGAGGGGGAATTCAGGCTGTTTGAATTTGATTATTATTCATTCTCCCTAGCTATTGTGCTTAGTGACTTAGATGCTTAGATTACTCTCATCTAAAATATCTGTTCTCCTCTCAGAGTTACGCACTTGTATATTTGTCTGCTCCAATTTGGATCAAATTGGGACTGCAGCCATTCTTGACTGCACTGGAGTTCCCAGAATGAAACTAGGGACACAGTTTGGCTCATTGCGTCATTACTGCAATTGCATTCTCTAGATGATCTGATTTGCAGAGAACATCTTTCAGTAGCTTTATTATATTTTCTGGCATGTAGACTAGTATCTCCCAACTTCTCAGTAAACCTGCTGTTGAATATCTCAAGAGCGTTCTCAGTGCTGAGAGTGATGTGACATAGAAAATCATCTGACACTGGAATTCAGTCTAACCATCCTCTCACTGATCAGAGGCAGAGTCTATGTTGATGGTATTTGAGTATAGTTGCATGGCTCCATATTTGTTTCTTATTTTCCCTTCCTTGTTTCCACATTTTTCATGTTAAGTTATCAGCCTCTACATCCATCTTAATCATGGTCAGCTCCTTCACTCTCACCAGACAGTGTCTCCTTTAGTTAAGGGTCAGATTCATGCTCAGAGACTACAGTAATGAGCATTGGGTATAAATCCCTAGAGAGGCAGTCAGTCAGCTCTTCCCTTCAGGTGCCTCCACTGCCCTCAAGTTCTTCTGCTGAACAGAAAAGAGTGTGTGTGGCCTATCATGTACATGTAGCCCTCCTGTTCTTCATGCAGTAAAAGGAGTCTCCAAAATACAGAGCACGCCTGTGGTCAGTGCTCTGCTCATTCAACCTAAGAACAGACAAAGTGACAAATTGTTGCAAGCCAAAAGAACACCTGAAGGACCCACAGTTTGAGAAGCCCAATTTACAGACCTTTATCCCTATAGGATTAAATGTACATTATCTTTCCTTTTTTATAGTTCTTTCTTTAAAAATGCATTATGGAACCTGTTGTCTGTAAATAATACACTGTGCCCTTTTGTAGCACCTTGTACTCAAGAACTAAAGGCATTTTGCAGATATAAATTAAGCTCCACAACACCCCCCATTAGGCTGCATAAGTATTATTATTAGGGCTGTCGATTAATCACAGTTAATTCACGTGATTAACAAAAAATGAATCGCGATTAAAAAAATGAATCACTATTAATCGCAGTTTTAATCGCAATGTAAAATGATAGAATACCAATTGAAATGTATTAAATATTTTTGGATGTTTTTCTACGTTTTCAAATATATTGATTTCAGATACAACACAGAATAAAAAGTGTACATTGCTCACTTTATATTATTATTTTTATTACAAATATTTGCACTGTAAAATGATAAACATAAGAAATACACCTCATACAATTACTGTAGTGCAATCTCTTTATTGTGAAAGTGCAATTTACCAATGTAGATTTTTTTTGTTACATAATTGCACTCAAAAACAAAACAATGCAAAACTTTACAGCCTACAAGTTCCATTCAGTCCTACTTCTCATTCAGCCCATCACTAAGACAAACAAGTTTGTTTACATTTACAGGACATAATGCTGCCCACTTCTTATTTACAATGTCACCAGAAACTGAGAACAGGCATTCGCATGGCACTTTTGTAGCTGGCATTGCAAAGTATTTATGTGCCAGATACGCTAAACATTCATATGCCCCTTCATGCTTTGGGTATCATTCCAAAAGACTTGCTTCCATTCTGATAAAGCTTGTTAAAAAAATAATGCATTAATTAAATTTGTGACCGAACTCCTTGGGGGAGAATTGTATGTCTCTGGCTCTATTTTACCTGCATTCTGCCATATATTTCCTGTTATAGCAGTCTCGGATGATGACTCAGCACATGTTGTTCATTTTAAGAACACTTTCGCTGCAGATCTGACAAAACGCAAAGAAGGTACCACTGTGAGATTTCTGAAGCTAGCTACAGCACTCAACCCAAGATTTTAGAATCTGAAGTGCCTTCCAAAATCTGAGAGAGATGAGGTGTGGTGCATGCTTTCAGAAGTCTTAAAAGTCTTAAAAGAGCAACATTACGATGCAAAAACTACAGAACCCGAACCACCAAAAAAGAAAATCAACCTTCTGCTGGTAGCATCTGACTCAGATGATGAAAATGAAGATGCGTTGGTCTGCACTGCTTTGGATTGCTATTGAACAGAACCAGTCATCACCATGGATGCATGTCCTCTGAATGGTGGTTGAAGCATGAAAGGACATATGAATCTTTAGCACATCTGGCATGTAAATATCTTGTGACGCCAGCTACAACAGTGCTATGAGAACAACTGTTCTCACTTTCAGGTGACATTTTGAACAAGACATGGGCAGCATTATATTCTGCAAATGCAAACAAACTTGTTTGTCTGAGCGATTGGCTGAACAAAAAATAAGACTGAGTGGACTTGTAGACTCTAAAGTTTGACATTGTTTTATTCTTGGATACCGTTATTTTTTGTACATGATTCTACATTTGTAAGTTCAACTTTCATGATAAAGAGATTGCACTACAGTACTTGTATTAGGTGAACTGAAAAATACTATTTCTTTTGTTTTTTACAGTGCAAATATTTGTAATAAAAATAAATATAACATGAGCACTGTACACTTTGTATTCTGTGTTGTAATTGAAATCAATATATTTGAAAATGTAGAAAACATCCAAAAATGTTTAAATAAATGATATTCTATTATTGTTTAACAATGCGATTAATCACGCGATTAATCACAATTATTTTTTTTAATCGCTTGACAGCCCTAATTATTATCCAAAGTCACACAGCAAGTCAATGCCAGAGCCAAGAATAGAACCTAGGAATTCTGACTCTGACTCCCTGTTCTCTCTCCTACTTGATCTTAAATTAAATTGTGTATAATTTACTTAATGTTGCTAAATATATTGTCATGTTACTCATGTAATATTCTTTAAACACTACAGTCTTAAAACAACAAAAGAAGCAGTCATTTATGCCTTAGCACCCTGGTTGCTAGATTCTCATTTAATACTCTGTGTTATATCCTTGGGGGCAGCCGGTTTAGGAAGAAATCACTTGAGGCCAGACAGCAGACTGCTAACAAAACTACCATTTTATTTACAGACACACAGCTCACCCAACCAGCCGAAACCGGCTGGGCTATCCCCTAATAATCTAACTCAGTTGCCATAGGAACAAAAACCATGACAACCAAATACACAACATATTCCTCCCCGCCTAATAAGAACATCCCCATAATAAAACACACACTAGACTAGAGAAGGAGGATAGACTGCCTCCATTCCCAGCTAAACCCTGGGGATTATTTTGCCCCATAACCGTGGGTTCGCCCTAGCTAAAGATCCAGCCGATGAGGAGGCCTTCTGTCTCTAGGTGGATTACGGCGAACTCCTGGTGTTGTTGCACCCGAAAGTACCATGGGCTCTGGGTCCGCAGCACGAACAGGTGAGGAGGTGGTATCAGCTCGTGCTGGGCAAAGGGGTATCTCAGCCGCCGGCAGTAATGGAGGAGAACAGTCAGAAACAGGTGATTTGTGATTCGGTGTCTCACCAGAAGTGGTGAAGTCAGACCACTCAACTGCAGATGTGTCCTGAGGACTGGCATGACCTGGCAACAGCTGATCTACATGTCGCCACCAGGTAAGATTCTCTGCAGTCCGGACTGTGTAGGAAACAGGTCCTGTTTGATTGATGATTGTGGCAGGGACCCATTTAGCTCTGGAAGTATAATTCTGAGCCAAAACTGGCTGTCCCGGGCTAAAGGTTCGCTCTTTTGCTCTGGGTGCCCGTCTGATAACTTGATTTTGCTGCTGATGTTGCACAATTTGTCAGGGTTCAGAAGGTTTCAGCAGATCAAAGCAAGTGCACAGCTGTCGTCCCATCATTAGAAAGGCCGGAGATGCCTTGGTAGTAGCATGAGGTGTGTTTCTATAGGAAAGTAAGAAGGTATCCAGACGCTTTTGAATGGAGTGTTGTCCCCTTGCTGATTTCAAAGCGTGTTTCATTGTCTGCACAAATCTTTCAGCTAATCCGTTGGTGGATGTGCTGACGTGATGTGGTGTATCCCATTTGCCTTCATAAAATTTTGAAACTCCTGAGAGATGAACTGCGGTCCGTTGTCACTCACAAGTTGTTCTGGCAGACCAAAACGACTAAAGAGTCCTCATAGTTTTTGGATAGTACTCTCTGCAGTAGTGGACTGCATTATAGAGACTTCTGGCCATTTAGAATGGGCATCTACTGCCACCAAGAACATGCTTCCTTCAAGGGGGCCAGCGAAGTCAATGTGAATACGTTGCCATGGGTTTTCAGGCCAGTCCCATGGGTGTAGGGGTGCCCACTGGGGTGCATTCCTCACACCCTGACATGACATACAAGCTTTTGCCTTCTCTTCAATAGCACTGTCCAATCCAGGCCACCAAAAATAGCTTCGTGCAATTTCCTTCATGCGCACTCTTCCACAGTGACCGGAATGTAGCTGTTCTAACATCTGTGATCTCAGTGGTGGTGGAATAATGACACGTCTCCCCCACAACAAACAACCAGATTGGACCGATAACTCCATCCTCCTGGACATGTAGGTAACAAGGTCGGGTGACACCGGAGAGGTTTGTCGAGATTTTCCATGCATCACCAGGTCCATAACTTGGGACAATACTGGGTCAACGTGAGTTGCCTTCTTTATCTGAGTAGCAGTGATGGGTGTATTCTCTACCTGTTCAAAGTAGAAGATTTCCTTTTGGGCACTATCTTGATGTTTGACCGGCAAAGGCAACCTTGAGAGGCCATCTGCATTGCCGTGCAGAGTGGATTTCCGATATTTGATTTCATATGTGTGTGCTGAAAGTAACAATGCCCAACGTTGCATACGACTAGCAGCTAATGGGGGAATGCCTGTGTAGGGTCCAAAAATTGATGTCAGAGGTCGATGGTCTGTGAGAAGAGTAAACTTTCACCCAAACAGGTACTGATGAAACTTCTGAATTCCAAAAACAATTCCTAATGCCTCACGTTCTATATGGGCGTAGTTAGTTTCTGCTTTGCTTAGAGTGCGTGAAGCAAAAGCAATAGGTCTCTCTTCTCCTGAAGGCATAATGTGTGACACGACTGCTCCCACTCCATAAGGGGAGGCATCACAGGCCAATTGTAGGGGTAAGGATGGATCAAAGTGCGTCAGAATTTAGCAATGCATCCTTAGCTTTGTTAAATGCAACATCACAGGCTTCAGTCCACTTCCAGGCCTTGTTCTGCCCAAGGAGCTCATGAAGTGGTTTTAGCAGTGTGGCTAACTGTGAGATGAACTTTCCATAATAGTTCAGTAGTCCTAGAAACGAGCGCAGCTGGCTTACATTTCGAGGTGGGGGAGCCTCCACAATAGCTTCAACTTTTGCAGGGGCCTTATGAAGACCTGCAGAATCAATGATGTGTCCCAAATATTCAACAGAGGGCTTGAAGAATTCACACTTGTCTTTGCGAACTCGTAGGCCATACTCTTCCAGTCTTTGTAGGTAGCCTCTAAATTCTTTAAGTGATCCTCTTCATTTCTTCCAGTGACCAGGATATCATCCAGATAGCACTGAACTCCTGACAAGCCACACAAGATCTGGTCCATAGCCCTCTGGAACAGGGCGGGAGCAGACGTTATTCCAAAGGGTAGGCAACAGTATCGATAAAGCCCCTTATGAGTCACAATAGTCAACAGCTCTTGGGACTTTTCATCGACGTGCATCTGTAAATATACTTGACTCAGATCAATCTTACTGAACTTTTGTCCCCCAGCCAGGCCTGCGAAGAGGTCATCGATGCGGGGAAGCGGGTATTGCTCTGCACACAACACTGGGTTGACAATGACTTTAAAATCACCGCAAATCCGGAGAGAGCCAACTTTCTTCACTATTGGAACAATAGGAGTGGCCCATGAGCTATGGGTAACTGGTATTAGGACGCCATTGGTGACCAGGTGCTCCAGGTCCGCTTCGACTTTCGGCCTGATGGCATATGGCACAGTTCGGGCTTTCAGATATTTTGGTGGACTGTCAGGTTTAATGTTCAATGTCACAGTGATTCTCTTCATACTTCCCAAATCATCTCCAAAAACAGCAGCATGTTTCCTTAGTATAGGGGTTAGACTGGTTTCCTCTTTAGTCATCCGGTGCACTTCTGCCCAGTTCAGTTGAATCTTCCCAAGCAAAGACCTATCCATTAAGGCTGGGTAGTTACCTCTCACCACAAACAGTGGCAATTTAGCAGCCTGTCCATTGAGCTCCACCTTAACATCAATAGTGCCCAACATGGGCACAGCTTCTCCCGTATACGTCTTCAGAACAGTTTTTGTTGCCTTAAGCGGAAGATGCTGTAGCTTTTCTTTATACACAGTCTCGGAGACCAGCGAGACGGCTGCACCCGTGTCCAGTTCCATGCGTATAGGTTTCCCATCCAACAACGGGGTTACCCAGTATTCATGTGAGCCCACTGCCAAAGACAAAACATGCAGTGGCACTTCCTCTTGCAATGAGGTGTCACTTTGATCATCCTGGGTCTGTTCTAGGGTATGCAGGGTTCCTCTTTTTGTCAGCCAGACCACAGGCTTCTTTTTCTTTTGTTTACAGGCATACTCAATGTGTCCCTTTTTGCCACAGTGTCGACACACCAGGTCCTTACACCAGCATTCTGATGCCTGGTGACCCGGCTTACCACAGCGGTAACATTCTTGACTCTGCACAGTTTTGTGGGTCGGTTCTTGTGACACTTTTTGCACCCTAGGGGATGCACCGATGTATTGCGCCTCCCTTGTAGCCAGTTCCATGGAGACAGCAATATCAACAGCCTTCTGTAAGGTAAGCTGAGCCTCTGTCAGTAGGCACTTCTGTATAGCTTCACTGTAGAGGCCACACACTAACCTGTCACACAGGGCATCATTTAACATCTCCTTAAATTCACAGTGTTCTGCTAGCTTTTTTAAAATTGCTACAAATTGTACAACTGTTTCATCTTCCTTTTGGTCTCTTTTGTGGAACCTATAGCTTTCAGCAATTACCAGTGGTTTTGGGGAAAAATGGGACCCCAGGATTTCCACAATGTCACTGTAAGATTTAGTCGCTGGCTTAACAGGGTGTAGTAAGCTGCGTAGCAGGGAGTAGGTTTTAGCCCCTACAACACTTAAGAATATTGGCACCTTCTTCGCTTCTGTAATGTCATTTGCAATAACAAAAAGCTCAAAACGCTCAGTATACACATGCCATTGCTCTATATTCTCATCAAAAGGTTCCAGTGGCCTGGTCAGAGTAGCCATGATTTTTAGTTTCACTTTCACAGTCAGTGCAAACAAGCAGCTTTTTTGTTTGTTTGTTCTTTACCTTGACTTCTACTTCTGTTACTGGAGCAGCACCGGAATCCCATCCATCGTTGCCACTTGTTATATCCTTGGGGGCAGCCGGTTTAGGAAGAAATCACTTGAGGCCAGACAGCAGACAGCTAACAAAACTACCATTTTATTTACAGACACAGAGCTCACCCAACCGGCCGAAACCGGCTGGGCTATCCCCTAATAATCTAACTCAGTTGCCATAGGAACAAAAACCATGACAACCAAGTACGCAACACTCTGAGACACGGGTGCCAGATTTGTATAATTTTTGGCGGTGCCCAGAATCAGGGGCGGCTCCAGGCACCAGCACAGCAAGTGCATGCCTGGGGCGGCAAGCTGCGGGGGGCGGCATGCTGGTCGCCGTGAGTGCGGAAGTTAGCCATTTCTGCAGGAGGTCCGCCGGTCCCACGGCTTCGGCGGCAATTTGGCGGAGGGTGCCGAAGGCACGGGACCATCAGATCACCCACAGAAACACCGCTGAAGACCGCCTGACTGCCGTGCTTGGGGCAGCAGAAAACATAGAGCCGCCTCTGCCCAGAATGGGTCCAAGCAGAGCCATCCTGTCCATAGGACAGACCGGGGCAACCGCCTCGGGCCCTGCACTTTGGGGGGCCCTGCACTTCAGGGGGATGCGGGGTCCATGGCAGCCTGCAGGGGTTAGCGGGGGGCCTGGCGCCAGCAGCAGCGAGCAGCTCGGCCCCAGCCCTCCCCGCTCTGCTCTGCCCCGCCCTGCTGACTCCCAGTGTCACTCGGAGTAGGGGGCAAAAGCTGGAAAGAGGCGGGGTGGGGGCAGTAGCTGGGGGAAGGGCAGAGTGGGGGCGGGGGCAGATCAGGGGCGGGGCAGAGCGGGGCAGGCTGGGGCCTGATCGCTTGCTGCTGCTGGCGCCAGGCCCCCCCACTAACCCCACAGTCCGTCCTGGACCCCGTGTCCTCCGGAAGTGAGGGGGCACCCCAAAGCACGGGGCCCCCAAAGGGCGGAGCCTGGGGAAGTTGCCCCAGTCTGTCCTATAGACAGGATGGCTCTGAAAATATAAGCCCAACATTGCTTGGAGCCGGGCCCACGTTCCTGAATATTGGTGGAGCACAGGCACCACAGGCCCATATAACTCACTGCCTATGCTCTGAGGCCATCTAGTGTTGGAAGTGGTTTCACATTTGAATTTTGAGGGGTGTATTATTTACTGCAATTCTTCAGATTCTTTGTTTAACAATATTATACCAGTTGCTCCCCCCAAAATATTATTCTAGCCAGCTTAGTAGTCTGAGCACAATGTAACATTGGGAAGGTCTCTGTTTGTATCTAGAATCTGGTACTTACTCCACAAGCTAGCAGCGGCAAGGTATGATGCATAAGCAGCATGCGTAGCCCTGAATTAGAAAATGTTCCCTTTGCTGTTTTAGGAGCAAAGTTCACCACTGGCAGGAAGAGAACCCAGGAGTCCTGAAACCCAGCCTCCCCTGCTCTAACCCACTAAACCTCAACCCCCTCCCAGGCCTGCCTTTACTGCTGTCTCCTGCCTACAGGCAAGGCCCAGGTGGCTGGGGAGAGGTGTGGGCTGTCTGAGCTCCCCTGGGGGAGGAGGTCTGTGAATACCTGAGGTCGCAGCTCATCCAGCCATGCAGGTGGGTGGGAATGTGCTGCAGGGGAAAAATGTGACTATGGGTTGATTTTGCAGTGCTCGGGGCTGTGAAATCTCCCATCTGCACCATGGGGCAGACTTGGGTGACCTTTCCAGGGCAAGTATTTGCCAACCTGCCTGCCATACCCACAGCCAGCTACTTCATCACTGCTCTGTTCACAGCAGCAAACACCTGGGCACCATGTGGGTACCCCTGCCCCTCTGCCTGCTGTCTGCTCTCCTGGCCACAGGTGAATCCATCCATCTCTGGACACAACGGGCACTGGAGAGGGCAGGAATTCACCTGGGGAGCATGCCTCTTTCAATGGCAGATTCTCAGGTCAGGATGGAATTTGTGGCTAAAACCAGCGAGAGGAAAACCTAGGGCAACGTCTCCCCTGGCTGACTTGGGGAGCAGGGGTTTGACCCTGAGACTTCCACATCCCACATGAGAGCCCTGGCCAGTGGGCTGTGGGTCACACTGGATGATGGAGTTGGGGTGTGAGTCCATCTGTCCTTCTAGTTCCTCCTCCAAGTGTGACAAGGAACCGGAAAAGTTTGGAAATCACGTAAAATTCTCAGGAGCCAGGAAAATTGTCTCCCACCCCTCTCCATCTGTAATCCTGCTTGGAAATGTTAGCCTGCCCTCCTAGCGCTGAGATACATGTCAGGACTCCTGGGTTATATCCCCAGGTCTGGGAGGGGAGGATGGTGTAGTGTAGTGTATTAGAATGGGCTGGGAATCAGGACTTCTGGGAGGTATTCTTGGTTCTGACTCAGACACCGCCTCTTTGTGCCTCAGTTTCCCTACTTATTAGATAAGGATAATATTACCTTCCTACCACCTAGAGTGATGGCAAAGTCAGGGAGAAGAAGTTCTGAGGTTGCAGTGATGTTTCCAGATGAAAGCTCTGAGAAAACTCAAAGTGGACCAATTGTTTTCTTTCTTCCTTCAATTAAAAAATTATGTTTATTTAATGAATGAAAATCATTTAATAAATTCAAACTCTCCCAAAATCTGAACAGGAAAGAGTTAACAATCATGGGATCTCTTCAGCCAGCCCAGATTTCTTAGCATACATGAAGGCGGCGTAAAACCATATATGGAAATGATTAACGATCATAAATCAGATTCTGAAGAAGAGAATTGACATGATCACAGACAAAAGTGGGCCAGGAACTCGCTCATGGCTGAGCTAATGTTACTCTGGGAGGCAGAGTCCCCAAACAGCACATCAGAAAGGGGGACAGGTGAAGGATTCGCTCAAAAGCCAGGCAGAAACCCCTCTCTAAAGAAGCATAATTCTGTTTTGCTGTTTATACAGTCATGTGGTGGTTGTTTGCACACACGAGCTATAGCCAGCTCTGCAGTTGAAAATTTACCCTAGCCACAGACAGGCAGCAAACAAACGTGTCTGTGCCTTTGAAGAAGATACAAATAATCAGCTAGCAAGATGCCTTTCCCCATACATTGAGTTGAATGGAATTGGACAGAATGGAGTTGAATTGGAATTGCAAAAACACATAAAATTTCTCCAAGATCCACCTGCCCACACGTTCAGTGAGGTGGCATTCGTGGTAAGAACTATCACAGCAACACCTCTTGGTTCCTGGTGGCGCTGTCTGGGGAAGAGGTCAGGAGCCGGGATTTGAACTGAGAAAGGATATTTCCAGCCACCAGGGAGCACACTGCTATGTGAGGTGTGTAAGTCCAAAGAAAGCAGCAAAGAGTCTTGTGGCACCTTATAGACTAACAGACGTTTTGGAGCATGAGCTTTCGTGGGTTGAATACCCACTTCGTTGGATGCATGTATTCACCCATGAAAGCTCATGCTCCAAAACGTCTGTTAGTCTATAAGGTGCCACAAGACTCTTTGCTGCTTTTACAGATCCAGACTAAGACGGCTACCCCTCTGATACTTAAGTCCAAAGAAGAATTGTGCTTCAGCCCCCTGCAGTCCTGCACCCCCTTGGAAGGGACCTGCCTCATTGGTGTGGCACGGTTCAACCTGGGTGAGTGAAACAAGATGCCTACTAAGTGAAGATGCAATTGTCCTCCTGGAGCCAGGGCTAGAACCTGGGAGAGCTAGTGTCCAACCCCCTGCTCTAAATACTAGACCCCTCTCCCCTCCTGGAGCTGGGTCTCCTCAGTCTTGAAAGATAGTGTAATAGATGGAGAATGGGATGAGCTGGGGGTATTGCAGTAGGTGGCTGGGGGACTGGGTAGGATAGAAGAGAGGATTCTGTCAGGGATTCTGTAGATGCGATTACGTGGGGGTGGGATAGATAGATACAAAGGGGGTGGATGGAGCAGCTGTGGGGGGCACTGGGGAGCTAAGAGGCGATTCTTGTTTCTCTCCCACAGGGGCAAACTCCTTCTCCTACATGGCTAAGTCATGCCTAGCACCCGAGAGCTGTGATCCCAGCCCCTCTATGGTGACCTACCCACAGAATATCACCACGCGGGTGAACATCACCTACTGTGACACCGATGGCTGCAACGCCAGGGCCATCCCAGGTGTGAGTCTGCTGCAAAAATAGACCCCCTACTCTGGCCACACCTGCATGGAAAGAAGTCAGGTGTCCTGGCTCCCAGCCCCTGCTCCCACTCTAACTACTAGACCCCATTCCCCTCCCAGAGCCACCGATGGTACCCAGGAGTCCTGGCTCCCAGCCCTCCCACTCTAACCACTAGACCCCACTCTCAGTGCTGGGATCGAGCCCAGCATCTGGTGACTCCCCATGCCTGGCTGACTGTGTCTCTCTGACTGTTCTCAGTGCCAACTGTGAGCCTTGTCCCCAATGGCCGGTGCCCATCACGCGGGGGCAAATCGCTGCAAGGACATGGAGCCCTTACCCTGCACCGGTGCCGAGGATCATTGTGTTGAGATCACTGGGACATTAACAATGGACAATTCTGCCAGATCTGGGAGGGGTCTGGAGCATAGAGCCTCAAGCAGGTAGATACCCAGCATCATGGCTCCCAGCCCCACCCTCCTCTGATCCACTAGACCCTCCCTGAGCCAGGAACAGAACCCAGGAATCTAGGTCCCTAACCACTGGAACCCACTTCCTCCCAGAGCAGGGAATAGAACCCAGAAGTACTGGCTCTCAGCACCCCCCTCCCTCTATCCACTAGACCCCATGCCCCTCCATTCTGGGGCATCGAAAAAACCCAGGAATCCTGGTGCCTAGTGCTTTAACCACGAGACCCACCTCCTAGGGCCGGGTGCAGTCCTGCTGGGAGAGAAGTGTGTGACGAACATCATGGGGGTTGGGTGAGGATGTGGGAGCCCCCATCACACCTCTCTCCCCCTATCCAGGTGGCATCACTGTGACAAAAGCTGCAGCTGGGTGTGGCTCCCCTGGAGCCTGCACCCTGAGAGTGGGGGGTGAAGAAGTATGCCCAGGGTGTGGTGGAAATGCTAACCCAGGCCAAGTGCTACCCAGCTCCTAATGCTGGTAGAGTCATCCAGGAGCCCTGAGCCATGGCCCAGCATTGTCCCCTTCTTCTGCTCATATGGGCTGCAGTGAGCCTTCCTCTGGGAGGCTGCTGCTTCTCTTTTTTTAGGGGCGGGTGGGTGGGAGGGCTGGGGATTGCAGTTTCCTTTTGTGCATTGGCTGAATAAAACATGTGATGGGCCAAAGAGGTGGCTTCTCTTCTGTGCACAAGAAATACTGGCAGGAAGAGACTCCAGAAGTCCTGAAACCCAGCCTCCCTGCTCTAATCCACCTAATCCCAGTCTTCTCCTAGAGCTGGAGATAGAACCCAGGAGTCCTAGCTCGCAGCCTCCTCTGCTCTAACCCATTAAACCTCAACCCCCTCCCAGGGCTGCCTCTACCTCCTCCCCAAATGCAAGGCCCAGGTGGCTGGGGAAAGGCGTGGGCTGACTTAGCTGCCTCTGGGGAAGGAGGGCTGTGGACACATGAGGCTGTGGCTTACCCAGCCATGCCAGCGAGCGGGAACATGGCAGAGGAGAGAAATGTGCCTCCGGGTTAATTTCACAATGCTTAGGGCTGTGAAATCTCCCATCTCCATCATGGGCAGCCTCAGGTGACCTCTCCGGGGCAGTATTTGCCAAAGTGCCTGCCATACCCACAGCCAGCTGCTTCATCGCTGCTCTGTTCATGGCAGCAAATGCCCAGGCACCATGTGGGCGCTCCTGCCCTTCTGCCTGCTCTCCGCTCTGCTGGCCACAGCTGAGTCCATCCATCCCTGGGCACAGGGAGCCAGGCCCTGGAGTTTAGGACTGACAGGCATCCGGTTTTTGACCAGAACACGTGGTCGAAAAGGGACATTGGTGGCTCCAGGCTGACCAGGCTGTTAAAAGTCCAGTTGGCGGGGCTAAGGCAGTCTCCCAACCTGCCCTGGCTCCGCACAGCTCCCGGAAGCAGCTGGCACATCCAGCCTCTAGGCGCAGGGGCAATCAGGGAAGCACCGTGTGCTGCCCCTGCCCCCAGCGCTGCTGTGGGTGCAGCACCTGCGGGTGCAGAGCCACCTGGCCACCCCTGCGCCTAGGAGCTGGACCTACCAGCCACTTCTGGGAGCCACGCAGAGTCAGGGCAGGCAGGGAGTCTGCCTTAGCCCCGCTGTGCCACCAACCAGGAGCTGCCTGAGGTAAGCACCAACCGGCCAGAGCCTGCACCCTAAACGCTAACTCCCTCCCAGACCCTGCACCCCCACCCGCACCCCAACCCCCTGCCCCAGGTCAGAACCTCCTCCCACATCCTAACTCCCCAGGGCCGGCAGCGAGCTATAAGCCCCGGCCAGGTATCCTCCCCTTGTGCTGCTCGGTGTGGGAGGGAGGGCTGCAGTTTATCTCCCGTGGGCAGCCGCTGGGTGCTGCTTCTCTTTGGGGAGGGGGCTGCTGTGGTTTCCTTTTGTGCATTGCATGACTGAATAAAGTGTGTAGTGGGGCAAAGAACCACCTTTTTTTCTGTTCACAAGAGATTATTCCTGAGGGAATACTGTGCCAAAAAATTAAAAATTCTGTGCACAATATTTTAAAACTGCAAAATTCTGCAAATTTTTGTCAATAAATAAATGTGGAGGCTCCAGTGTGACAATGGGGAGCACAGATCACTGGCTGCATGGAGGTGGGAGAGCACCCGGCAGCCTCCCCTTCCCACCAGGACAGGGACTTGGCGGTGAGGCTGCACCCCACCTGACACAGTACAAGGGTCAGGCCTGCCCCAGAAAAACCAGGTGTGGGCAGGCAGGCTCAGCCCAGCAAGATCCAAGTGTGAGGGGCCTCAGTGTGGTGTGATCCAGTGTGGGGTGAGAAGGTTCTGTGTGGGGCAATCTGAGTGTGGGTAGCTTAAAGGGGGGTCAGGTGTGGGTGAGGATCTGTATGCACAGGGGTTCATTGGGGGGTTCTGGGTGCAGGGGCAATGGACTTTGCAGGAGGGTCCAGGTGAATGTGGTTAGGGCTCAGCAGGAAGTCTGGGTGTAGTGGGCTCAGCAGGGGGAGGATCTGGGTGCTGGGGGAGTGGGGCTTGGTAGGGTGAGGGTCCAGGGGCAGCTGGTTGGGGCCGAGCAGGGTGGGGGTCTGGGTGGTTCATCAGGCTGCTTCAGGGTTATTTTAGCATATTCTGAAGTCCCATCCTCCTCCCTCATACCCCCCTCCTGCTCACTGCAGCCCAGCCAAGGCTAGTAGCTGAGCCTGGCACAGGGTAGGAGCCACTGGCCAGTGTGTTCTAGCCCCCTCTCTGCCAGTTGTTCTGAGCACCTGAAACAATGCCCCCGCACTGCTGGGGAGGGACATGTGACTGCTTTCCTGTCAGAAAATCATTTTTCTATGGGGAAGCAAAGAAATCTGCAGGGAACATGAATTCTGCAGGCATGCAGTGGCGCAGACTACCCCCAGGAGTAACCAGTGTTAGATGCCCTTTCCCCATATCAGGAAGAAAGGCTGAGGCTAGTTATTGCTTCTCTAGGACGATGGAGATGAGAAGCTCGCACAAGAGAGCTGAGGAAAGAGCATTCTTATCATGCATTTTTCTTGTGTTGTCATTTCTCCTTTTACTGTGATTCTTCAGAGAATAAAACTGTGAACTCTATCTGGAAAAGCATGAGTGTAACATTTGCCACAGGCATCAGTGGATACTGACCTCTGTCATGCAATAGGGGTGATAAGCATTTGTAACACTAGTGCTAATGCCAGGAAATAAAGACCAGTCTCTTAACAATAGTACGGTGTGTCAAGCATTTATTATATGGGGTCAGAAGAAAATAGAATCTTTGGCAAAAATGGACCTAATGAAGCCACTTGAATACTTGAGACTGGCACAGAACAGACAAGGAAGGTGGTAGTACTGTTTCCATATTTTCCTTGCAGAAATATCAGAATGAAATCCCCCATACTGCTACAGGTGGCAGACACAGAGACACTGAAGATTTACAGTATTTTCCAGGGAGAGAATGTAGGAATGCCTAACTGCTAGACAAAGTCATTCTACAATTTCAATACTGTGATCCATGCAAGAATGTCACGTGTGTTGTGGGAATTAATTATTTAATGTTTAAGTGCATTGAATGTGTAAAGTGCTAAGCATTATTATTCATGATAAAGACACTTCAGTCCTGACTTGTACTTTGTTAGGGCAGTAATTACTGTGGTGATTCATGTCCACACTCAGGGCTGCCCAGAGGATTCAGGGGGCCTAGGGTCTTCGGCGACGGGGGGTCCCGCTTCGGCGGTAATTCGGCGGCGGGGGGTCCTTCCGCTCCGGGACCCGCCGCCGCGGTGCCCCGAAGACCCACGGCGGGGCCTCCCCGCCGCTGAATTACCACCAAAGACCCAGCACTTCGGCGGCGGGTCCCACTTCACAGCAGGTCCCACTTAGTGGCAGGTAATTCGCGGCGGGTCCCAGGAGCAGAAGACCCGGAGCAGAAGAAGCTCCGCGGGTCCCAGCCCCGCGAGAGTTTTCTGGGGCCCCCAGAGCGAGTGAAGGACCTGCTCCAGGGGCCCTGAAAAACTCTCATGGGGGCCCCTGCGGGGCCCGGGGCAAATTACCCCACTTGCCCCCTCCCCGGGTGGCCCTGTCCACACTACTCTTCTTCTATCGGTGGGAAACAGGGAGCTGGGAGCCTCCAGGCAGCAGCCTGGCTCCCTGCAGGAAGCCAGAAGCCCAAGCCTTAGAGGAACTGTGTGTTAATATTTTGTGTCTTATTTTCCCTGCTACTATATATATTGTATCTACTACCAAAAACAATTTTGTGCAGGAAAACTCGAGTAACATCCTTCATGTAGTAAATAACAAAAGAAGATCTGAGTCTTGAAGCAAAAAACAGCTGCATCAATTAGATCACTTTGAGCTTTGTTGAAACACACAGATTAAGATCTACCACATAGAATATTAAAGGATAGTGCTGCTTTGAAAAGTGATTCTAAAAAGTGATATAAAACTGTTCCAGGTTTATTGTGTCTCCATGACTCTAGAGCAAATCTGCTGAATTTATAAGCACAGAGATGGATTGTCTAGCTGCTGTCCTTCCAGATTCATATGGGAAATGTGAGTCAAGATGGGTTTTTCTTCCTGGCTCAAGCATCCCCAACAATAAAGATTCTGCAGTTAACACAAGGCAGTGGTCAATGCATGAGGCAGAATGAATCCAGCTCCTTTTTTCCAAGCTGCAGTGGCTCTACAGGGGAAACAGGAGTAAGAAGTAGCAAGATCTTATTTGGCCATGTCTATACTACCACTTATGTTGGCAAAATTTATGTCACTCAGGGGTATGAAAAAAGCACACAGCTGTGTGACATAAGGTATGCTGGCAGAAGTGGTAGTGTGCACGGCAGGAGAGCTTCTCTCACCAACATAGCTACTACCTCTCGTTGGGGTGGTTTAATTATGTTGACGGGAGATAGAGCAGCTGCATGAGAGAACTTACAGCAGTGCAGCTGCATCTGTAGAGCTGTGCCACTATAAACTCTCTAGTGTAGACATAGCATTAGTCGACAAACTCAGCAGATTTGACTCAGAACACACACAGGGAGGAGATTTGTCAAGTAAGCGCCCATTGTCACAGTCACTTTTCACCATTTACCCACATTAACACTCTTGATCCCGGAGGCAGTAGATAAAGATAAAAAGCCTTCTTTTATGTGGCAACTCCATCCTGCAGATAAATGTTTTCCCACAATTGTGTGGTAAGACAATCCCATGCAACTGCCCATTGGCACATCTCAAGCAAAGCAATCGAAGGGCTCCACTAGCACCAGAAATTTGTCAGATGAGACACACATAGGAACCCCTTCAGGCACCCGGCCCAGGGTAAGAGGGATGCAGGGGGGTCGTGGGGCAGGGGCGACAGGACTCTGGGTGAGAGAGATGGGTGGGGGTTGTGGGGCAGGGACAATGGGCCACAGGGTGAGAGGCATGGGGGGTCGTGGGGCAGAGGCGACAGGCCCCACAGTGAGAGAGATGAGAGGTCGTGGGGCAGAGGCATCGGGCCAAAGGGTGAGAGGGATGAGCGGGGGTTGTGGGGCAGGGACAACGGGCCCCAGGATGAGAGGGATGGGAGGGTCATGGGGCAGGGGCAACAGGCCCCATGGTGAGAGGCATGGGGGGTCGTGGGGCAGGGGCAACAGGCCCCATGGTGAGAGGCATGGGGGGTCGTGGGGCAGGGGCATCAGGCCCCAGGGTGAGAGGGATGGGGGGATCATAGGGCAGGGGTGACGGGCCCCAGGGTGAGAGGGATGGGGGTCATGGGGCAGGGCACAGGCCCCATGGTGAGAGGAATGGGGGTTGTGGGGCAGAGGCAATGGGACACAGGCTGAGAGGGATGGGGGTTGGGGGCAGTGCAACGCCGGGGCCCCAGGGTGAGGCCCCAGGGTGAGAGGGATGGGGATCGTGGGGCGGGGGTGACAGGCCTCTGGGTGAGAGGGATGGGGGGGTCGTGGGGCAGGGGCGACGGGCCCCAGGGTGAGAGGGATGGGGGGGTAATGGGGCAGGGGCAACAGGCCCCACAGTGAGAGAGATGAGAGGTCGTGGGGCAGAGGCAACGGGCCCCAGGGTGAGAGGGATGAGGGGGTTGTGGGGCAGGGGCAACGGGCCCCAGGGTGAGAGGGATGTAGGGGGGTTGTGGGGTGACGGGCCCCAGGGTGAGAGGGATGGGGGGTCGTGGGGCAGGGGTGACGGGCCCCAGGGTGAGAGGGATGGGGGCGTGGGGCAGAGGCGATGGGCCCCAGGGTGAGAGGGATGGGGTCATGGGGCAGGGGCAACAGGCCCCACAGTGAGAGAGATGAGAGGTCGTGGGGCAGAGGCATCGGGCCCCAGGGTGAGAGGGATGAGCGGGGGTTGTGGGGCAGGGGCAACAGGCCCCATGGTGAGAGGCATGGGGGGTCGTGGGGCAGGGGCGACGGGCCCCAGGGTGAGAGGGATGGGGGGTTGTGGGGCAGGGGCAACGGGCCCCAGGATGAGAGGGATGGGGGGATCATAGGGCAGGGGTGACGGGCCCCATGGTGAGAGGGATGGGGGGGTCGTGGGGCAGGGGGGACGAGCCCCAGGGTGAGAGGAATGGGGTTCTGGGGCAGGGGCGACGGCCCCAGGGTGAGAGGGATGGGGGTTGTGGGGCAGAGGCAACGTGCCCCAGGGTGAGAGGGATGGGGGTTGTGGGGCAGGGCAACGGGCCCCAGGGTGTGAGAGGGATGGGGGGGTTGGGGCAGGGCGACGGGCCCCAGGGTGAGAGGGATGGGGGTCATGGGGCAGGGGTGACGGGCCCCAGGGTGAGAGGGATGGGGGTTGGGGCAGGGGCCACGGGCCCCATGGTGAGAGGGATGGGGTCATGGGGCAGGGGCGATGGGCCCCAGGGTGAGAGGATGGGGGTTGTGGGGCAGGGGTGATGGGGTGAGAGGGATGGGGGTCGTGGGGCAGGGCGATGGGCCCCAGGGTGAGAGGGATAGGGGTTGTGGGGCAGGGGTGATGGGGTGAGAGGGATGGGGGTCGTGGGGCAGGGGCGATGGGCCCCAGGGTGAGAGGGATGGGGTTGTGGGGCAGGGGCGACGGGTACCAGGGTGAGAGGGATGGGGGGGTTGTGGGCAGGCACGATGGCCCCAGGGTGAGAGGGATGGGGGTCAGGGGCAACAGGCCCCACAGTGAGAGAGATGAGAGGTTGTGGGGCAGGGGCATCGGGCCCCAGGGGGAGAGGGATGAGCGGGGGTTGTGGGGCAGGGGCAACGGGCCCCAGGATGAGAGGGATGGGGGGGTCATAGGGCAGGGGTGACGAGCCCCAGGGTGAGAGGGATGGGGGGTTGTGGGGCAGGGGCAACGGGCCCCAGGGTGAGAGGGATGGGGGGTTCATGGGGCAGGGGCTACAGGCCCCAGGGTGAGAGGGATGGGGGGGTCAGGGGCAGGGGCACAGGCCCCAGGGTGAGAGGGATGGGGGTTGTGGGGCGGGGCGACGGGGTGAGAGGGATGGGGGTCGTGGGGCAGGGGCGACAGGCCCCAGGGTGAGAGGGATGGGGGTTGTGGGCGGGGGCAACGGGGTGAGGGATGCGGGGTTGTGGGGCAGGCACGATGGGCCCCAGGGTGAGAGGGATGTAGGGGGATCATAGGGCAGGGGTGACGGGCCCCAGGGTGAGAGGGATGGGGGGGTCGTGGGGCAGGGGCGACGAGCCCCAGGGTGAGAGGAATGGGGGGGTTCTGGGGCAGGGGCGACGGGCCCCAGGGTGAGAGGGATGGGCGGTTGTGGGGCAGAGGCAATGGGACCCAGGCTGAGAGGGATGGGGGGGTTGTGGGGCAGGGGCAACGGCCCCAGGGTGAGAGGGATGTAGGGGTTGTGGGGTGACGGGTCCCAGGGTGAGAGGGATCGGGGGGTCGTGGGGCAGGGGTGACGGGCCCGAGGGTGAGGATGGGGTGAGAGGGATGGGGGTGTGGGCAGGGGCGACGGGGTGAGAGGGATGGGTGGGTCGTGGGGCAGGGGCGATGGGCCCCAGGGTGAGAGGGATGGGGGTTGTGGGGCAGGGGTGATGGGGTGAGAGGGATGGGGGTCGTGGGCAGGGGCGATGGGCCCCAGGGTGAGAGGGATAGGGGTTCTGGGGCAGGGGCGATGGGCCCCAGGGTGAGAGGGATAGGGGTTGTGGGGCAGGGGTGATGGGGTGAGTGGGATGGGGGGTCGTGGGCAGGGGCGATGGGCCCCAGGGTGAGAGGGATAGGGGAGTTGTGGGGCAGGCACGATTGGCCCCAGGGTGAGAGGGATGGGGGGGGGTTGTGGGGCAGGCACGATGGGCCCCAGGGTGAGAGGGATGGGGGGGTCATGGGGCAGGGGCAACAGGCCCCACAGTGAGAGAGATGAGAGGTCGTGGGGCAGGGGCATCGGGCCCCAGAGTGAGAGGATGGGGGTCATGGGCCGGGGCATCAGGCCCCAGGGTGAGACGGATGGGGGTCATAGGGCAGGGGTGACGGGCCCCAGGGTGAGAGGGATGGGGTTGTGGGGCAGGGGCAACGGGCCCCAGGGTGAGAGGGATGGGGCGGGTTGTGGGGCAGGGGCGACAGGCCCCAGGGTGAGAGGGATGGGGGTTGTGGGGCGGGGCGACGGGGTGAGAGGGATGGGGGTCGTGGGGCAGGGGCGACAGGCCCCAGGGTGAGAGGGATGGGGGTTGTGGGGCGGGGGCAACGGGGTGAGAGGGATGGGGGTTGGGGGGCAGGGGCGACTGGCCCCAGGGTGAGAGGGATGGGGTTGTGGGGCGGGGTGGTGGGGTGAGAGGGATGGGGGGTTGTGGGGTAGGGGACGGCCCCAGGGTGAGAGCGATGGGGGGGGCAGGGGTGACGGGGTGAGGAATGATGGGGGTCATAGGGCAGGGGCGACAGACCCCAGGGTGAGAGGGATGGGGGTCATGGGGCAGGGGTAACAGGCCCCACAGTGAGAGAGATGAGAGGTCGTGGGCAGGGGCATCGGGCCCCAGGGTGAGAGGGATGGGGGGGTTGTGGGGCAGAGGCGACGGGCCCCAGGGTGAATGGGATGGGGGGGTTGTTGGGCAGGGGCGACGGGCCCCAGGGTGAGAGGGACGGGGGTTGTGGGGCAGGAGCAACGGGCCCCAGGGTGAGAGGGATGGGGGTTGTGGGGCGGGGCGACGGGTTGAGAGGGATGGGGGTCGTGGGGCAGGGGCAACGGGCCCCAGGATGAGAGGGATGGGGGTCGTGGGGCAGGGGCGACGGGGTGAGAGGGATGGGGGGGTCGTGGGGCAGGGGCGATGGGCCCCAGGATGAGAGGGATTGGGGTTGTGGGGCAGGGGCAACAGGCCCCAGGGTGAGAGGGATGGGGGGATCATAGGGCAGGGGTGATGGGCCCCAGGGTGAGAGGGATGGGGTTGTGGGGCAGGGGCGACGAGCCCCAGGGTGAGAGGAATGGGGGTTGTGGGGCAGGCACGATGGGCCCCAGGGTGAGAGGGATGGGGGGTTTTGGGGCGGGGGCGACGGGCCCCAGGGTGAGAGGGATGGGGTTGTGGGGCAGAGGCAATGGGCCCCAGGCTGAGAGGGATGGGGGGGTTGTGGGGCAGAGGCAACGGGCCCCAGGGTGAGAGGGATGAGGGGGTTGTGGGGCAGGGGCGACGGGCCCCAGGGTGAGAGGGATGTAGGGGGGTTGTGGGGTGACGGGCCCCAGGGTGAGAGGGATGGGGGCGTCGTGGGGCAGGGGTGACGGGCCCCAGGGTGAGAGGGATGGGGGCGTCGTGGGGCAGGGGCGACGGGCCCCAGGGTGAGAGGGATGGGGGGTTGTGGGGCTGGGGAGACGGGGTCAGAGGGATGGGGGTCGTTGGGCAGGGGCGACGGGGTGAGAGGGATGGGGGTCGTGGGCAGGGGTGATGGGCCCCAGGGTGAGAGGGATGGGGTTGTGGGGCAGGGGTGATGGGGTGAGAGGCATGGGGGGTCGTGGGGCAGGGGCGACGGGCCCCAGGGTGAGAGGATGGGGGTCATGGGGCAGGGCGATGGGCCCCAGGGTGAGAGGGATGGGGGGGGGTTGTGGGGCAGGGGCGACGGGTCCCAGGGTGAGAGGGATGGGTGGGGGTTGTGGGCAGGCACGATGGGCCCCAGGGTGAGAGGGATGGGGGTCATGGGGCAACAGGCCCCACAGTGAGAGATGAGAGGTCGTGGGGCAGGGGCATCGGGCCCCAGAGTGAGAGGATGGGGTCATAGGGCCGGGGCATCAGGCCCCAGGGTGAGACGGATGGGGTCATAGGGCAGGGGTGACGGCCCCAGGGTGAGAGGGATGAGTGGGGTCTTGGGGCAGGGGCGACGGGCGCCAGGGTGAATGGGATGGGGTTGTTGGGCAGGCGACGGGCCCCAGGGTGAGAGGGATGGAGGGTCGTGGGGCAGGGCGACGGGCCCCAGGGTGAGAGGGATGGGGCGGGTTGTGGGGCAGGGGCGACGGGCCCCAGGGTGAGAGGATGGGGGTTGTGGGCGGGGGCGACGGGGTGAGAGGGATGGGGGTCGTGGGGCAGGGGCAACAGGCCCCAGGGTGAGAGGATTGGGGGTTGTGGGGCGGGGCAACGGGGTGAGAGGATGCGGGGTTGTGGGGCAGGGGCGACGGCCCCAGGGTGAGAGGGATGGGGAGTTGTGGGGAGTGGGTGGTGGGGTGAGAGGGATGGGGGTTGTGGGTAGGGGACGGGCCCCAGGGTGAGAGCGATGGGGGTCGTGGGGCAGGGGTGACGGGGTGAGGAATGATGGGGGGGTCATAGGGCAGGGGCGACAGACCCCAGGGTGAGAGGGATGGGGGATTCATGGGGCAGGGGCATCAGGCCCCAGGGTGAGAGGGATGGGGTTCGTGGGGCAGGGGTGACGGGCCCCAGGGTGAGAGGGATGAGTGGGGTCATGGGGCAGGGGCATCTGGCCCCAGGGTGAGAGGGATGGGGGGTCGTGGGCAGGCGCAACAGGCCCCAGGATGAGAGGATGGGGGTCATAGGGCAGGGGCGACGGGCCCCAGGGTGAGAGGGATGGGGTTGTTGGGCAGGGGCGACGGGCCCCAGGGTGAGAGGGATGGGGGTTGTGGCGCAGGGGCAACGGGCCCCAGGGTGAGAGGGATGGGGGTTGTGGGGCAGGGGCGACGGGGTGAGAGGGATGGGGGTCGTGGGGCAGGGGCAACGGGCCCCAGGATGAGAGGGATGGGGGTCATGGGGCAGGGGCGACGGGGTGAGAGGGATGGGGGCTCGTGGGGCAGGGGGGACAGGGTGAGAGGGATGGGGGTTGTGGGGCAGGGGCGACGGGCTCCAGGGTGAGAGGGATGGGGGTTGTGGGGCAGGGGCGACGGGCCCAGGGTGAATGGGATGGGGTTTGGGCAGGGGCGACGGGCCCCAGGGTGAGAGGATGGGGTTGTGGGGCAGGGGCAACGGGCCCCAGGGTGAGAGGGATGGGAGGGTCGTGGGGCAGGGGCATCAGGCCCCAGGGTGAGAGGGATGGGGGGGTCATAGGGCAGGGGTGACGGGCCCCAGGGTGAGAGGGATGAGTGGGGGTCGTGGGGCAGGGGTGACAGGGTGAGAGGGATGGGGTTGTGGGGAAGGGGCGACGGGGTGAGAGGGATGGAGGTCGTGGGGCAGGGGCGACGGGCCCCAGGGTGAGTGGGATGGGGGTTGTGGGGCAGGGGTGACGGTGTGAGAGGGATGGGGGTTGTGGGGAAGGGGCGGGGTGAGAGGATGGAGGGGTCGTGGGGCAGGGGCGACGGGCCCCAGGGTGAGTGGGATGGGGGTTGTGGGGCAGGGGTGACGGGGTGAGAGCGATGGGGGTCGGGCAGAGGCGACGGGGTGAGGAATGATGGGGGTCATAGGGCAGGGGCGACGGGCCCCAGGGTGAGAGGGATGGGGAGTCATGGGGCAGGGGCAACAGGCCCCACAGTGAGAGGGATGGGGGTCGTGGGGCAGGGGCGATGGGCCCCAGGGTGAGAGGGATGGGGTTGTGGGGCAGGGGCAACGGGCCCCAGGATGAGAGGGATGGGGTTGGGGCGGGGGCAACGGGCCCCAGGGTGAGAGGGATGGGGGTTGTGGGGCGGGGTGACAGGCCCCAGGGTGAGAGGGACGGGGTTGTGGGGCAGGGGCAACGGGCCCCAGGGTGAGAGGGATGGGGGGGTTGTGGGGCGGGGGCAACGGGCCCCAGGGTGAGAGGGATGGGGGGTTGTGGGGCGGGGGTGACAGACCCCAGGGTTAGAGGGATGGGGGGGTAGTGGGGCGGGGGCGAGGGGGTGAGAGGGAGGGGGGCGGGGGCGTCAGTCAGGTTCTTTGTTAGGCAGGCTGGTGGGGGTGTGGCCTTTCCCACAAAGCTCCGCCTATCACAGCGCAATTTGCATATGACCCGCCCCCTACTGTGACCCCGCCCCTCCTCCTCTAGCCTCTGTGGCTGTAGCCCCGCCCCCACCGCTTTTGACGTTGGCGGAAGGAATCGCCCCGCTTGGGGCAGTGACGTCGTGGAGCGGCGGGGCTCGGCCCCGGCCCGAGGCCGGCAGGATGTCGGGGGCGGCCGATGCGGTGAGTTCGAAGGGGGCGGCGCTTCCCGCCCGGCCCGCGCTAGGCCCCCCTCCCCTCCCGCGTCCGGGGAGAGACGCCCCGTCCCCCGAGCCGGGCCCGTCCCCACCCCACCCAGTCCCGCTGCGGGCGGTGCGGGGCAGCCCCGTGTCGGGCTGGGGGGCGGGCCCTGTTTGGGGGGGGTGTCGGCTGTTTTTCTGCCTGCGGGGAGGGGTTTTAATTTGTGCAGGATTTACACCCCGCCCCCCAGTCAGCGCTGCCAGGCCAGCAAAGGGCAGGAAGTGATGCTCCCAGCACGCAGGGGGAGCTGCAAGGGGGACGTGAGAACTGGGTCAGACCAATGGTCCCTCTAGCCCAGTGTCCTGTCTTCCCACAGTGACTAATGCCAATGGGCAATTATGGCGTGAGCCATCCCTTGTCCTCCACTCCCTGTTCTTTTTTGAACCTTGTTATATATTTGGCCTCCACAACATCCCCTGACAACAAGTTCCACAGGTTGTGCTTTGCGTGAAGAAATACTTCCTTTTGTTTGTTTTAAATCTGCTGCCCATTAATGTCGTTGGGTGACCTCTGGTTCTTGTGTTCTGTGAAGGGGTAAATAGCGCTTCCTTATTTACTTTCTCCACATTCATGATTTTATAGATTTATCATATTCCCCTCCCTTAGTTCAGACTGAACAGTCCCAGTCTTTTTAATCTTGCCACATATGGAAGATGTTCCATACCCTTAATCCTTTTTGTTGTCCTTCTCTGTATCTTTTCCAATACTAATATAGCTTTTTTGAAATGGAGTGACAAGAACTGCATATGATAGTCAAGGTGTGGACATACCATGGATTTATTTAGTGGCATTATGATATTTTCTGTCTTATCGAGCCCTTTCTTAATGATTCCCAACAAGCTGTTCACTTTTTGACTCTGCTGTGAATTCAGAGGATGTTTTTGGATAACTACCCACACTGACTCCAAGATCTCTTTCTTGAGTAGTAATAGCTAATTTAGAGCCCATCATGTTGTATGTTTAGTTAGGATTATATTTTTCAATGTCCATTACTTTGCATTTATCAACACTGAATTTAATCAGCCATACTGTTTTTGCCCAGTCACTCAGTCTTGTGAGATCCCTTTGTAGCTCTTTGAAGTCTGTTTTGTACTTAACTAGCCTGAGTTACTTAGTATCGTCTGCAAATTTTGCCACCTCACTGTTTACCCCTTTTCCCAGATTAATTATAAATATGTTGAACAACACTGGTCCTACTACAGGTCCCTAGGAGATGCCACTATTTATCTCTCTCCATCTTGAAAACTGACCATTTATTCCTGCCCTTTATTTCCTATCTTTTAACCAGTTACTGATCCTTGAGAGGACCTTCCCTGTTATCCCATGACTGCTTGCTGAAGAGTTTTTGGTGAGGGACCTTGTCAAAGGCTTTCTCAAAGTCCAAGTACACTATATCCACTGAATCACCTCTCAAAGAATTCTAATTAGATTGGCGAGGCATGATTTCTCTTTACACAAGCCGTGTTGACTCTTTTGAAACAAATCGCATTCATCTATGTGTCTGATCATTTTGTTCTTTACTTTAGTTTCAACCAGTTTGCCTGGTACTGAAGTTAGGCTTACGAGCCTGTAATTTCCAGAATCGCCTCTGGAGCCTTTTAAAAAAATTGGTGTCACATAGCTATCCTCCAGTCATCTGGTACAGAAGCTATCAGTGATAGATTACATACCACAATCCTGCTATTTCATATTTGAGTTCCTTCAGAACTCTTGGGTGAATACCATCTAGTCCTGGTGACTTCTTATTGTTTAATTTATCTATTTGCTCCAAAACTTCCTCTATTGACACCTCATTCTGGGACAGTTCCTTGGATTTATCACCTAAAAAGAATGGCTCAGGTGTAGCGATCTCCTTCACATCCTCTGCAGTGATGACCAGTGCAAAGAATTCATTGTGTCTCCGTGATGGCTTTATCCTTGAGTGCCCTGTTAGCACCTCTTTCTTCCAGTGTCCCCCCTGATTGTTTGGCAGACTTCCTGCTTCTGATGTAGTTAAAAAAAAATTTGCTGTTAGTTTTTGAGTCTTTTGCTTGTTTTATTTATTTATTTTTCGAGTCTTCCTAGGGGTTTTTTTATATCTTCTGACTTTAGCTCATATGCCTTATGCATCCCCAGTGCACTGACCAAAAAACCCCACCTCAATTCAAAATTGCTTCTACAGATCTTTTGAGAAACCCTCCCTCGTACTACGCTCTCCCATTCTTCCTTCAAAATAGGATTCTTCCCATGTAACGCATCCCCTAAGAAAAGGTCAGACTGCTATTATTATTATCTATTTGTATTGCGGTAGCTGTCAGGAGCCCCAGATATGGACCCCATTACGCTTGGTGCTATGCAAACAAAGAACAAAAAGACAGTCCCTATCCCATGCTGACCAGAGACAACAGCTGGGTTATTGATTTGGTTATTTAACTAGTTTTGGTAGGAAAGCTTTCACAAAGAGGCAGATCTAGGTGGTTAAGCTCCAGGTTAGTCTGAATTCCTCTTGGAGATCTTTCTATAACTCTCAGATGAGAGCGCTATATTTCTGCAATTCATCTTGTGAGCTGCATTGTCCCAGAGGTGTGCAGCTGTCTTGATGGGGCATGGATGGAGATGTGATCACAACTGTAGCTGGTTTCTAGTCCACTAATGACCTTTAAGACCAGTGCCAAGGCCTTGAACCAGCACTGGAAATGTGCTGGGAGGACAGTGGTGATGTACGTAAGGTTGTCCATCCCAGTGAGGAGGTGAGCAGCTGCATTGTAAAGAATTTGGGGAAGGCATTCTTTTCATGTTAGCTCCCACATAAAGTGGATTACAGTAATCCAGTCTGTACTTAACAAATACATATCACTGTGACCAAATCTTTATCAGGGACCAAGGAGCGAACGGAAAGAGAAGACTTGCCTTTACCACCAATGTTACTTGGTGATTTAGCATCAATGATGAATCATACAGGACCCAGTGATGAGCTGCCAAAATATTAACAACAGGTTCCCTCCTCCTCACCCCACGAGGGAGTCGTGGCCACCTCCCCCTCTGGGACTCCTGCCCCATCCAACCCCCCACGTTCCTTGATGCCCCCCCCCGGGACCCCTGCCCCATCCACCCCCCTTCCCTGTCCCCTGACTACCCCCTGCCGGCCCATCCAACCCCTCCTCTCATTCCTGATTGCCCCCCGGGGCCCCTGCCCCATCCCACCACCCCGTGTCCCAGTCCCCTGCCGGCCCCTGGAATCTCTGCCCCTGACTGCCCCCGCCACCCTATTCAACCCCCCCTCCTTCCTGACTGCCCCCCAGACCCCTTGCCCCCATTCAATCCCCCTGTTCCCTGCCCTCTGACTGCCCCACCCCTATCCACCCCCCCACAACCCCCCAAAATCCCCTGCCCTCTTCCAACATCCCCTCCCTGCTCTCTGCCCCCTTACCGCGTTGCCTGGAGATCAGCCGGGACCAGCACCGGCGCCTGCGGGACTGGAGCCGCAACCGCTGGGCCGGCACCGCGGGGCCAGGCCGGGGCCGCGGGCCCGGAGCCGCAACTGCGGGCCGGGACCGGCGCCGGGGCCATCACTGCAGGGCCGGGACCGGCACCAGCGCTGTGGGCCCGGAGCCGCAACTGCAGGCCGGGACCAGCACCGACGCCATGGGGCCGGGGCCGGGGCCGCCGGGGCCGGGGCCGGGGCCGGAGCCGCGGGGGCCGGGGCCGGGGCCGGAGCCGCGGGGGCCGGGGCCGGGCCGGGCCGGGCGGGCCGCGGGGCGGGCCGGGCCGAGCCGCGGGGGCCGGGCCGGGCCGAGCCGGGGCCGGGCCGAGCCGGGCCGGGGCCGAGGCCGCGGGCCGAGCGGGGCCGGGCCGGAGCCGCGGGGCGGGCCGAGCGGGGCGGACGGCGAGGCCGGAGCCGCGGGGCGGGGCCGGAGCCGGGCCGGGGCCAGGCTGGAGCTGCGGGGCCGGGGCCAGGCTGGAGCCGCGGGGCCGGGACCAGCCCCAGCCCCGTGCGGGTGGGGCCAGGCTGGGCTGGAGCCGCGGGGGCCGGGCCGGAGCTGCGGGGCCGAAGCTGGGGGCGCTTGACTGGGGCCGGGACAAGACGGGGCCAGGGGCGCTCGGCCGGACCAGGCTGGGGCTGCTCGGCCAGGACCAGGAGCCGGGCCAGAGGGAGCCACGGGGCCAGAGCCAGGGGCACTCGGCTAGGGCCGGAACCGGGCTGGGGCCAGGGGCGCTCAACTGGAGTGCCAGGCTGGAGGGAGCCTCTGAGCCGGCCACACCTCCTCCTCCCGTGCCCCAGCTTACCTTCCTGCCTGCTGCTTGTTTCAAGCTTCCCGCAAACATCTGATTCCTTATTGAACCGGTTGTCCCGGAACAACCGGTTCTAAAAGGCCTTCTAAATTTAACAACCAGTTCCTGCGAACCGGCTCCAGCTCACCACTGACAGGACCCTGAGACTTCATACCATGTTGACAAATGAGGGGGCTGTGGAGATGCCCTCTGTGGATATGTCTACATTGCAATGTAAACCCAGGATTAGTGGGACTCAAGTCAGGCTTGAGTGTCTACATTGTATTTTAACCCTAGGTTAAGAATTTTCTGACCCACGTTTGAACTTAGGTGCTCTGGTGTCCACACTGCAGTGCACAGACCTGAGTCAAAGTAACCATATCCCATAATCCCTAGTGCCACACAACTGAAATGTGGCTATTCTAGCCATAGGACTGAGGTGCACTGTGGGAATACATTACTGCCTGCCCTGTACCTTACCAAGAAGCAGCTCGCTTTGCAAAAGGCTTGATCGGTTCACTCTCCGTTGCAAACTAAGGAGGCTCTCTGATAGTGTGCTTGCAGATCGGTGATCAGAACAGAGTGGATTAACGCTGACCTGAACTGCTGCAGTTTTCAATAGATTGGATTGCAGATTGTTGGGATAGAGAGGACTAAGGAAGTTGTCCCATGGAATAGTGGAATACTGTCAGATGACTCCCAAGACTTGAGTCAAGCAGGGCTGCATCTATACTGCAAAGCAGTAGGGCTCGGACCCTGGCTCCAGCCCTGCAGGGTCCTGGGACCATAGGTCTGAGCCTTGGGTTAGCACAATTATAGTGCAGATGCAGGGGGGATTAGCCTTGAGCCCAAGCTCAAGCACGAGCTTATATTGTAATGTAGACTTACCCTGTGGGTATGTCTACACTACGAAATTAGGTCGAATTTAGAGAAGTCGATTTTTTTAGGAAGCGATTTTATACAGTCGACTGTGTGTGTCCCCACTAAGCGCATTAAATCGGCGGAGTGCGTCCATAGTACCAAGGCTAGTGTCGACTTTCAGAGCGTTGCACTGTGGGTAGCTATCCCACAGTTCCCGCAGTCTCCGCTGCCCGTTGGAATTCTGGGTTGAGCTCCCAATGCCTGATGGGACAAAAACATTGTTGCGGGTGCTCTCCTGCTGACCCCACACCACGGCAAGCATGGAGCCTGCTCAGATCGCCGCGGCAGTTATGAGCATTGTAAACACCTCACACATTATCCTGCAGTATGTTCAGAACCTGCAAAAGCAGATGAGGAGGCGACAGCAGCGCGTTGATGAGAGTGATGAGAACATGGACACAGACTTCTCTCAAAGTACGGGCCCGGCAATTTGGACATCCTGGTGGCAGTGGGGCAGGCTCATGCCGTGGAACGCCGATTCCGGGCCTGGGAAACAAGCACAGACTGGTGGGACCGTATAGTGTTGCAGATCTGGGATGATTCCCAGTGGCTGCGAAACTTTCGCATGCGTAAGGGCACTTTCATGGAACTTTGTGAATTGCTTTCCCCTGTCCTGAAGTGCAAGAATACCAAGATGAGAGCAGCCCTCACAGTTGAGAAGGGAGTGATGATAGCCCTCTGGAAGCTTGCAATGCCAAACAGCTGCTGGTCAGTGGGGAATCAGTTTGGAGTGGGCAAATCTACTGTGGGGGCTGCTGTCATCCAAGTAGCCAATGCAATCACTGAGCTGCTGCTATCAAGGGTATTGACTCTGGGAAATGTGCAGGTCATAGTGGATGGCTTTGCTGCAATGGGATTCCCTAACTGTGGTGGAGCGATAGACAGAATGCGTATCCCTATCTTGGGACCGGACCACCTTGACAGCCAGTACATAAACCACAAGGGGTACTTTTCAATGGTGCTGCAAGCAGTGGTGGGTCACAAGGGACGTTTCCCCGACATCAACGTGGGATGGCTGGGAAAGGTACATGACGCTCGCATCTTCAGGAACTGTGGTCTGTTTGAACAGCTGCAGGAAGGGACTTACTTCCCAGACCAGAAAATAACTGTTGGGGATGTTGAAATAGCCTGTTGTTATCCTTGGGGACCCAGCCTACCCCTTAATGCCATGGCTCATGAAGCCATACACAGGCACCCTGGACAGTAGTAAGGAGCAGTTAAACTTTGGGGGAGGGATAGCTCAGTGGTTTGAGCATTGGCCTGCTAAACCCAGGGTTGTGAGTTCAATCCTTGAGGAGGCCACTTAGGGATCTGGGGCAAAAATTGGTCCTGCTAGTGAAAGCAGGGGGCTGGACTCAATGACCTTTCAAGGTCCCTTCCAGTTCTAGGAGATTGGTATATCTCCAATTATTACCTTATAGGCTGAGCAAGTGCAGAATGGTGGTAGAATGTGCATTTGGCACAGTTTACTGACTCGGTTAGACCACAGTGAAACCAATATTCCCATTATTGCCGCTTGCTGTGCGCTCCACAATATCTGTGAGAGTAAGGGGGAGATGTTTATGGCAGGGTGGGAGGTTGAGGCAAATCGCCTGGCTGCTGATTACAAGCAGCCAGACACCAGGGCAGTTAGAAGAGCATAGCAGGGTACGCTGCGCATCAGAGAGGCTTTGAAAAACAGTTTCATGACTGACCAGGCTACGGTGTGAGGGTTCTGATTGTTTCTCCTTGATGAAAACCCGCCCCCTTGGTTCACTCTATTTCCCTGTAAGCCAACCACCCTCCCCCCCTTCGATCACAGCTTGCAGAGGCAATAAAGTCATTTTTGTTTCAAAATCATGCCTTCTTTATTAATTCGTCACACAAATAGGGGGATAACTGCCAAGGTAGCCTGGGAGGGGTGGGGGAGGAAGGAAGCACCGGGTGGGATGGTGGAGGAGGGAAGGACAAGGCCACACTGCACTTCAAAACTTATTGAATGCCAGCCTTCTGTTGCTTGGGCCGTCCTCTGGGGTGGAGTGGTTGGGTGCCCCGACACACACCCCCCCTGCGTTCTTGGGCGTCTGGATGAGGAGGCTATGGAACTTGGTGAGGAGGGCAGGCAGAGCAGTCTGTGCTCCTGCTGCCTTTCCTGCAGCTCAATCATATGCTGGAGCATATCAGTTTGATCCTCCAGTAGCCTGAGCATTGCATCCTGCCACCTCTCCTCTTGCTCCCATCACCTTTCCTCTTGCTTGTCCCTCCTGTCCTCGTGTTCATTTTCTGCTTTCCTGGACTCTGCCATTGTTTGCCTCCATGCATTCTGCTGAGCTCTTTCAGTGCGGGAGGACTGCATGAGCTCAGAGAACATTTCATTGCGAGTGCATTTTGGTTTTTTATTTTGTGTGTGTGTGTGTGCGCCTTATCTGCACTAGCCTCTGGGATGGAGATGATAGGGGGAGCGTTGAAACATTTGCAGCTGCAGGAGGAAAAAAAGGGGGAGAATTCTTTAAAAAGACACATTTTAGAGAACAAAGGGTAGACTCTTTCACGGTGAACCAAGCTGTTAACATTACATAGCACATGTGCTTTCGGTACAAGGTCGTATTTTGCCTCTTATATTGAGGGCCTGCCGGTTTTCGGGTTAACGTGGAGCACAAACCCAACTGACCCTCCCTACACCCCCCCTCCCCAAATTCTCTGGGATGATCGCTTCACCCCTCCCCCCACCACGTGGCTAACAGCGAGGATGATTTCTTTTCAGCCACAGGCACATAGCCCAGCAGGAATGGCCACCTCTGAATGTCCCCTTAATAAAATTCCCCTATTTCAACCAGGTGACCATGAATGATATCACTCTCCTGAGGATAACACAGAGAGATAAAGAACGGATGTTGCTTGAATGCATTCCAGTAGCTGTACTGGCCATGAATGCATCCCAAGTCTTCAGGGCAAATTAATCATTAAACATGCTGGCTTTTAAACCATGTATTATATGTACAAAGGTACACTTACCAGAGGTGCCGTCTCTGCCTTCAAGGTCCGGGAGCCCGCCTTGGGAGGGTTGGGAGGGTATTGGTTCCAGGGTGATAAACAGTTCCTGGCTGTTGGGGAGAACTGTTTCTCTGTTTGCCTGCTGTGCACTACCCTCCTCCTCCTCCTCATCTTCCTCGTCCCCAAAATCCTCATCCCTGTTGCGTTAAAGCCCCCCCCTTGCAGGAGTCCACGAACAGAGGTGGGGTAGTGGCGGGGGCACCCCCTAGAATTGCATGCAGCTCATCATAGAAGCGGCATGTCTGGGGGTCTGACCCAGAGCAGCCGTTTGCCTCAGCTCCTACAGTTTCACGCGGCACTGCTGCGGGTCCCTATTATAGCCTCTGTCCTTCATGTGCTTGGAGATTTTTTTCAAATATTTTGGCATTTCGTCTTTTGGAACGGAGTTCTGATAGCACGGATTCATCTCCCCATACAGCGATCAGATCCAGTACCTCCTGTTTGGTCCATGCTGGAGCTCTTTTGCGATTCTGGGACTCCATGGTCACCTCTGCTGATGAGCTCTGCACGGTTACCTGTGCTGATCAGCTTGCCATGCTGGCCAAACAGGAAATGAAATTCAGAAGTTCGCAGGCCTTTTTCTGTCTACCTGGCCAATGCATCTGAGTTGAGAGTGCTGTCCAAAGCAGTCACAATGGAGCACTCTGAGATAGCTCCCGGAGGCCAATACCGTCGAATTGCGTCCACACTACCCCAAATTCAACCCGGCGATGTCGATTTCAGCGCTAATCCCCTCATCGGGGAGGAGTACAGAAATCGATTTTAAGAGCCCTTTAAGTCGACAAAAATGGCTTTGTCGTGTGGATGGGTGCTGGGTTAAATCGATCTAAATTTGACCTAAACTCGTAATGTAGACCAGGGTTGTGAAACAGGATGACAGCAAGTTCCTCAGAGGATATTCCCCTTTCAACCAGTATTTCTTGATTTTGCTCTGATTTAATCTGAGTCAGCTATACTTCATCTTGCAAGCATTGTGACATCCTCGTTATATCTTAGAAAATGAGATACACAACTGGGGTTTCAACTGTGTTGAAAGTTAATGAGTCTTTATTGAGTTGTAGCCTTCATCCATTGCAATATAAAAGTTTGGGGTTTTTTAAACCACCACTAAGGATTTTATCTCTGTGCTGTGACCTCAGAGTTGATTGTGAGGCATCCAAGATGTTAACCATGGCCATGTGATTTTGAAGTTTGGTTGGCACTAGTATTTAAATATTTTTGTATAGAAATAGGAGTTTGGGAATGTCATCTGAAACACTGGACGGGCTATTGCATTTTTCAGGGAGGATGGCATGTTCTCTTCTTTGAAGGATGCATTTATTATTTATAAATTTTAAGTTACTTTTCACTAGTTTTCGCAAGCCAAGAAGGGGTATATATCACTTTTGCATGCAGTGGGTTAAATTTTTTAAGGGCTTCCAAGCATGTCATTGTGTGTGAAGGATTCTGTTAGGGGAGGGTGTGACAGTTAATGTTGTGTGGTTCAGTTCCAGATTTTCAGCCTTCGCAAGTCCTCTCGTTGATGGTTTCTGCAAAGTAGGATGAATGCTCTGCCAGTGGTTGGTGCTTGAGTACAATGTTTGGATTAATGGTAAAACAGATTCTTTCAATCTTATTCCACGTCATCAAATTAAGTTGTCAATTCCTGTGACTGTTTGTTCTTTTTTATGCTACCAAGACTTTTAAAGTCTCTTACTGACATCTCTCTGTAACTACGCTTAATGATTAGAATAACATTTCTGTTATGTTGGAGACAAAGCACTGATTCTGTTGCAGTGAAAGAAATTAGGACTATATGTTCTTGTCCCCAGATTCCCTTACAGATATTGTAAGTACTGTTGTTTGGAAACTTACAAATTTTACTGGCATATCTAGCAGACTAAGATGTCTTTCAAATTGTTTACAAATAAAACAGAAAAGTTCATATATGTACAAAAATGTTAACTGTAAATATACCTAAATTCAAGAGTACTGAATTAGTTTTCTTTCAACTTATCTAATGACATCTGTGGTACAAACCAGTCCAAATTTGACATGTCTAGCCTCATCCATTTTAGAGTTACCCAAGCACGACATTTCTGATAGATCTGTATGGAGAAAATGTGTTCTGTTCTCCCTCTCCTCCTTCCTTAATACCCCCCCCAATAAAAAAATAGCTTGTGTTGTGTTTGCCCCATCCTCCTTCCTTCAGGTTCCCCCCACCCCTTCCTCCCCATATATATTTTTAAAAATAGTTTAACAGATTAGGTTCAACTGAAAAAGAGGTTGTTAAAATTAAAGCTGGAATTCAACCTTAACTTCAGACAAGACCAAGGAGATGCCTGTTGGCTGATTTAAAAACAGCTGGAACAATATTCTGATGATTACATGTCCCTCAGTAAGAAAGTTCACTGTTTGTGATAACGTGCTCACAGTCTGAGGGTATTGATAGAACCCCATATACTTTTGGGTGCCCAAGTAGCAGCTGTGACCAGAAGCAGTAGTTCTTTGTGTGTGCTTGGCTTGAAGGTTGTAACCTTTTCTTTGGACTCTGCTGCTGCTATCTGTGCCTCAAGATTAGATTACTTTAACCAGCCTCTTGGTGGAACTAAATTTTGGAGACTATTAAAAATCTTCACCTTGCTTGTCGGTGTGGATTGATTTAAATCAGAAAGACGGAAACCTTGATTTAAATAATCAATTTTAATCCTGATTTGTGTTTATACTTTTTAGTTATTTTCCTGAAGAAAGGTTGATTCGCATTGGTTGGTAACTACTGCCACTAAATACAGCCTTTACAACAAATGTGGTACTGTTTTTTGCTAACTGGAAGGATATATTGTATCTATACACATTTAAGCAATTTATATAGCTTAATTGACATTTATTCAGATTCTTAATTTTTATATTTATATTATGTTAGAAAATGGTGAATGATACATTTCTTATTTACTAGTTAATTTACTTTTAATTTGCATCAAGCTCTATTTGAATGGAAATTGAGTCAATTAAAATGCACAAAAACAGCATTTTAAAATTATTTATGAGTTAAATAAAACTACCTTAATGTGCTGGTTAGATAAGGGGAAAAAAGTTTATCAAAGCATCTTTTGCATCTAAAACTAAAACAAAGGCAGTATTGTATGTAGTTAGTGGATTGATCAGATTGTTTCTGGTCACCATGTCCTTTAGGGTTTTAGAAGTAGTAGATCTCATCCTCTCACACTTAACTTTTTATTCACAGAGTGGGAGAAAAAAAAGCAAGCTTTCCTGATTTGTCAGGTGCCATTGGCTCCTTAACTGTGAATGAACTAGTCATTGAACTGAATTAGTTGAATAAATTGAAAGTAAGAAAATATTTTCTCTGTACCTGCGAAAGAGGCTACTGCTGTCAAAAGCTAATTTAGCACTTCAACAAACTCTGGTTCCAGGTGCTTAGTCAGTGAGTTCTGCTAGTTTAGTAGTATGACATTCTTTGAAACTTGGCAGCTAACATACTGCTTAATATATTTTATTTAATTTAAATTATTATAGTTATATTTTAGTAAGTTTAAACTTTATGCCTTAACATAGGTTGTCATAATTGCAGATTTAAATAGGTTTATTTATTTTTTAAAATGTCTATTTAATTTACATAAAAATTATAGATTGAAGTCTTGAAAAATTATATATTTTTAAATCTTGGGTGTTTATTCATCCAGCAGTGCTTCTTAGAGGGAATATATTACACCTGTCCTGTATGGTTTGGATTTGATTCTGTCTGTTGCCCAATGAAATTTAAGAGCTTGGTTTTAATCAAAATGTTCTAACTGGTTTGGGTCCTAGTTTCTGAAGAAAGTTTCCCTTCCCTTGTCTGGTAGTGTAGCAGGTGAGATCTGTGGAGGTGCTTGAGCTAGCAGTACCCAGGTATAACTGGAATGGGGTTGCTGGTAGGGCTTTCAACTCTGGAACTCACTCACTATCTTTCCTTGGTTGGGCACAGCCTGAGTCTTTTGTCCTTGTGGGCATCCTGAAGGCCTGTATGTTTTTTTCAGGCATTTGAGAAAGGCCTGAATGGGAAGGGTTTAAGCCAGTTTATGGGGTACTATTTATTAAACTAGACAGATAGAAGAGTGAGGAAATGTCTAAGGGAGCCTGATCTCCAGGGTATTGTACTTGCCTTTCTTGTCCCATATAGTAACTTTTAAAAAGTCAGCTTTTTTTTTCTTCAAATAAGAGTTGTATATTAATTAAAAAAAAATCAAGACAAACTAGTGTTTCTGAAATAACAGATTTCTATAAATAATGGATTTTCACAGAAGATATTTTTTGTGACTATTTCAGGAAATGCTTCAAAGAGCATCAGAAGAATTCTCTCCAAAGATGGAGATTCCTGAGGAGGAGATGGATACAACTGATACCCAATGGGGCTGGTTTTACTTGGCTGAATGTGGCAAATGGCATATGTTTCAGGTATCTAAACATGGGATTATGTTATCTATGATAACTTCCACACTGTCAAATGTACTGTATTTAAACTTGTCCTTTCTGGTTTGTGTTGAAGACTGATTCAAACACTCAGTGTTCAGTTAGCAGTGAAGACATTGAAAGGAGCTTCAAAATGAACCCAGAAGGCTCTGTTTCTTTTACTACTGCAAAATTTAACTACAAGTTAGACTTTTCAGGTATGTCTTTCTCTAACAATGAAGTATTTATATATTTGTAGGTTTCTCATGACAAGAGTTGACGGTACATTTTACATGCTGTTGGCCTCAACTATCTCTTTTATTGTAGTGCAAAAAAGCACAATTGGGAAGGCCTTCTTCATAAAATGTCAAATGTACATTCATATAGAGACAGTTACGTGGTTCAGCCTTCTAGCTTGTTACTGTAAGTAGCATACCCTGTTCAATAACACTGGTGTTTGTCCTGTCTCCTCTCACTTGAGATATAAGTGGTGCTGTACCGTTTACTCAGAGAAATGAGAACACCAAAAGTTTGTTTTCTTCTAAATATTCAAGCAGCAAGCGTTGTAGAAAATGATTTTCTGTCTTCACAAACTCTATATAAGTAATGCTGATAAAGTGACAATATAATTCAGCTGGCAGATACTTCAGCAATCCAACTCTGATATGTTCATCAGAGCATCAGATATCATTTTCTAGAAAATGACTTTATGTAAAGATCTCATATATTCATATTGTATGGACTCTTTATCACAGGTTACTGATGGTTACCAGTGTAGTTAATTTTAAATACATTTTACTTATGTAGCAAGTTGCGATGTAATAGCATCTCATTCTGAATATTTCAAATATTGCACTTATAGTTTCATTTGTGTTTTCATATTAAACTGACCAAAGACCTGTCATGCTCATGTGATGTGGGTGTTCCGTTTTGTGGATAGCAGTCTCTGTATTCTGATCTTAGTCTACAGTTGTAGGGTAATACAGTGGTGGACTGTATGAAAATATGTACATTCATGCAGAATTTTGTATTTTGTTAAATACTTTTTCAAATAGCTTCTTTAGCGTTTACTCTTAAAAAATGGATTTTGTAAACTATATTTAAATATTGAATCTTTGCTTAAAAATGCTAAGGGCAGCTGTTAAGCATAACATAATGTTCACCATACTGTTAACTTTGTGGTACAAAGATGTTACCTTCTGCACTGCATTAAAATTAGCATTTAGATGCAGAAGTCTACAGTGTAATCCTGGCCTTATTAAAATCAATGTGAGTTTTGTCATTGGCTTAAATATGCCAGGATTTCACCACTAGTGAGTATGCACTGTCTGTCTTAAGTATGGTACTTACTTATTTAGTACTAATTACCATGGTATGTGGGAGCTCTGCTTGTGTTTGTGCATTCTAGTAGTAGTAGTGTTGGAGAATAATATTTTAAAATGCTTCTCTCAACACTTGAGACAATAATTCCTATTTGGCAACTCTAAAAATATCATTTTCTGGGTACTATGCTATGTCCAAACACTTTACATTTCTGTAAATTGAATGTTTCTGGTACTCACTTAATTTTCATTTTATATACAGTGATGAAACAAACCAATCTGACTACTGGAAAACAGCGTCCAATAAAGCGAGCTCCCTTTTCTATCAGTGCTTTCAGGTAAGAACTAAAGGTGGTTCGTTGTTGGTCTAATTCATCATTCCTCTAGTAAGATGAACTAGAAACATTTTAAAATTTCTTCATTATTTTTTACCCTCCTCAAATTAAATCTCGGGACACAGATTGGAGCGGGAAAGCGAAGGAGGAGGAAATCTCTCCTTGCCCATTAAAAATAACTACCCACAGCTTGAATCCCCGTTCAGGACCCAAGCGGTGTGTCAAGTTATAGATTAGTAGGAATCCTATTGGGGGAAAAGAAAAGCTTCAACTCTTGGGTGTGATTGTTTTAACTTATATTTTTGTGTTTGAAGTTATATCTGTGAAAATGAGGCTATCCCAATGCCTTCACACTGGGAGAATGTAAATACAGAGGAACCATATCAGGTAAGAACTATTATGACATGGAACATACATATGATGAAAGAACAATGGACTTCAGTGAAACTATACTAACCTCTCTTTTTCCAGCTTATTCCTTTGCAAAAACAAACAAATGAATATAATGAAGTTTCTAATCTCTTTGGGAAAACAATGGATAGCAACCGAATTAAAAGAATTCAGAGAATTCAAAATCTAGACTTGTGGGAGTTTTTTTGCAGGTGAGATTATTTCTAAAACAAACATTGTACTAGGTCTGCTAATAGAATACATCTCTTTTAAAAGCATGCAGCAGAAATAGTTAAATGCATCTAATTATAAAACTGTCGGAATACTTATTGTGTGTCTGCACCCTTTCTGCATCTGGTCTCTTTCCTCTTTTCCCTAATTGGTCCTGCTCTTGTGTTTATAGTCACATATCAGCATTCCTATTAAAGATCCTGATTTTTTTATGGATTTGGAATTTAATGATACTTCTGTAACAACCATAATCTAAAGATCACAAACTACTTAAAACTTGAAAAGCAATGAGAAAATTGAAAAGCACTGTTGCAATAAAAGTTTCTTTTGGGCTGAAATTTGATATGCAATTTCAAAGGTTTTATATTTAAATTTAAACTAAAGAAGAATTTTTTTTTAAAGGCATATAAAACAATCTTTGTTTCAAAGATCAAATTTTTATTTTGGTCCCTAAGGTTAGCAGGTACAACTCAATATGCACATGCAGCAGATTTTTGGGGTAAGAAGGTACCATTTTTACAAAATCCCTTTTCAGACTAGAACTGCTCTTTAAATTGATTAAGCAGTGTTTTAATTTCCTGATTTACCAGTTGTGAAAAATACACTCTTTGATGTAGAGAAAAAAGCACAACCGCACGAATTGTAGATTGGCATTCACAGCCTTGCCGTTTACTGTTTAGTCTTAACATTCCCATAATGTATCTGTTTTTTCTAGAGATGGGTCCAAATGCATTTGAACTTTTGAAGAAGTTCACATCCAAATCTGAATTTAACTTTGCAGTTATTTTTCAATTATTTAAAAAACAAAAAGATTTTGAAAGGCTTTATCAACAGTTGAATTTGTCTGAAACAGAGAAACTGTGTCTCTGCAGTTGTTAGTCTCTTGGAGAAATTGACATTGAAAAATGTTTCTCATTTTGAATGGTTGTATGAATGGTTTGATGTGAATTCCTCCGTGGTTATTAAAGGGGTTGAATAGCTGAATGTCCCTAGCCCATGTTGCTAGAAACATATTTTTTCCCGATGGACAATAAGGTACCAGACTTGACCACAGTTTCATGGTCATTTTTAATATATCAAATCTTTGAACAGTAAATAATCATCCAACTGGTAAAGAATGTGTGGCAACTTCAGCGAGCTCCCTCATCAACATATGGAAAGGAAGACCACAAGCATAGCTACTTTGTCATGAAGGTTGACATTGGGCTCTCTTCTAATCCTCCCTATGTGAGCTGGCTGGTAGAGGTGACTACAGTCATTGTTCTCAGAAATTATATGTGGTGGGCCTCAAGATATTGTTATGATGGAGTGAACGGGTCACAACAGACTCCTTGTAAAATGAGCCTTCACAGGGTTGTATTTGTTGCATGTCTAGTGACTCAAAACAAATACTAACGATTTGTCAAGTTTCTCACCTTACCATCTTCTCTTTATGAATTTTAGTGTAGGGTGAAGTGTCTGTGTTGGATCCAGCTCTATGCAGCAAATCTAAGTTTAGTCTGTCAGTACTGCAGAAGCCATTGCTGGCTTGAGTGTTCCTGCTTTCTTTCCCACTAAATATTGTATGGGGCAGGGTGAGTTAGGAGTTCTTGAGTTTTATTCCCACCTCTTCTCTGCTCAGTCTTTATTTAATATTTGCACTTCAGAAACATTATGTATCACGCGGTTGCCCTTGGAAATGTCAATACGTACCTTACTAGAAAGGGAACTTATAAAAAAAAAAGTCAGCATGAAGATATATTGGACCATTATGACAATAAAATCAATAAGTAAAAAATGAAAAAAATATTAAGGTGTTGCATGGGCTTAAAAGGTGCTATGCTGTAGATGAAATTGTATGGTATATTGTATTTGAGAAATACCTTGTGATCATGTAATTGCACTCTTATAGTGAATATTTACAGAGAGAGGTGTCTTAAGATTGCATATTGAGTCTTAATTTTCTCATTTCCTGGCTTATGAGTGATTAATTTTTGCAACTTTAGCCTTCTCTTAATGTATTGGTATGGAATGTATTTAAGTATATAAATACATTATACAATTAAAAAGTTTATTTGCTTTGATTGGTGCTTTTGTACCAATCTTGCTACTTTGAAGCTTGCATCTCTAACAGTGTCCCTGTTGTAACAATGTATTGCTTTAAAGTAGATTTCTATAGAGGTATCTCTGAAGTTTTTCAATTTGTGGCATACTTCTATGAATAATGATACTAGATCCCCACTGACTTCTGAGTTCGCAGTGCAGATTTGTGTTCTCTTTGATTTTCTACCTTTTGCTGAAAAAAGGAATTGGTGGGCAGCAGGTACCACTGCACAACTAAGGCCTTGTCTACACTACAAGACTATTTCGAATCTACTTAAGTCGAATTTGTGGATTCGACCTTATGAAGTCGAATTTGTGTATCCACACTAAATACAGTAATTCGAATTTCTGAGTCCACATTAACGGGGCCGGCGTCGACTTTGGAAGCGGTGCACTGTGGGAAGCTATCCCACAGTTCCCGCAGTCCCCGCTGCCCATTGGAATGCTGGGTAGAGCCCCCAATGCCTGCTGGGGGGAGAAATGTGTCGAGGGTGGTTTTGGGTAACTGTCGTCATTGAACCGTCAATCACGCCATCCCTCCCTCCCTCCCTTAAAGCGCCTGCGGGCAATCTCTTCGTGCACTGTTCTGGTCAGTGATAGCGCGGACGCCACATCACTGCAAGCATGGAGCCCGCTGCTATCATCGCCGTTTTCTCCTCCTCGCACTTTATCGTCCACCTCTTCCACAGTCAGCTGCTGAGCAATTGGGCTACTTTTCAATGGTGCTGCAAGCACTGGGGGACCATAGGGGACGTTTTACCAACATGAATGTTGGGTGGCCGGGCAAGGTTCGTCATGCGTGTGTTCTCAGGAACTGTGGGCTGCGCATACGCCTGCAGGAAGATAGTTTCTTCCCGGACCACGAAATAACTGTTGGGGATGTGCAGACGCCTATAGTCATCCTAGGTGAACCAGCCTGCCCGCTAATGCACTTGCTTATGAAGCCCTATACAGGCGCCTGGGACAGCGACAAGGAACTCTTCTAATCCCAGCGAGCAGCGTGACCTGTGGCTGGTCAGTTTTTTTACAGAGAAGCTGAACGTGCCCCTGTTTCTTTACCCAGTTACTGTTGACTGTCCTCTTCGGTTACATACCCCGTTCACCCCCACTTCCAGCACACGTGTAAAAATAAAATACATGTCACACTGTTACTTAAGAGAGGTTTCTTTATTCATGACTTTTCGTTAAAGGCTTGACACTGGGACGCAGACTGTGTTGGGTAGGGTGTGCGCTGATGTAAAACCGCCTGTAAACTCAAGAAATGACAGGCTCCTGCTCCTACAGCGGTCCGCAGTGCCAGAATGCTTCTTTCAACGGAGCCTGCCATCCCTCTTTTTCGAATTCTGTGTGCGGGGGGATACGTGACCTTGTGGCGGAGGAGGACGGATACAGATTCCTCTGCTGCGTGACTCTGCGGTCCAGGACAAGGACCGCTGTCTAAGATCTGTAACCGCCCTCCCCCGCTACAAAGTCACATCCCCACCGCCCACTCAGAACCTGGAAACCACCTCCCATACCGACCATGGTGCCTACAGACTGCACTGTGTGTGTGACCCGCTGCTGATCCTTCCCCCGTGTCTGTACCGTGTGAAAGGTGCCTGTCCTATGCAATTAACAACCCCCTTTCCCCCGCCCCCCATTGAAACACAGTCTTCTGTGAAAAAAAAATCAGAAACATTAATTAACAGCAAAGTATTTTTATTACTTAAGTAGACAGTTAGGTGATGGGACTGGGATTGGGACTTGTGTGAGTCAGGAAGGGAAGGACTTCTGAAAATGTAGGGTATGGGAGCTTTTGGGTACTTGAGCACTCTGCTGGGGTGCACTGACAGTATTGACGGCCCTGGGCGCCCCTCCTCCTGGTTCTTTTGGGTGAGGGGGGTATGAGACTTTGTGGCGGGGGAGGGCGGTTGAAGATACACTGCAGGGGGGCTCTGTCCTCCTGCGGTCCTGCAGAACATCCACAAGGCGCCGGAGCGTGTCCGTCTGCTCCCTCACTAGTCCAAGCAGCGTTTGAGTCGCCTGCTTGTGTTCCTCACACCACCTCTCCTCCCGTTCACTGTGTGATCGCTGGTACTGAGAGACGGTCTCCCTCCACTGGCTCTGCTGGTCCACCTTGGCTAGGTAGCAGCCCATACGTTCATCGACTATCTTGTCCCTTGTCTTTTTCTTTCTCCACCTAATCTTTGCCAGCCTCTGCGAGGTGGATGCTGTGGCAGGTCTGGAGACAGTGGAAGCTGTGAGATGGGAAACAGCGAGTGAATTCCTTGCAAAGATACATTTTTGTGAACAAATAACTGAGTCTAGGCTGTCTCTGTGAATTCTGTGTTGAGACCCCTGTGCCTGGTGGGGCACAAATCATTTTCGCGGTGAATTCTGGGTAAATGTCGCGATTCAATCCTTCCTCCGGGAAAGCAACGGCAGACAATCTTATCGAGCCCCTTTTCCGGAATTGCCCTTGCACACGCCATAGCGTGGCAACCATGGACCCTGTTTTGCCTTTTGTGTATGTCACCGTATGTGTACTAGATGCCGCTGACAGAGGCGGGCCAGCAGTGCTACACAGCAGCATGCTTTTGCTTTTGCATGACAGCAGGGATGGTTACCAGGCATACTGCACCGTCTACCATACCATGAATTGGTAAGAAGACGGTAATAAGATGCTCATGGTTACCTGTCCTTTTGCACTGCACCATGTGGTGCTGTCATAAGTGCCCCTGGCCGATCAGCCAGGGGCGCAAAAGCAAAAATTGGGAATGACTCCCTGAGTCAATCCCTCCTTTTTGGTATCTAAAAATAGAATCAGTCCTGCCTAGAATATGGGCAAGTGTACTAGAGAACCTCTGTATCATAGAACCAGAGAGCACAGCTGCTCCGTGTCCGATAATACATAAATTTTGAGCTGAATGCTATTCACAGTGGGTGATCCTGCAACAACCCCACCTGTTGATTCCATTCTTCTCCCAGCCTTCCTGGGCTACCATAGCATTGTCCCCCCACTTGTGTGATGAAGTAATAAAGAATGCAGGAATAAGACACAGGGACTTGTTTGTGAGAAATGAGTGGAAGGAAGCCTCCAGCTGCAATGATAGTCCAGGCAGGACATTAATTACTGTGGATGAAGGAGACCATCATCCTGCTGCTAGTCCAGGGGCAATTGAATCTTTTCTTTACACATGAAGGGTGGGGGCTGATGAAGCTCAGCCCCCTGTTGCTATGATGAGGACGGTTACCAGCCATACTGCACCATCTACCATGAAAAATTAGGGCGAGGCGCCCTTGATTGACCTGACCGATGCTAGTATGCATGGTTACCAGTCCTTTTGCACTGCCCCATGTGCCAATGGGCTGATGATGACGATGGATATCAGTCATACTGCACCGTCAGCCACCCATGGCGGGGGGGGGAGTAAGGATGTTGTTCAGTGCTGCAGCATCGCATGTATCTGCAGCATTCATTACGGATATGGTGACATCTAACAGAGTCAACACAGGACCGTTTCCCCTTTCACTTCTGTGTGTGTGTGTGTGTGGGGGGGTGCGTAAGTTGCCGAGCTATGCCCTGAGCCACCGCAGACACTGTGTTAGACCCTAGAAGCATTTGGAGCTCAGCCAAGAATGCAAATGCTTAGCGGAGACAGCAGGAACTGTGGGATACCTTGCGTCCTCATTTCCCCCCTCCCTCCATGAGCGTCCATGATATTCTTTGGCTTTCCGTTATGCTCGTCACGCAGCTACGTGCTGAGTCTCTGCTATGCCGTCTGTCTGGAGATTGTTTAAACATACTTTGGACCAGGCGTAAAATTACAGTAATTACCCTAAATAGATGCAGGAGTCTCCGAGCGAGATCACCCTGAGGACGGTCACTGAAGGGGATAGAGAGCGCATGCTGCGTGAAAGCTAGCACAAACCAGGGCCCGATGCAGCCGTGCTCAGGGAGGCAGTGCTCCATGAGTAATTAATGAAAGCCTCGCGCGGAAAAGTGTGCTACCACGGAGCACCCAATAAGGCAGCTCTCCCCAGGAACCTCCTGCTGATGCTTTTCGAGTAACCCCAGGAGAGCTTCGTGGAGATCTCCCTGGAGGATTTCTGTTCTATCCCCATATATAGAGAGACCTCCTTTTCACACACTTAAGATTCCTGTTACATTAATAAAAGTTAACATGGTTAAAGCACTTACCGACTGCTCCTTCCCCTGATTCAGGATCCGGGTTCATGGCCGGGGAGGGTTGGTAGGGGATCTCCGTGACGGTGATGAAGAGATCCTGGCTCTCCGGGAAACAAGCGTTGTAAGCGCTGTCGCCTGCCTCGTCCTCCACAAACCCTTCCTCATCTTCCCCGTCCGTGAACATCGTCGAGGAACTGTCCGTCGACACTGCCCCATCATCAGAGTCCACGGTCACTGGTGGGGCAGTGGTGGCAGGCTCCGTAGCGTCCGTTTACCGCTTTGATTTTTTGGTAGCCTTGTCTGGGGTCCTTGATTTTCACGCGGCGCTGCGTTGCATCCCGCCTGTATCCTCTGTCTCTCATGGCTTTGGAGACCTTCTCGTAGGTCTTCGCATTCCTTGTTTTGGAGCGCAGCTCCGAAAGCACAGACTCCTCGCCCCACACACTGATCAGATCGAAGAGTTCCCAGTCAGTCTATGCTGGGTCCCTCTTTCTATTCACAGATCACATGAACTCCTCTGCTGGAGAGCTCTGCATCGTTGCAGGTGCTGCGGAGCTCGCCCCGATGTCCAGCCAGGACGTCAGATTCAAAGTGCCCAGACAGGAAAATGAATTCAAATTTTCCCGGGTCATTTCCTGTGTGGCTGGTCAGAGAATCCAAGCTCGGACTGCTGTCCGGAGCGTCAACAGAGTGGTGCACTGTGGGATAGCTCCCGGAGCTACTAAGTTCGATTTGCATCCACACCTAGCCTAATTCGAGCTAGCCATGTCGAATTTAGCGTTACTCCACCTGCCGGGGTGGAGTACCAAATTCGAACTAAAGAGCCCTCTAGTTCGAATTAAATGGCTTCCTGGTGTGGACGGTTGAGCGGTTAGTTCGAATTAACGCTGCTAAATTCGAATTAAAGTCCTAGTGTAGACCAGGCCTAAGTGTGTGCTTTAAGAACTCCAAAGCTGTGGAGTTCCCACTACCCCATTTTTGGAAACATGAACTCAGAAATGGGAATCTGTAATAATCATACTGCACGCAATAACAGTATTGCAATATTACTGTGTGTGTTAATTGCAAAGTAATATACAGTATTAAAATTTTATGCACAATGGAGTATAAAGGCACGAGGGGAATCTTCTTAGTCCAGAAACTGCTTGCCCTTATTTTTCCACAGGGTGGGGAAACCTAAAGATTTGTATCAAAGTCACAAGGATGGCTGGCAATGGTCTCAGAGGCTCAGCTGCTTTCTGGGGTGAAATAATGTATTTGGTTGTCTGACCCAGTCATTTGGAGCAGATGAACCTCATCACTAAGGTGCTAATTTTGTCATGGATATTTTTAGTAAAAGTCATGGAGAGGTCATGGGCAATAAATAAAAAGTCACGGAAGCCGTGACCTGTCCCTGACTTTTTACTAAAATCATCCCTGACAAAAATGGGGAGGGAGGAGAGTCCAGTACCCTGCTTCCCCCCCCCCCCCCCGAAGCAGCTGGAAGCTGCAGGGACTTCATTGCCCAGTGGCTAGGAGGGGTCCCCCGCTGCCCTGCGGGGCTGAGAGCTGTGGTGGGGGGTTCCCCGCCTCATGCAGTGGCAGGGGAGCTGGCGGGGGGGGGGGCTGTTGAGGCTGATTTCCCCACTCTGACACTTTGAGTACAGAAGGTGGGGCCCGCAAGGATTCTAAAAATTAATACTGGCCACCCCAGGCTTGTATTAAACTCCCAAGGTTACAGCTTTTCTCTGATCTCGGATGGGTAGATGCTGCCACCACCCAAGTGCAAAACACCTTTCAGAACCCAGGAAGATGCACTTGGGAATTCCTTTCTGTGGGGTACCCTCAAGCCCTTTCACCCCACTACCAGGGAAAAGCTGAGAAAGAAAAACAGAGGAAATCAGCTGTTGCCACCAGCTAATTAAATAACGTGCACAAACCTCTTAGGAACCAAAAATCCAATTCTGTTCTTTAAAAAAGGTAAATTTTATTAAAAAACAAAATGAAGAAAATACATCTGGAAACTTAGGCTATTGCTAGATTTAAAAAGAGCAACTACCTTCAGGAATAGTTTCTTGAGGTCCAGCTTAAAGGTTACAAGCAAAACAAAAGCATCTGGGGTTAGCACAGAGGAGTCCATGAAGCCATAAAGAAATAAAGAGATAAACCTAGTTGCATCTTCCTAGACATTTCCTGATCTACTTACATATCTGGGGTTTCCAATGAGTAGTTTCTAAGTATGATACGGATGATTTTTCATATAGGGTGACCAGATATCCCGATTTTATAGGGACAGTCCTGATATTTGGGACTTTTTTTTATATGGGCTCCTATTACCCGCTACCCCTGTCCAGATTTTCACACTTGCTATCCGGTCACCCTATTTTCATACCTGGCCCCAAGCTTCTTACAGGATAGTTGCTGCCCTGTTTGCCTCTCCCCGGGAGAACAACCACAGACAGACAAATGGCAATCTTGTTTCAATTTTAAAAAGTTCTAGCCTTCCCATTGGCTCTTTTGGCCAGGAGCCCTCCTATTTCCTTTTACCTATGCATAGCAGTGAGACTTTTTAACCCTTTACAGGTAGAGCAATTAGAGAACAGCCACTAAGAGGGATTTTATAGCTACTGGCTGGCTGGCTACTTAGATGGTAGAACTTTGAGCTGTATTTGAGGAGCAGAATCAACTTTCGTCACTTCTCTCAAATTCAGCTGTTGCAGTATCATTTCTCCTCTCAGTTTCTGTGCAATTCCAGATTGATTACAAAAGCTTTTGTAATGCTATGCTTTTGTTTGTAGGAAAAAAGCTCAGCTAAAGAAGAGAAGAGGTGTCCCTACCATTAATGAACAAATGTTATTTCATGGTACCAGCAATGAATTTGTAGAAGCAATATGCATTCATAACTTTGACTGGAGAATAAATGGTATGCATGCTGCTGTGTATGGAAAAGGTAAGCAGTAATGACTCCTTTAATACTGCTCCATGTAATTTTTGAGTAATACTTATTTTGCTCTTCCCTCTCTAAACATATAATGGTGTCCCACAAATGCACTTACCATACTGTGGTCTGTAGGGCATTTGCTGGTGGTCTGTGGAGAATTGTTTAATCTGTCTCTCTTCTTCCTGCTAAATGTGATAAAAAGACAGCTAAAATATATTGAGTAAGCAATTCCTGTAGTTGCCACAGTTGGACGTTATGCAGTGGGGTGGTGGAAAATGATAGTCCAGTGGCAGAAGGGTAAGCCGGTCATGGGACAATCTCCCTACTACGATGTGGCTCACATTGAAAAAGCTTGAGAAGCACAGCACTACTATAATTTTGCTGGGTTGATTATGAATATAAAACTGAGATATATGGCCTGATTCGGATCTTACACCATTTTGATTTCATAATGAGACTGTTGTCATCAGGTATAATTTTTGCTGTTTGTTTTTTAAGGGACCTATTTTGCAAGAGATGCATCGTACTCCAGTCGTTTCTGCAAAGACGATATGAAGCATGGAGACACTTTTCAAATCCATGGTGTCAGTCTGCAACATCATGTGTTCAGAACGTATAAAGTTATGTTTCTTGCTCGTGTTTTAACTGGAGACTATGTCATTGGAGATTCCAAATACATGAGACCTCCTTCAAAAGATGGGAGCTTTGTGAACTTATTCGACAGCTGCGTGGATAGTACTTGGAATCCAAAGATCTTTGTTATCTTTGATACCAATCAAATCTACCCTGAATATTTAATAGAGTTCTGTTAAGTTTTGCAAGGAGCCAAACTGAATATTAGGTTGGTTGTGATGGATGGGCAGTATGTCTTTGCGAAGGAAATATAACTTACAATTTTTTTTAAATTCGTGGTGATGAGCAGAGATGGAGATGTGAAGGAAAATCTGGTTTACATCTGTAAAATCCTTTTGGCTTAAGGTTGGTTGTCCATCTGTTGGTCCTGTAAATAAACGTTGATGCTTTTCACATTTAGGGTTTATAAATTTTTTTAATGTGGCTTAGCTGAGCCTTAATTAAATTGGACATTTAATGTCTTCAAAGAATTCTTACTGCTATACATTTTAAAAAATAATACATATGTATTATCCATGTGTAAAATATATATTTATGCATATGATACAGTATGTGTACAGATGAATAATCTTTTATAAAGATTTTATTTATAATTTTTCAGAATGTGGGGGGCTTAATAGTTATTGGTATATTGCAGCATGTATTACTTGTAGATTGGAGTTTAAATCTACAGAACAATCCATCTAGGGAAAGCAAAGGTCTGGAATCAGAGTTGGAAGGGACCTCAGGAGGTCATCTAGTCCAACCCACTGCTCAAAGCAGGACCAATCCCCAGACAGGTTTTTGCCCCAGATCCCTAAATGGCCCCCTCAAGGATTGAACTCACAACCCTGGGTTTAGCAGGCCAATGCCCAAACCACTGAGCTATCATCCTCTCCCCCATTAAACTGAACCTGTTGCTAGGACTAAATCTAGGTCTGATACTGTTTCAAGCAACCTTGCAATAATGCTGTGCAACCTATAAGTTGAAGTCTGGTTGTGACAGAATAATATACGTGACAGCAGTTGTGGTCAGTAATTAGGTTGGTATTTAGCCCTAGAGTCCTGTGCTAGGATCTCTTATGTGATCTAGAGAATTGTTATTTAATAGTAAAGTGTGTTTTTTGTCATCTCCTCCTCCTCGTCCCCGCCCCCCCCCCCCCCCAAACATGTGTGTGTATATAGCCGGCTTCTGTTTGAATGCTGCTGACTTTCTATAGCTTGGCTGGAATTTTAAGATGCACTCAGTGTTGACATGACTCTACTTCCATTGAAGTTGATGGTAATACTCTATTGAATTCAATGGAAACAAGTATTAAACCAAAATGAAGGGCTTCTAAAAATTCCATCCCTTAATTTTCCCCTATGTTTCATGACTGGTTTTAGTAAAACGTGTGTTCTGATTTTATGTAAACCAAGTTTTCTTTCCATTTGCATAGATGCAGAGTATGGACTGTTTTTACCAGGTAGAATCTGATTGGGGAGGAGAAGAGGGACCAGAAGAAAGATCAGAGAGACCTAAACTCCTGAAGAAGGGGAAGTGAGGTGTTAAATGAGTAAAAACACATTGGCTCTCCCTCACGAGACTGCCTCTTTGGATCCCTGCTCTTGGATTCTTGCCCTGTCACACAGACCTTAGATATACTCAAAGTTGTGTTAGTTTTCTGGCATGGGAGGGAGCATACTACTGCACATGCACAGCCTGGCATTATGACCCAGCTAATAGAGACATGTATCCCCTCCTCCCTAAGTCCTTTATCTGTATCTGTTCATGGACTGTTGCAGTCACACCACGTGTTGGTTGTTTGTGTTCTTTGAAATTTCTTGGAAACTTTTCCTCGACTTATCTTCTTCAGCTGCTCAGGGCAGGGACTGTGGCTTCCTTTGTGCTTGTACAGTACCTAGCACAATGGGTCTCCTGAGTGGGATTTCTGGGTGTTATTGCAATGATAACCAGTGCTTGGTGCTACAGAACGGTAAACCTTCACTGATCCACAAGCCTTGTAATACACACATGCACACACAATAAGGCGACATCTACACTGTGAGCTAGGGGTGTGAGTCCCCTGCTCATATACGCATACTTGAGCTAGCATGAGTATAAATAGTGTAGCTCTGATAGCATGGGTAGCAGCCATGGAGGAATGGCTACGCCATCCCAGTATGAGTATGTGTACACAAGCAGAGGGAATCGCCCCTAGGTTGTAGTGAACCCTCCCGACTTCTCATCAGAGATTTACTAGCAAATGCGGTAGGGTGTCCTCAGACTAAGTCCTCTTTATTTTTATAAAATATTCTACAATACATGTACTTGGACATTATGAAATTATAAGAAGTCAAAATAAAAAAAGTTGTACCCTTTTGTTTGTTCACTCACTAATTTCCAAAATCCAGTAACTATTTTCCTCAAGTCTTACTGGGCTGTTGTGGCTAAAAGTAACCAACAAATCTGTTTTTTAAAAGGTGTGTATGTTTGGCATGCATACAGTATCTTCAAAAGATCAATATGATTTATGTTTATCCTGCTTGTGTTTACTTACGCCTCTATAGCTTGTCCACTCTGTGCCTTATTTTCTATTTAGACTCAAGGGAATTGAAAAACCTTAATCTCACCAGTCCAGAGTGCCATGGAGGGTGGTTTCAGCTTTTCATCTAGTGTCCACTCTATCAGCTTTTCTGGTACGATCGTCTTCATCTGTATTGATAACTCTTGATACTGAAGCTGTTTACACCATGTAGACAGCTACTATGCAATGTCTCGGGCTTTAAAAAAGTTGAATGGTAGTTCTTAGTTCTAAATCAGGTAAATTACAAGGAGGAAGTCGGTGTATTTTTCATTTGATTGGAATAACTGTAGCCACTGAGAGATTCTATTTTGTGGTTTTTCATAGTGTGTCCTTCAGATCCAGACTTACCAAGTCCAGTTTCAGCCATCAGTGTTCAGAGGTGACATCTAGAGATTTATACTGTATCTCCTCTGGCAAGGTCCTCCTGTACCTAGACTCTTTCCTTGACAACCAACACTATGGCATTGAGGCAACTGGTTCAGCATGTCCCCAATACTGGTTGTCACATGCCTGGCTGAGTGGGCATTTCTGTCTCTTTTGGGTTCTTCTCCTCACTTATAAGAGGTGAGGAAACGATCAACTACAGTGGATAACTCCTTGCATCCAACCTGTATTGAGGATGGTGGGGCTTGCTGCCAGATGAAATAAAAATGGCAACTATGTTCATAGCATTCAGAGCTATGATGTAAACCCCGCACCTCTTTTCCCAAGCTTTTACAGAACATCAACCTTGCTCATGCCAACACTCCCTCTCTTCAAATTCAGTAATAATGACATTTTAAACAAACAACAACCTGCTAAACTTACCCCTTCTGGCAAAATAAAGAAGGGGAGAAGAGGGAGAGAAAGATCATTGATGTTGTTATTCTTAGGAGGCACTCAGTTACTATGGAGAAAGCAACCAGTATTAGAACCCAGTTGGATAGAGAAAGGAGATTATAGTATTAGTTGGTCTAGAGAGAAAAACAAACAAGAGGGTATTCAGTCTCTCTCTAGCGGGGACTCCACCATTTGTTGATTCTCCACCATGTGCCTTTCCAATCTCTTGTATTGTAACTAGATAGTCAAGTTTTGATTTATCAGGAGAGATCCTACAAGCTGTTTAATATCTCAGTTGCGGAGCAAAGCAGAGAAGCTTTTATAAGTGATGGTTTGAAGGACTCAGCCAGAGATTTTAAGGTCTTTTTTGGATATTCTTGCCCCAAGTATCTGACTTTATCTTGATCCTTTCCATCTTGCTGCTGGCTTGCTTCTCCAGATATCAGACCCTCCTATAGCAGCCATTTTGCAAGACAGTGCTATGTGCTCCATTACCTAGTGCGATGGAGCAAGGCCAGATGGCTACAGGAAAGTACTGAGGAGCAGGTATGTTAGCTCCAGGCTAAGCAAATCCCTAGTACCATGGGAACCAAAATGGCAGTTGCTCCAAGCTAATCAAGGCACCTGGGGCCAATTAAGAACTTCCTAGAAGGCACCGGAGAGAGCTACATTGATTGGAGCACCTGCAGCCAATCAGGGCAGGCTAATCAGGGCACCTGGTATAAAAAGGGGAGCTCACTCCAGTCAAGGAGGAGGAGCCAGAGGAGAGAAGTGCGTGTGAGGAGCTGGGAGTAAGAGGCACAAGGAGCTGAGATTGAGAGGGTGTGCTGCTGGAGGATTGAGGAATTATCATACAATCAAGCATTATCAGACACCAGGAGGAAGGACCTGTGGTGAAGATAAAGAAGGTGTTTGGAGGAGGCCATGGGGAAGTAGCCCAGGGAATTGTAGCTGTCATGCAGCTGTTACAGGAGGCACTATAGACAGCTGCATTCCACAGGGCCCTGGGCTGGAACCCGGAGTAGAGGGCGGGCCCGGGTTCCCCCCAAACCTCCCAACTGATCAGACACAGGAGGAGTTGATCCAGACTGTGGGTTCCACCAGAGGGGAAGATCACTGAGGTGAGCAAATCCGCCAAGAAGCGCAGGACCCACCAAGGTAGAAGAGGGACTTTGTCACACTAGATAGATCTCAGTCTTTCTAAAAGGCACCAATATTGTGTATGGGAGGTCCAAGGAAAAATTTTTCTCTCTCATTCCGGAGGTGTTCTGTACAAATTGACGTTTGTTTTCAGACTTGTTGCTTGCAAGCAAGCATTCTGGTAGATAAAGGCCTTAAAGCCCATGTTGTAGGGGCCATGGCAGTTTCTACAGCTTGACAGAATATGTCTGGGTGAGACATTTACTGAGTGCTTATTGGAACTAGATATTTTAAATCCAGCATTACACTTCACAGCAAGGCCAGGACAGATTCCATTTTGGGGAAAGTTGGCTTGCAGTCCCTTTTTAACAGATACCAGTAAACCACATGCCAGGAGGTGGGCTGAAGTGGGCTTAATCAGTCTCCATGAATGGTGGTCTTCATGTAATTGGCCATCTGGGTACCTCTCTTAATGTGCATGTGGCCAAGATTAGGTTATTTTAGGGAGTGGTGTCTAATGGGGCTGCAACTGCATCCTAGATGTCCTCGTGTCATTCCACCTGAGGGCACAAAGGGTGGAGCAGACCCAAGTCTCCCTCAGTCCCCTTTTACCACCCATGGCAGTGAGATGGAGCCCTGCAGTATCCACCAGCTTCTCTGAGACTCTGTTGTTGCTAGTGCTAGTCATTAGTTAATACAGTTGTTAGGTAGTTGGCTTTAAAAAACTTTTTTGCCTTTTTTAAGCCTTATCTGTTTCGTCCTCTCCACCCACTGGTTTTCTGGGACTTGAGTTGTTATTGAGTGTAATTTAGACTGTGTGCGCGCATGAAGTTATGGCAACCTAACCCTGGCTGCCCAGGGACACCAGTGCCGCCCAGAAGCTACACAAAACACTAAAGGTTCAAGATTTAAGACCTGATCCCCCTGTGATACGTCTGCGCCACTCAAGGATGCGCATTCAAAGTGCCATTTCTGTTTAGGCAAAAGATATGTCTCTGACCAATGATCCATCTGCTCTTCTTTTTCTAAGTGGACTTGGAAGACATGGGATGTCTGCCTAACGAGAGTTTTTTTTTTTCTTGAGTTCTCTATGAAAACTTCCTCCGATAAGGAGAAGGATGTAGCTAAGACTCAATCCTCCTGCCACCCCTCCTCAGTTCATGCCCCGATGAGCTGTGATTCCACCCCAAGCTCCAGGGCTGAGATGGCTGAAACCCCTGTGGTGTACTTCTTCAGGAAGGGGTAGGAAGGATACCAGATGAGACATAGGCCTCCATCTTTGAGGAGCCTCTAAACAGAGACACAAGTTCACATTTATTAGACTCATCTCAAGCTCTTCAGCTGGTGGGGCTAAGATAGGTTCCTCTGGCACCTTGATACTGTCTATAAAGAATGTCTGTGGTACCAGTTAAATCTGCTCGCTCCCTTTCCTCTGGCTGTGACTCTTCAGCAATCTTTGTACCAAGCACCTTGGTACTGTCCCTTTCAGTGGCTTTGCCCTGTTTGACACCAAGTGACCTATCTGAGCCCAGTACCAGTGTCTCCCTGACTAGCTCATATGTCAGCAGTACGAGCTAGGCCTTCGGTCACTGAAATCACAGTACCACATACAGCTGTTGAGACATCTGTGCCCTCTACTTCCTCTATACAGGTAGAAAGGGTGCAGGAATGCTACAGTACACCCAGAAGGGTAGCTGTACTCCTGGAGGAAGTGGATTTCTTTTAATCTTCTCCATTGGAATATAGTTAAAGATACATCTGTTCATCCCTCTTCCTTTCCAGAGGCACCACCTTGGAAGTCAGGGAGGGATTCCAGGGCTATTCTTTGAGCAGCAAAAATAAGAATTAAGTTCTTGGCATCCTGATTTTTCTTAGGTTACAGCAGAGAGTAAATTCCACTCACTTCACATGCCATTTATAGGACTTGGCTACTCTTCATCTAAAAGACAAAGTAAAAAGGCCTGCGTTTTTAAGTACAGGCTGTAGCAGTGGTCAGATGGTTCAGCAAATATAAGTTGAACAATGAGATTCAAAATGCCAGATGGTCTTGCTGGCTAATACACGTCTTAAATGCATGTGGTGATTGTGAGGAGCACCTTGTATCTCTATCAACAATACTGTCACCAGACAAACAACTCTTTTGGACTAATTTTCTATTGAATTTTTTATTTTAAAAAGATTATAGAGTTTAAACAAATTAAACGAGCCAGAATAAATAGAGAATGAAGTTTGGCTCTGTAGAGAGACCTGGATTTGAACTAGGAGACAGGGCTTAGTTCCAGTACCTGCCACTGATGTGATATGTAACCTTGGACAAGTCACTTCACTTCTATGTCTGTTTCCCTCCATCTTTTGTGTCTCTTGTCTGTTAGTTTATAAGCTCTTTGGAGCAAGGATTGTCTAATGTGTAGTTCCTAGCACCACACACCATTGTACAAAACAAAAATACAGGTACCGACTGCATTATTGTGAGAAGGGTATTTAGGTCTTCAGGTGATCTTGGCAATAATTGAACAGCTGGCAAATTGTTCAGAAATCATCTAATTTTGATGATCAACTAGGAATGGTCTCAGGAAGTACTCTTAAGACCCCAACAGAGTAGTTTTGAGACTCAACTAGACATGTCCCAGAAAGAGAACATGTGGTATGTTTTATGTCAAGGTCAATACTTATTAACCAGTGAGAGTGACTTTTAAAAAGCTTTGTCATGTAATGTGGCTGCCTTAAATTTTTATAAATGCAAAAAACAAAGTTATCTGTGTTTGTATTAATACTTAACCCTCTGAAGATCTAAAATGCTGCCTGCATGTCAACGTAATTACGTTTTTTCCCTTTAAGCAGTGGCTCCAGACTGAGTTTTGACATGGAAGAAAGTTTAGTGAAAGAAATGTGACCCAAAGCAACACGTGTGGGGTAAAGACTGAGGAGAAGACTAAGTGGAGAAGAAAAACTGAAGAAACAAAGCTTTGAATGGTGGATGTGAAAGTAAATTAAAGATAGGGGTGGTAAAGAAAAAAAGTGACTCCAAACCCACCTTCTGTGCAGACTTCCTGAATGCTCAGCTCCTACCCAATATGCTCTGCTGGAGACGGAGCGCTGCACTGAGAGCCAGGAAGTCTGATGTGGGTCACACTCCCTCTCTGACCCCTCTGTGTCAGCTAAAGGGCTCAGAGTAGTGTAAAGAGACTCTAAAAGCCTTTGATCTGACTGGCAGAGAGTTCTCCCAGGGCAGGAACTGAGGAAGACAGTGATAGACCTCCTTGCAAGCCCTCCTGTAAGAGGTGTGTTGGGGGCAGGGCCAAAACACACAACGTTGTGTAGCTTCTGGGCGGCACTGGTGTCCCTGGGCAGCCAGGGTTAGGTTGCCATAACTTCGTGTGCACACAGTCTAAATTACACTGGTTGCCTGTTGGGCCCCTGCAGCAGCCCAAAACTGGGAACACTTAAAGCGATCTTATCCCCACTCACCCTGGGGTGTGAGTTCTGAGCTGGGCAACATGCCTATGCCAATTACAATACCCATGTTATCACCTTGTCATAATTGACCAGTCAACGCTGCTGAGAAAAGTTCTGTTTTATGTTTGGGAAGTCAGAGCAATCAGGATAATATTGTTCCAAATATTTCTGCTTTCAGAAAGGCCAGTTTTACTCACCTATGCATGACACTTTGGAGAAAATAGTGTTCAGAGCTTAAATATTTAGCTTCTCTGGTTGTACAGTGCAATGAACTAGGTTGGTCCTTAGGCACACATGTAATAAACATGATTAATAACAGACCCCAATATAATGAACTTCCTCCTGCTGTTTTGAAAAAGTCTCTTACCAAACAAGTTGGTAAGAGTGTCAGTTTCCCTCTGACCCATAAGCTCTTTAACAAATACACTGCATTGTAGAGACAGTATCTCCCTGAAATATCTTATAGCACCTTTCATTTAAAGGTCTCAAACCACTTTACAAACATTGACTGACAACCTTACTAAAGGTCCTATAAGGTAGGTAAGTACTAGAGAGAGATGGCGTGAGACATGAATAAGAAAATTTACATAATTTTTTTCAGCTCCCAGTGGGAGTCTTTTCATTAACTTCAGAGGGAGTCTGTTTGGGCCCGAAGAGAAGGGGATCAGAGCAGCATGGAAGAAATGACTAACAAACTAAGCGACGTACAAAGAGGGAACATTCAGCTTTTTTTAGCATTAAGAGAGGGAATAAATAAGCCACAGTAGATCAGATGGTTAATGTCATTTTGCTTTGAAAAACTCAAGTGGGAGCAAGCAGTGTTTTCGAGCACCTAGAAGCGTAAATGTGCGTTGAAGAACAGCTTTGGGGTACTGAGCATTAGATGGTGTGAGACAAAAGGCCATAGTTTCAGAAAGGGACACAAGACAAAGCAGACTTTAACGGTCCTGATTTTTAAGCTGTTGATTTGCACAGACTTACACTGTATGATAATCCATGCTCTTTATGATTCTGAAAAGAAGTGCCAGTTTATGCAATAGTCCTAATTAACTGCACAATCTTGTGCCAGTTTTGACTAATTACAATACAAGGTTTTTTAAAAAGAACAAAACACTTTCTAATCCAAATCAGTGTATTGAATCTTTTTCATGGTTATTTATTTTTTGTACATTAAAGACTGATTGATTTTTAAGAGTGTTTCTGGTATTATTTAATAGTTTCAGTGCAACCTAGTTAAACATAGATACCCCAAAAATCTCCCAAATCACAACTTGGAAAAAAACAAACCTTATCAAGGCAAAGTTACAATAAAATATGAACATTGTATATTATTTATATTCAGGATCAAATTAATATTCAAAGAACCTGGCTAACGATTCTGCCTTGCTGGCTATACCATAATTCCATAGAAGTCAAAAAAAATTCCAATAGGCAATATAAAGTACAGCTGCTAACAAAAAAATTAATTTGTCTGATTTAAAATAAGGGCTATCAATCGCAGTTAACTCAGGCAATTAACTCAAAAAAATTAATTGTGGTTAAAAAAAATTGTGATTGCAGTTTTAATTGCACTGTTAATAGAATACCAATTGAAATTTATTAAATATTTTGGATGTTCTTTCTACATTTTCATATATATTGTATTCTGTGTTATACTTGAAATCAAAGTGTATATTATTTTTATTACAAATATTTGCACTGTAAAAATGATAAAAGAAATAGTAGTTTTCAATTCACCTCACACAAGTACTGTAGTGCAATCTCTTTGTTGTGAAAGTGCAACTTACAAATTCATATTTTTTGTTCCATAACTGCACTCAAAAACAAAACAATGTAAAACTTTAGAGCCTACAAGTCCACTCAGTCCTCCTACTTGTTCAGCCAATCACTAAGACAAACAAATTTGTTTACATTTATGGGTGATGTTGCTGCAGTCTTCTTATTTACAATGTCACCAGAAAGTGAAAACGCATTTGCATGGCACTTTTGTAGCTGGCATTGCAAAGTTTTTATGTGCCCCTTCATGCTTCAGCCACCATTCAGGAGGATATGTTTCTATGCTGATGTTGCTCATTAAAAAAAGTGTTAATTAAATTTGTGACTGAAGTCCTGGGGGAGAATTGTATGTCCTCTTCTCTGTTTTACCCACATTCTGCCATATATTTCATGTTATAGCTGCCTTGGATGATGACCCAGTAAATGTTCATTTTAAGAACACTTTCACTGCATATTTGACAAAATGCAAAGAAGGTCCCAATGTGAGATTTCTAAAGATAGCTACAACGCTCGACCCAAGGTTTAAGAATCTGAAGTGCCTTCCAAAATCTGAGAGGGATGAGGTGTGGAGCATGTTTCAGAAGTCTTAAAAGAGCAATACTCCGATGCAGAAACTACAGAACCCGAACCACCAAAAAAGAAAATCAACCTGCTGGTGGCATCTGGCTCAGATGATGAAAATGAACATGCGTCAGTCTGCACTGCCTTGGATTGTTATCAAGCAGAACCCATCATCAGCATGGACGCATATCCTCTGGAATGGTGCTTGAAGCATGAAGGGACATATGAATCTTTAGCGCATCTGGAACGTAAATATCTTGTGATGCCAGCTACAACAGTGCCATGAGAATGCCTGTTCTCACTTTCAGGTGACATTGTAAACCAGAAGCGGGCAGCATTATCGCCTGCAAATGTAAACAAACTTGTTTGTCTTAGCGATTGGCTGAACAAGAAGTAGGACTGAGTAGACTTGTAGGCTGTAAAGTTTTACATTGTTTTATGTTTGAATGCAGTTTTTATTGTACATAATTATACATTTGTAAGTTCAACTTTCAAGATGAGATTGCACTACAGTACTTGTATGAGGTGAATTGAAAAATACTATTTTGTTATTTTGAAGTGCAAATATTTGTAATAAAAATAAATATAAAATAAGCACTGTACACTTCATATCTATGTTGCAATTGAAATCAATATATTTGAAAATGTAAAAAACATCCAAAAATATTTAAATAAATGCTATTCTATTATTGTTTAACAGTGCGATTAATCATGGCTGATTTTTTACATTAGTTTTAATTAGCCCTTTTTAAAATGTAGATCCTTTACTGGAACATTAAGTAAGCCGGTCAGAGGATCTCTAGGAAGGAGGCATTTTGTGATAAGATTAATCTCTTTAATAATTTTCTCTCAAACAGTCTAATGCTTGGACACAACCACCACGTGTGCAAGTATGTTCCCCTCTCCCTGCAATCCCTCCAACAAAGGGACTCCCGTGTAGCAAAAATATGATAGCTCTTAATGAGTCAAATATCATCTGTACAGCAACTTATAAAAGTTTTCTTTATGAGCTATACAAATTGAAGATGTATATCCCCTTTCCCATACGTAGACCCATTCATTCAGATCAACTTCTTTGTCCAAATCCCTCTCCCATCTTTTCATCTGGGTTGTTTTCTCATCAGCAGCTTTTTCAATAAAAATTGTACATATCTTAGAAATTAAACCGTTTGTTCCAGCTTGCTCCGTAGCAACTTCTCAAATGTGGTTAAAAGTGTTTGGTCCCCAGAGTGTAGCCACTTTGCTGCAGGGTGACTGCCCCCTTTTCCTTCCATTTTTGCCAGTATCTATTCAGATGTTAAGCAAACTGCAGTTGTTCTGTGTAATTGATTACATGAGCTTAAACACTAGGTGGCATGATCTCACTGGAGAATATCTTGTTTGTACAAAACACTGAAAACTATGGGCCAAATTCTCAGGTGAGGCTAGAGGGAATCTAATTTGATGTAATGTACACATTGCAGGGACAGAAAGGACCAGTGTGTTGTGCCTGCTTAGGCTACTTCAGACTTACTACTGTGCACTCTCACACTGTTACCAATAGGTAACTTACACTCATCCTCATATATCATCTCCAGATTTGGCCGTTTAAGTTCTGGTTCACCACTTGTGATCATATCCTATAGATCATTCTAAATCCTACTGCTACCATTTTCAGTAGCACTGAAACATTGACGTATCTGACCCCATTTCCAGAAGTTCTGAGCACTCTAGTTAGTTGATGGGAACTGGTAGCACTCACTATTTCTGAAAAACAGCCCTAGCTTGTTTAACTTCTGAGTAATCTAAAGTAAAAATGCTAATGGATATGATAGGAATACTATTCACCTGAACATGAGCAACAAGAGGGTGTTCTCTACTCTGTTTATATATAAACATCATGACACATTCAGGAATTTGACCTGTTCTTTTTGTACTGCACATACTGAGTTTAATCAAAAGCAAGTGGAAGATGTTGGCCAAGATTTAAAAAAGTAATTAGTGATTTTTGGGTGCCTCAACTTTGGTGTGTCCAAACGGAGCAATCCTAAAGGGGCCTGATTTTCAGAAGGTGGGTGCTCAGCACTAGTCACTTTTGGAAAACCTTGGCCAATGTAAGTATTTGCCAGTCCTGATCATCTCTGTTACCTACCCAACAAATAGAAATGGATTATGGGAGGGTTTTGATTTTGGACAGGGGTGATCAATGAATATTCATCACCAAAAGGATTGTTCATATTACATGTTGGACAGCATAAGGGGACACTGTCATTATAGAACTCCATATATTGAATTCCTTCAATGTTACTAATAACACTGACCCTGCAAGTCCCTCTGTACCAACTGGCAGAGGGCACACCATTTTGTAACTCACATCAGGCCTGATATAGTTATTGCCCCAACACACTGTTGTCAGGATAGTCATTTAAAAGGTGTCACATCATTTGAAAACTAAACACCACACTGGTCATTACTGCCACTGTGAAAGGTATGTAACAACACTGCTATGTGAAATTATGGCTACTTTCTGTTTACAGACCCCAAACAGAATGTCAGACAAAGGAGGTGAAACAGGTTTGTTCTTAGACAAAGGAATGTGTATTTACTTGTCTGACCAGGTTGATCACAGGCAGAGAACAATGAAAGTATATGTACATATAAGGTAAACAAGGAGCCATCGAGCTAACAGGCAGGCCAGAGCGCTTAACAGTTGTGATGGGGGACAGAATCTGCACACCTGGAAGCCTTTTTGGTCCTTGAGACAGAGACAATGAACTTTGGGGATTGGGTAGAAAAGCAAAAGGCCATGTGGGCTATCTATCACCTGGGAGAACAAAGAAGCCAGTGTTTTGTCTCTGTGAAAGATGGTTCTCCTGCTAAACTAGTCAGAGAATGCTGACAACTTGGTGTAAGAAATTGTATTAGGTAAAGCTACATCTTGCTAGAATTAAGTTTTAGACACTAGAAAGTATTTGTTTTGTTGGTACCCTTTCATATCTCTTTCACTCTTGCGTGAAATCACTGAAATCTATGTTCTTATTCCTAGTCAAACTACAAACCATCTCAGTGCTCTGTATGAAGGTGGAGTGTATAACCCCAGTTTAGCTAACAAGCTGTGGTGTGTACTGGCTCTTTGGAGGCAGCAGACATGATGTTACTGCTGTGTGTGTCCAGTAAGAGAGACTGGCCGCAGCAGGGGAGATAGTTTTTGGGGAGACTTGGGACCAGAAGAGTTGTTGGGGTCACTCTGCAAGGAGTGACTGGGCTGGTGGAAGCCAGGGTGAGGCCACTGTCCTGTGAACACGCTGCTGGTGTCAGGGCTCTGATCCAAAGCTGCACAGCATAGAGCAGGGGTCGGCAACCTTTCAGAAGTGCTGTGCCGAGTCTTCATTTATTCACTCTAATTTAAGGTTTCGTGTGCCAGTAACACATTTTAATGTTTTAGAAGGTCTCTTTCTATAAGTCTATATTATATAACTAAACTATGGTATGTAAAGTAAACAAGGATTTCAAAATGTTTAAGAAGCATCGTTTAAAATTAAAATGCTGATCTTACGACGCCAGCTTGCTCAGCTCGCTGCCAGCCTGGGGTTCTGTTCACCTAGGCCGGCAGCGGGCTGAGCAGGGCCTGTGGCCGGGACCCCAGACCTGGGTGGGGGGGAGGGTTCAGGGGTCAGGGCAGAGGGCTGGGGGTTCAGGGCAGAAGGCTGGGTGTGGGGGGGGTTCAAGGGTCAGGGCAGAGGGCTCAGGGGCATGGGGGTGCAGGGCAGAAGACTGTGGGGGGGTCAGGGCAGAGGGCTGGGGTGCTGGGCTCGTGGGGGTGCTCATGGCAGGGGGCTGGAAGGGATATGCCCTGTTCCACCCCCTTCCCCCAGGCTCCGTCCCTACCTCTCTCTGCGTCCTCTACGGAGCTGTGTGCAGGCTGCCGCTCTTCCCCCTCCCCCTCGCAAGGGCCATCAGCTGATTGGCGCAGGGAAGAAGGGGGGGCAGGAAAGTACCATGCGGGGAGAAGAAGCGGGGGAGGGGGAAGCTTGGCTGCAGCAGAACCAACCTTCTGCCTCCTGCCCCCGCAGGGGAGAGCGGTGGGCAGGGTGGGGCGAGTTAGGCTGGGGACCGGGACCGCGGCAGGCAGCTGCGTGCCACTCAAAATCGGCCTGCGTGCCGTGTTTGGCACGCGTGCCATAGATTGCTGACCCCTCGCATAGAGGCACCCAAGGCTACAGGGCAGGTGGTGATAGACCCCCTCAAAGTGTCACAAATACCTTTGACTATTAACCCATAGGACTGAGCGTCCTTTGGAATGTCACTGAGGATAAGGAGTTATTCTCAGTACTTTCCTGTCCCTCCCTTTGCACCTGTGCTGTGTGTGTTCTCCAGCTCACTTCTAGCTGTACTGCCAGATATCCAGACCTTCCCAGGGCCTCCCTGTTATAGACATTTAAAGATTCCCTTCTGACTGGGCCTCAGCCCTTAGTCTTCCAGAAGCCCCGTTCCTTGGCTACACATAGCCTTCCCCTCCTGCTTCAGGCTTGTCTAAACAGCTGTGTTAGTTTGCCGTAAGCGAGGGTATGCTAGCTTCTCTGCACCAGCTCCCCCTGTGGACGCTCTTACTGCACACTAAGTATGTTTTCTGGTGGTGTAGCTTAATGCAGTGCCCGTGTGCACTAAGCCGTTGCACACAAAGGCACTCTTAAAGTATGTCTACACTTCAAAAGAAAAAAAGAATGGCAGCAAGTTTCAGAGCCTGGGTCAACTGACTTGGGCTCAGGGGGGCATGCGCTTTACGGCTAAAAATAGCAGTGTTAAGCATTGCTGCTCTGAAACCTGGTGAGGAGGGTGGGTCTCAGAGCCTGAGCTCCAGCCCAAGCAGGAAGCTCTAACACTGCTATTTTTAGCCACAATACACAAGCCCAAGTCAGTTGACCCAGGCTCTGAGGCTTGCTGCCGCTTGGTTTCTTTTTTGCTATGTGGACGTACCTGTTTGCACAGTCAGTGTGTCTACATGAGCAGTTAGTGTGGAGCAGATAGTGTACATGAAATACTGTGGGCTTTTCCCCATGTAAAAAAACACCTTCCTAGGATAACATTTTCAAGGAGGTAGCACACAATTCCCATTGAATTTCACTAGGATCTGGACATCTTGCTCTCTCAGGATCTTTTACAAATCCCCTAGCCCAATGATCCAATGACAGGATTGTAATAACTGCAAGGGAATATCTAAATTCAAGCAAAACAAAGCCATAAATCATAGACAAATCTGTAAAAAAATCCAACCCACCTTTATTAATATTTAAACTTTGACTTTACAAAAATCTAACTACTGCACCACGTGGCAAGCCTAAACAGCTTTCCCTGTTTGCTAATGCACTTGGAACAATATGGTTCGACTGATAATTTTTCCTTTGCTTTTAAAATAAATGTAAATGTTTTCTTTAGGCATTATATTGAAACAGTTCCTAGCTGGTGGCTCTTAGACATGGAATTACCCTTAGTGAATGCAGGTAAGCCTTGGCAACTGCCTTTGCCCCATAAATATACATTGTAGGTTATTACTCCTTCTGGAAACTATTGAACAATTCTGAACTGTTATAGGAGCGTGAGGGAGAGAGCAATTGCAAACATCAGTAGAGAAGGTATGTTAAGTGGCAGTATAGCCTAGTGGTGTAGTCCCTAAACTAGGATTTAGGAGACTTGGGTTGGCTTCCTAGCTCCTCTATGAGTTTGCTGGGTGCCCTTAGGCAAGTCACCTCTCCCCATGCTTTCGTTTCCTCACCTATAAAACAGGGATAATGATACTGGCATATTGATATCGCAATGATGAAAAGTGCTAAATTTTTATTATCAGATGTTTTGTTATTTGCTGTGAAATTAATTGACTGTTGTAAGTAAGGGCATAATGAATGACAAAAAAGTGATTAACTGAAACAGTAAAATAAGAAGCCTAATGCTAAAAATACTTCTCTGACTTCCCCGTGTTAACTAATAAGATAGATCTCTATTAATATCCAACTCAAAACTGATAGGATCTTATGCTTCCTTAATAAGGTCATAATTAAAATTAAAATATTAAAACCACATTTTCAGGCATATTTTGTTCTAGATAGAGATGGAGGAAATGAGGTGAGGCCAAGCCTCACTTTTGCAATCAGGATTGTAAACACATCCTTTAGAGCTGTGATGTTCTAGGGCAGTGGTTCTCAACCAGGAGTACACATACCCCTGGGGATACGCAGAGGTCTTCCAGGGGTTACATCAACTCATCTAGATATTTGCCTAGTTTTACAACAGGCGACATAAAAAGCACTAGCGAAGTCAGTACAAACTAAAATTTCATACAGACAATGACTTGTTTATATTGTTCTATATTCAATACACTGAAATGAAAGTATAATATTTATATTCATATTCCAATTGATGTATTTTATAATTATGTGGTAAAAATGAGAAAGGAAGTAATTTTTCAGTAATTGTATGAAGTGACATGTTTGTATTTTTATGTCTGATTTTGTAAGCAAGTAGTTTTTAAGTGAGGTGAAACTTAGGGATACAGAAGACAAATCCTGAAAAGGGTACAGTAGTCTGGAAAGGTTGAGAGCCACTGTACTAGTGGGTACTCTTGTGGGGGGACCTCTGTTAAAATGTTGCTAGTGCATTGAGGGGAAGGCTTCAGCATAATTTATCTGCTTGTGATGGAGGAGTTTGCCTCCTGTCTGGATACTGTTACATCACACCCACAAGATTACTTTTCACGTGGGTTCCTACAAATACTTCTCAGAAGCCAATCTTTTGCCTTTGGAATGAACCATATTGCACCAAATGGCATTCTGTCTGTCTCCTCTCAAATATTGCAATGGATGAGGAGCACCTTCAAAAATATTCCCTACAAAGTCTTCATCCCTCCCGTCTCCATTTCCAGGCACACCCCTAGGGCATTGGGCTGAACATAGTTTTCAGCATAGTTTTCATAAACGATTGCAGGAAACATTTGTTTTCCCAGGAGTGTTGCCTCCCTACATGGTTATTTTTATGCAAACAAAACCATTTTCTCAGTCACACCCCCGGCTCTCTGTAACCTTATGCATGACTGCGTAAATTGCAGGCTAAGTTGAGGAAGTTTTTCAGGAGTCCCTTATTACATTTTTTTAATAGCTCTTCCCTCTTTTTGAGATTGGGGAGGGACTAGGGCATGATTCAAACCCACTGGAGTAAATGCAAAGACACCTATTGCATTCAAGGAGCTTTGGATTAGGTACTTAATAAAGAGAGGGAGTCATTTGTATTTGGATCTGGATTGCAGGTGAATAAACCTGTCCCAAAGTCCAATGAGGATGTGAAGACCCTGGGTCTTGTATTGTGCTCCTCCCTAGCTTGTAATTAAAGAAACAAAACAAAGTTCTATTTGTCCAGAGCAGGCTTCAGAGTGATAAGATATCAATGTTTATAATGGTGTGAAAGGAATTATCATGGTAATCCAAGACTTGGCCTTGCTGTCCAATTCCCCGGGCTTTCATAGGCAATTAAAAGAGGTGCATCAGCATGGAAAGCAAAAGCAGATGGCTTACTTAACAACCTAGTGCTTGAAGAAAAAGCTGCACTCTTGCAGCCCAGCCCTATGATGGTTCTCAAGATTAAGATAAGCAGCTGTCACAATGAGTAAACTGTGAATGTGGTGAGTGTTTATTTAAGGAATTTTTTTTATTGCACTTCGCATTCTTGAGCGGAGTGCTGCAGGTCGCTCTCTCCTGAAACCTGCTACTGTTTGTGGCTCTGGCATTGTCATTACCCAGTGGAAGAGACAGTCAGCCAGCTTCCAACTTGCATTAATATTAGTGCATTAAGAAGCAAGCTCCACTGTTTAGGCAATAGGTTTAGCTTTTCAGGGTGGGATTTTCAAAAAACCTCAGCATTGGCCTAGGGTGGCTCTGGTAGAAGACAATGGAGTTTTTACCCATGACTTCAGTGGGAGCAGAGTTAGGCCAATACAGAGCGCTTTCAAAAATCCCACCCTTTGTGTTTAATATTAAAATGTGAGACTATTTTCAACAGTGCTTATGTAAAAATGGCCCCTTCTCATTCAGCAGACACCTTCCTCCTTTTTGCAGTTAGATTCATAGCCTCTGACTTCACCAATTAAGATACATTTTTACAGCTACTCATTCTTGTTAGCCAGTACAGCTAGGGGAAAGGGAGTTGGGCTCTCTTTTGGCTTGTGTGTCATTAACAGAGTTGTGACTGCAGAATCTTTAATGTCAAATTCTTCCTGGCTTCGGCATCACCAACTTGACTCTCAGATCTCAAAGAGTTTACAGGCTTGGTAGTTAGTTTTTCTTGAAAAATGAGCACACCTCAGGAGCACACGATAAGGTGTTGCTGAGAGAATAAATACTGAGCCTCTTGATGCCCATTAAGGATTCACTTTTTAGAGCAGAACCATTTTTTAAACATTAAACTCTTTATTCAGTCTTTTAGGCTGGGATATTCAAAGGAGGTAAAGGAAGCTAAATGCTCCACTCCCACTGAATTTCAATGGGATTTGGATGTCTGACTCCCATAGCTTCCTTTAAAAATCCCAGCCTTAAACTATATATGAAAGGGGGAGGAAATTGCTTTTTTCAGCGACTTCCCTCTGTGTCTCCCTTGGGGTCTGCTGTGCCTTGACCCTGGCAGCTAGCTACAAACAGATCTCATGGCGGGAGGATACTGTTTCTGGTTCCTCTGTGTCCTCCTTTCTGTGAATACTGTAAGGACATGGAAGTTGTTGTCACTGACTTTCCAGTAACTGCAGGAGCAGGAAGCACAAGGCTCATAGTCCAGAGTAGGCTGTATCCCAGCTGTTCAGATAGCGCCCTGTTCTTTTTGCTGGCTTAAGTATGGTCAGTGGCCCCAGTTGACTGTTCTTAGACTCCACCAATAGGATGTCAGAGGGCAGCCTCAAACTGGGGCTGGGCTTCCTGGGTCATCAGTTGTTAGCAGACTGCCAAGCAGAGGGTTGAAATATGGCTCTTCCTCTGGACCTGGGTTCAAGGCCTGTGGCTAATGACACCCATTCATCAAAAAAGCAAACCTTCCTTTGCCTCCATTGTACTTACATATCCTAACATCCAAGTGTGTTAACACTGTGTCTCAGACAGTGCATTCAGGATCTGATGTCCTTTTGTCCCTTGCAAGTTTGCCTGGAATTTCTTTCCTCCTCCAAGATCATTTCTCTTTGAACTGCATGGATATTCCAAATGTTTCAGCCTGTGAAGCAGCAGCTTCCTTACATATAACAAACCCAGATGACTAATTCCAATAAAGCATTTAGAAGAGCATCAACTTAACCACGAGCTGTTTGAATGTCAAGATGCGGAGTCTGCGATTTTTTGCTTACGTTAATTTTTGATAAGATAGTATACCACATCTCAGCCAAAACAAGGGGGAAAAAGAAAAACTCTGAAATGTTTGTTTGCCAAGTTATCAGCTTTCAAATTAGGCAGTTGCAGAAGATTGTGTGATGCCTTAAATCTCACTTAAAGCATAAAAAACACGCTCACCCTGATTTCGTAGTTGGATAGATTGTCTCTGCCCTTGCTGATCATCTTTTCGTGCTTTAGCATTTTAATGTAATGCTGATTTGCTTCAACAAGTGGAAGTGGAAAACAGGGAATACGATTTCTGAACAATTCAGAAGACTAGAACAACTTGGGGAACAACCATTGCAGCAGTTTCTCCAACAAGATTTAGTGAGTGGGCAGCACGTGGGATGACAGATGCATTCTAATTCACCTGCTGAATATGATTTTGAATACCTTTGTATGCAGCAGCCATGTTAGCTCTGTTGTCATAGCTTTGTCTCCTGCAATCAGGCATATCTAACCTGTCCTTTTTCAGCTTCTCTAAAATAGCTTCCATAATTCCCTGCCCTGGTTTGGTATGGATATCAATGAACTCCTCTACAAAGTGCTCAACAACCTTTGCACCATCTGTGATGCTGGCAGAACCAGATGCCAGCTCATGTTGAAGTCCCCATGTCGCAACTGAACACTGACAAATACAGAGCTGGAATCGGTCTGGCCTACCTGTGTGTTAGTATTGTTAAAACAGGTATTAGAATTATAAGGATGTGTTTAGAGCTTGCTGAATGCTTGTGTGTTACTGCATGTATTAATCTCACATGTAACATCTATGTCCTATAGTGTAAAGTAATATTTAAGCAGTTGTCTTGTGAGCTGCTGTGACTATGTAAAACACCAGACAGGAAAGAGACATTAATTAGCGTGAAATACTGATCTGTAACAGAAGGTGTTATGTCATCCCCAACAGGAAAGGTCCACTGACATTAGATGGACTATTGTGGGACATTAAAAAGGACAAAAGATGTTTGTTGTTCTTCACTGGAGAGACAGGGGAGAGCAGATGAGCCATGCAAGTGGATTCCTCTGGTCAGCTGAACTTGCAGCTCAGAGCACCTGTCAACATGGGGATAACACCCTCTCTTCCCCAAAAAAAGGAACTGGGGATCACTATGCAACTTGGATTCTGGAGGGCAAGGTTTCTAGGCATAAGCAAGAGGTCCCCAGATGCTTAGCCTGAGTTAGCCCTAAAGGATATATAGAGCTTGCTGAATATAGAAGCTTCTACCTTTTGAAAATTAAAATTATAAGTCATCTGTTTACCTGTTTTAACCTTATAAATAACTTTATTTCTTTTTCCTATTTAATACATTTTCATGTAGTTTATTATAGGCTTGGCCACAAACATAGTCTTTGGTGTGAGATCTAAGGTGCAATTGACTTGGGGTAAATGACTGATCTTTTGGGACTGGGAGTAACCTGAATATTGCTGTGATTCTTGGTGTATGGGATGATCTATCACAATGGTACACTCACCTGGGTGGTGAGATATATTGCAGCACTGAAGGGGACTTTCTGTGACTCCATGGTTAGGCTGTTATATAGAGCCTGAGGAGTTTGCACTAGATACTTAGTTGATGAAATCTTAATATAGAACTCACAAGCAATTTGTGGTTTATGTCCTGCTTCTTAACAATCTGCTCTGAGGTTGGTACACTCACTCCTGAGACACTGCAGGTATCATTACACTGGCGTAGGTGTCAGGATTCACATACTACCGGTCAATTAAATGTATACATCATAACCCCAGTGCTGTTAAAGTTTAATCTTGATATTGAGTGTTTTAAAGGCTAAAAATAGACACAGTGAGGAAATCACAGTCATGTGACAGTCTTGAGAGAAAAAAACCCTTGAACATTTGTGTTTGCAGAAGGGATTATCCATTAAAAGGAAAGCCCAAGATCAAAAGCTGAGAGCTTTCCTCATAAGCTTGGAGCAGGTACCAAGGAAAGGAGAAGAGCTAGAGCCTGTGTAACGAAGCAGCCTATGGTGGGACACTACTGAGGATCAATTCAGGACAAATTGCTTAGAGCAGGGCAGTCACAGCTCAAGGCTGGGGTTCCTTCACAAATGCCATCACCCAACTTGATCCTTACCCATCACCCCAGATAGAGGACCTACTGGAACTATTAGAGGGGTGCAACGTTCATAAGTACTCTGGATTTGACTTGAGGGTATTGGCAAATTTCTTTATATGATGATGCAGAGGAAAAGTCCGCTTTCTAGTGGAATCTAGCCTATATGAGTTTAAGGTTATGCTTGTATTCCATAGTGTAAGGTAATATTTGAGCAGTTATATTGTGAGCCTCTGTGACTATGTAAATCACCAGACAGGAGAGAGACATTAACTAGCATTAAGTGCTGATCTGCAACAGATGTTATGACCTGCCTGAATAAAAGGTTGATCGACCCCAGATGAACCATTGTGGGACATTAAAGAGGACAAAAGATATCTGGTATTCTGATCTCCCTGCCCCGCCCCATGAAGATGAGCCAGGCAAGTGGATTCCTCCGATCATCTGAGCTTGCAGCTCAGAACTTGGCAGAAGGGGGATAAAAACCCCAAAGAAAAAGAACTAAGGGTCTCTACGCAGCTTGGGCTCTGGAAGGGGAGATTTCTAGGTATAAGCAAAAGATTCCCCAGCTGCTTAACCTGAGCTAGCCCTAAAGGACATACAGAACTTGCTGAATGTAGACTCTTCTATTACCTCTTGAAAATTAAGATTGTAACTCATTTGTGTATCTGTGTTTACCTGCTTTAAACTTGTAAATAACTCTCATTTCCTTTTCCTGTTTAATGAATCTTCATGTATTGTATTATCAGACTGGCTACAAATGCTGTCTTTGGTGTGAGATCTAAGGTGCAATTGACCTGGCGTAAGTGACTGGTTTTTTGCGACTGGGAGTGACCTGAATATTGCTGTGGTTCTTGGTGTAAGGGACCATCTATTACAAAGGTATGCTCACCTGGGTGGTGAGATAGGAGTACCCAAGGGGACAGTCTGTGACTCTGTTGTTAAGTTATTTTAGTGCCTGAGGAGTTTACACTTGATACTTGGTTGGTGAAATCTAAGTATAGAACTTACAAGCAGTGTGGGGTTTGTACCCTGCTTCGTAGCAGTCTGCCCTGCGGTTGGTACGTAGGCTCTGGAGTCACTGCAGGCAGTGTTACACTGTCTTTCAAAACCTCAACATACCTTAACACCTGAGTCATTTGTCCCACTTGTTAGAGGTCTGGAGTGCAATCAAACATAATAGAGAAGTATTTAGCTTTCATACTTTTACAAAAATAGTCTGCTGTACTTTTATTATGATCTTACTGATAAATTCATTTTAAATTCGGTTTGATAAGTAGCTTTGTGGTTCTGGCCTTAATAGTTTCCACATGATATCATGGCACACTATCATACCTTGCAAGCAAGTCAAGTGAGCCCCAACATTTATTATTACAAGGGCTATCTAATTTCTTGTCTGAACCTCTCAAAGCTAAACACCTCTCATCTAAGTACAGCAAAATAGCCTCGATGACACAAAATATTATGCCACATGTCCTTCTGCATCTGATAGCAGGTTTGCATACCTTTGTCCATTGTGCAACTCTTTTTCAATCATTTGACAAGTTCCATCCACCAAGTGATTGCCTCCCTGTGTTCCTTTGAATGTTTGTATTGGTATATTCATGTGCTAAAGAACATAACCTTCGTGAACTTCAGTTTTATGCTTCGCAAAGGAAGATGAGGCATTTGACTGAAAAAGAAAAGAAACGAAACAGAACAAGGAAGCAAAAATCAAAGTGTACATCAACCAAGATCACTGGTATAATCCCCCATTACGAGTTTGGACAAAGAACCGCGATTTAATACTTGCCTTCCTTTGCATTCATTAGGTGAAACATCTTGTTTTAAATTAACAATTGGACCATATTCCATCCACAAACAGTCAACACAATCCGGCTCTTGTGGCCTAGTAGCTGGATCTGTTTTGTCATAGTCAAAATTCTTCCCCACGCTTTCAATAACTGAACCACTTTTAGCATCCATGTCCATAGCAATTGCACTAGCAACCAACAGGCAATCTTCTGTCCTAGATTCAGAGATTCCGCCACCCAGCAATTCAACACCAAGCTGAGCTCTGTGCCAGAATCATACTCTGGCACGCAACAAACCTGACAAACCCAAATCAATGTCCTTGCCAGCTAAGGAAGGCTCAGAAGTGTGAATAGCAGAATCGTCCATGGATTGTGCAACAGGAACATAGTCGAACTTTGCACGTTTCAAGAAACTTTGTAGACCACTTTCACTTTTCTGATCTTCTTTTTTCATGGGCCTGCTACAGCGTGTGCTTTTGAGCATCACTCTTATGCTTGAAGATTGTCATGGCAGAAATCATGGTTGATCATAAGAATTCACCCACTAAGCTCTTCATGAATGAATTGCTAGATTTGGAATGACAGCTGTAGTGGGTGAAAGTGCTAACTAATATCTCTGTGAAACTGAGAAATCAGATGAAAGGTCATAATATCTCTGTGAAACTCAGAGCTATAGCCAGTGGTCAAAGTGTATGTGGGGGGATGTGTCACAGACCCTCCCTTCCAATTATTTTTGAAGATCAAAAAGGATTTGCACAGAGCTTCTTACAGAACTGCTGCTTCAAACTGCTCCCAGGGCTCCTGCTGCTTCCTCATACAGCTTCCCAGGGTCCACTCTATTCTCCCATGGGCAAGCACTGTTCACTCATAGACCTGCCCATCAGTGTACAGGGAGTGGGTGGTGCCTGTGTCCATGGAGGAGTGGAGCAGATCCCAGGACTGAGAGATGCAGCAGCAGCCCAGGGAGTGGCAGATGTAGCAGCTGCGGGGGAGGGAGAACACAGCCTAGAAGCTAGGGAGGGGCCAGGAGAAGCCACAGGGAGCATGGTCCCTCCTCCACTGGCCACCCAGCACTTTGTAGAGACAGGCTTAGAGCTGAGCAAGCAGGGAGCAATAGGGCAGGGAACAGCAGGGGCAGAGGCAGCAGCCCTGGCATGGGTCCCAGAGACTCAGAAAACCATCCCCATGGTCACTGCTCTCCCAGCTCCAAAGAGACCCTCTCCTCTTTGGTTTGGATATCAATGATGTAAGCAGGGTTTGAATGAATTCTTCCCTGACAGCTAGCTGGTTGGGGAGGAGACTTCAGGGAGCAAACTGTATTTACATGAACACACCTACTCTGCTTAGATAGAGTGGTGTGTTGCTCAAAATAATCAACTTTGGCTGGTTTTGGGTGACAAATCACTGTAGTACTGAATGCAGGGGTAGTGAAATACTGTTACCAATGTTGTCATTATTGTATAAATACAGGGAAACAGCAGCAGGACTGTGCTTAACCTGTCCCAAATGAGGGGGTCACCCTCAGCTGAAAGTCAGGGGCTTGAATGGAATGCCAGAGCTCTGTGACAGTAAGAGAGGAGGGAGGGGAGAGGTGTTCTAGCCAGGAGGTGTGCTCTTGCTCTCTCGCTCTGGGTCCTACCCAGTCTGGTTTAACCTGTTCTTCCCCACTGTTCAAAGAAAGAGCTCAATAGGCTTCATTAAGAGCCTCTTTTATGTTAAAATACTCAAATGAGAGCTGAAATCACTTGAGATGGGGCAGTGTTTCTGCCCAGCCTGCAAAGACCTGAAAATTACTAAGGCCCTGTCTACGCTGGCATGTTTCTGTGCAGTAAAGCAGCTTTCTACATTGTAACTGCCAAGGTGTACACACTGCCAAGCCACTTAGTGCGCAGAAACTGCACAGTTGCAGTGCTGTAAAAAACAAACAAAAAAACCCCACCCCAATGAGAAGTGTACAGCTTTCTGCACTGGGGGTACAGCACCACGGTGCCAGTGTAGACACCCTGGTCAATTACAGTGCTGCGATTGGCCTCTGGGAGGTGTCCCACAATGTCTGTTCTCACCTTTCTGGTGTTTGTTTGAACTCTACTGCCCTGCCTACAGGTGACCAACCATCATCCCCACCCCGTAAATTCCTTTGGAATTTTGAAAGTCCCCTTCCTGTTTGCTCAGTGATGCGTGCAGTGGTCTCAGTACATTTTTACAGGTGGCCATGCCTGCTCCACACACCAGGCAATTCCCTGCTTGGAGCAATGCCGAGCTTCTGGACCTCATCAGCATTGGGGGAGAGGAGGCTGTCCCGTCCCAGCAGTGCTCCAGCCATAGGAATTGTGATACCTATGGACAGATTTCACGATGCGTGACAGAACGGGGCCAAGCCATTCTGCACCCATGAGCTGCCGGTTCTACAAAGAGCTGGACATGATACTCAGTGGCGACCTGACCTCCACTGTGAAGACCACTATGGATACTTTGGTGGCTCACATGCCAGTCGAGAGTGGACCAAGCCAAAAGGAGGAGGAAATCTTGAATGAGGATGTGAAGGGGGAGGGGGACCCAGAGGCAGAGGATGACTCAGAGGTCATCCAGGAGCTTTTTTCTACCCCGGAGGAGGCTAGCCAGTCACAGCTGTTGGATATTGCAAAGCGCGAACAAGAGAGGAGGCCCCTGGTAAGTGGATTTGATTTTGGGAATCGCTGAAGCAAGTTGTTACAGGCAGGAGGGTTGCAGAAAGCAGGCTTGTGTCCCACCACATGCCTAATCTGAGCAGTAGAACAGGGTGTTGATTGACTCCCTCACTTCACAGGAATCTGCCTCAATCTCCAGGAAACTGTCATGGAGATACTGGGCAATCCATGCCACAGGTTCTTTGGCAGAGCTGCTTTGTTTCTTGCCTCATTAACGGTAACTTTCCCACACCACTGTGCCATCACCGGGGGGAGGTGGGAGGGGAACGGCCAGATGGACCATTGCTGCACACAGGAGAGCCGCATAAGGGCCAGGGCAGAAACTGCAGTCTTGGAGAAGACCCTCCCTTGATTCCCTGCTCACCCTCAGCAGCGAGTTATCTTCCATAATGAACACAGCCTGTGGAAAATGTAGGACAGGAATGATTATCAGGACCCCCCCCTACAGTACTGGCTCTCCCCAAGAGCCATGTGCCCAATGTACAGCAGGGTCTGGGAAGAGTGATTTCCCCTGCCCCTGTGGCTACTCACCATTTTGGGGGTCTTGTGACTCATGTGTGCTTGCCTGGGGTCAGCCAGTTAGTGACAGGTGTGTGAGTACTGGCTGTGCTTTAAATCAGTGTTCTGTGTGTTGCAAACAATATTGTTTCTGTAAAATATTGTTTAAACTTCACAGAGATGACCTTGGGAGCCCAGCCTCCCTCTTTGTTATTGGCGGCTGAATGGCTGTGCAGAATTAGAAAGCAGCCAAGAAGAACTAAGGAGGACTTTCTGCATGATGTTATGATGCGCTCTGCGGCCAAGAAACAGGAATTGAAAGAGTGGCAGGACAGCGAGAAGAGGGACTGAAAGCCAAGCAGACACGCTCCAGGTGATACTAGCACTGCAAACGGAGCAGTTCCGTGCCCACCCTCCCCTGCAGCTGCGGTCGCTAAACTCTTTCCCATGCTCGCCCCAGACACCACCAACACACTCTTATCAACCTCCTGGCTCCAGTCTGTACCCATGGCATTCCACTCCTCCCCCGTCACAGTCCAGCACTGCAGACTCCCAGTACCCACTGCCATAGGTGCCGACTTCCCCTCTGCCCAGTGGGTGCTCAACCCTCCACCCCTGGCCCCGCCTCTTCCCAACCCTGCATCACCCTCACCCCACCCCTATTCCACCCTTTCCCCAAAGTCCCCACCCCTACCCTGCCTCGTCTCCGCCTCCTCCCCGAGCGCACCGCATCCCTGCTCCTCCCCCTCCTTACTAGAAAGTTCTAAGTACCGCCAAACAGCTGCTAGGCGGTGGGGGGCAGGAAGCGCTGGGAGGGAGGGGGAGGAGCGGGGATGCAGCGCACTTGGGGGTGAGAAGGAGGTGAGGAGGGGGGAGCTTAGCTGCAGGTGGGTGCAGAGCACCCACTAATTTTTCCCTGTGGGTGCTCCAGCCCTAGAGTCAGCGCCTATGCCCACTGCACTCAACACCCGTCCCTCTGAAGTACAGTACCCGCTGCACTGTACTCCAAAGGAGAAGGTTGGATATGATCCCTGGACATACGCAAATCTTTAGCCGGCCTGGGACCCCACCTCCTCCTGAGACCTTCCCTTCCCCCATCCCCCTCACTGCTGATATTTTTTTTTTGTTTGACTCTCTCCTCCAGTTGTTGTTTTTAATAAAAGAATTGTGTTGGTTTGAAAGCAATCTTTATTTTATTAATTGAAAGCAAACAGAGCCCTGAAAAGCAACAGACAATTATGTTAAACCTTCATATTGCATCATCTGCACCAATCACAATCACCTCCTAGCATTACAAGCACTGTACTCCCAAGCATAGCAACAAATATAAGTGGCTTTCAGCTTCAAATTGCTGCCTCTAGGCATCCCTGATCCTTATGGTGCCATGCTGTGCCCCTCTAATAGCCTTGGTCTCTGGCTGTTCAAACTCAGCCTCCAGATGCTGAGCATCTGCAGTCCAGTCCTGAGTGAAGCTTTCACCCTTCCCTTCACAAATATTATGGAGCATACAGCATGTGGATATAAGCACAGGAATATTGTCATCGGCCAGGTCCAGCTTCCCATAGAGGCAGCAGCAGCAGCAGGCCTTTAAATGGCCAAAAGCACTCTCAACAGTCATTCTGCACTTGCTCAGCCTGTTGTTGAACCACTCCCTCCTGCTGTCAAGTTGCCCCGTATATGGCTTCATAAGCCACGGCATTAAGGAGTAGGCAGGGTCTCCCAGGATCACAATGGGCATTTTGACTTCCCCTATAGTGATCTTCTGTTCCAGGAAGAAAGTCCCTGCTTGCAGCTTCCTGAACAGGCCAGTGTTCTGAAAGATGCGTGCATCATGCACCTTTCCAGACCAGTCTGTGTTAATAATGTCTGTGAAATGTCCACAGTGATCCACAAGCGCTTGGAGAACCATAGAGAAATACCCCTTGCAATTAATGTACTCAGTGGCTAGCTGGTCAGGTGCCAGAATTGCAATGTGTGTGCCATCTATTGTTCCGCCGCAGTTAGGGAAGCCCATTTGTGCAAAGCCATTCACAATGTCATTCACGTTGCCCAGAGTCATGGTCTTTTGGAGTAGGACAGGGCGGCCCAGAGGATTCAGAGGGCCTGGGGCAGGGCCAGGTCTTTGGCAGCAATTCAGCATCGGGTCCCTCTCAGAGGGAAGGACCCACCGCCAAATTGCCACTGAAGGATGAAGCGGCGGCAGTAGAGCTGCCCCTTGATTGCAGCTTTTTTCTTTTTTTTTCTTTTTCCGCCACTTGCGGCGGCGCTTGTACTCACTGGGCGGCGCTCCGAGGCTTCGGCAGCACTTCAGCAGCGGGTCCTTCACTCACTCCGAGTCTTCCACTGCACTGAAGGACCCGCCACCGAAGACACGGAGCGAGTAAAGGGCCCGCCGCTGAAGTGCTGCCAAAAACCCGGAGTGACTCACGGGGCCCCTGCGTGGCTAGGACCTGGGGCAAATTGCCCCACTTTCCCCCCACCGTCCCCCAGGCAGCCCTGGAGCAGGATGCGATTAATGGCCCTGCACATTTCCGTCAACCTGAATCCAACGGTTGTCTTTCTCACACCGAACTGGTTAGTGACCGATCAGTATCAGTCTGGCGTAGCCAGCTTTCACAGTGCAATTGCCACGCACTTCTCCAACGGGAGGACAACTCTCATTCTTGTGTCCTTGTGCTGCAGGGCTGGGGCGAGCTCATCACACAGTCCCATGAATGTGGCTTTCCTCATCCAAAAGTTCTGCAGCCACTGCTCATCATCGCTGACGTGCATCATGATGTGATCCCACCACTCAGTGCTTGTTTCTCAAGGCCAAAAGTGGCATTCCACTGTGGTCAGCACCTCCGTGAATGCCACATGTTGTAGCTACTACACGTAGCAAGATCAGTGTTACACTCCTCTTGCCTTTGTAGTTTAAGGAATAACTCCACTGCCACTTATGATGTGTTAATTGGAGTGAGCAGTGTACTGGTCAACAGTTCAGGATCCATTCCTGCAGACCGAAGAGGCAGGGTGCGCAGTACACAAACTGTTGAAAGATGGTGCCAAATGTGGATGGAAGCACAGGGATTGCTGGGATGCAAAGCAATGCATCAAGGGGCATTGGGACAGGACCCAGGATGCCCCATGACTCCCTCCACCTTCCCACAAGTCTTAGCAGCAAAAGAGAAAGAGGTGCTCTGTGGGATAGCTGCTCAGAATGCACCGCTCTGAATAGCGCTGCAAGTGCTGCAAGTGTGAACACGCTATTGCACAGGCAGCTGACAGTGTGAACACACAACAGCGGTTTTCCTTCTGTGCTCTCTGAGCAGTGCTGTAACTGCTGGTGCTGTAACTCTGCCAGTGTAGACATGGAGACTGATTTGCAGAGGTCGCAGCAGAGAGGCAGGTGGCAGTAGAAGGTGACTGACTGTCAGCCGGAGAGGCTAGTGAGGCGATGAGCAGAACGAGTGGCTTGTGAGGCAGTGAGGAACCGTGGCTGGTGGGGCGGCCAGCAGAGAGGAACTGTAGCAGGCGGGGCAGCCAGCAGAGAGGAGCAGTGGCTGGCAGGGTGGCTAAGTGGTGAGGAACAGCGGCTGGCAGGGCAGCCAGCCAGAGCAAGCGTAAGCAAGGTGCCTTCTTCCCCAGGTGGGAAGTGAACTCCCACAGATGCACCTCTGAACCCTGGGTCCCCACTGACCAAGGACAATCACTGTGAGTGGGATATGGTGAGGGAGCAGAGAGGGGCACAGAAAAGGAACCTTTGGTTGTAGAACTCAAGAACGTGAGGTGGAAGGCACTGCCCCATGCACGCTGGGGTGGGTGTCCTGCTCATTTATGATTATGAATGCCACTTGTGGCATTTTCCCTAATTAATGGCGGGTGCCTTCCCTCCACTCATTAAAAGTTTATTTTCTACACTAATACTGTGCTTGTGAGTGGGGAAGTTGCCTCTCAGAGGCGCCCAGGGGTGGTGTGTAATTTTCCCAGGTTACTGGGTTGGGGCTCGAGCTGGTTCCGTGTTGTATTGTTGAAAAGGAACCCCTAGGTATTGAACCCAGCCCTGGTTGCTACTGGCTCCACCTGGCAGAAGGGTTACAACGACATCCACAAAGCAGTAAGCAGGGTCCTGAATACACCCTTCAGCACTAAGCAGGCCACTAAATAGTACAGTTGGGGCACTAAAGGGGCCCCTGCATACACCTTTTGGAGAACTAAATGGGGCCCTGAATCGTCCATTTGAGACCCTAAACCGGGCACCAAATAGAACATTTGGGGCACTAAACAGCCCAGAGCTAAAAATACCTGAAGGGAATCTCCTCAAGAAAGGGTTTGAGAGGGAAGGCAATGAATATAGGCTTGAGGGTTTCTTTCAGTGGCTCCCCCTTAGGACGGGGGATTTTACTCCCTCCTTCAAGCTGTCAGGGCTTGACAGAGCTGTCTCACGCTGGAGCGCTGAAGAGCAGCACATAAAATGAAACCAACCCTGCTGCAAAACCACACACGCATGCTAAAGGGAGGGGTGAGTGTGGGTGCTGTGGGGAAGAAGAGGTAGAACGGGTTAGACTTGCTCCAGTCCCGCCCCCAGACTTCATTGCAGCCTCCTTTCCACCTGATTATGCCACAGATGCCTCAGCCAAGTCTGAGATGTGTTGAGCTGTCCGCTCTCTTCCTCTCTCTTCAGCCACAGCTGGCTGGGAAAGGCCATTTGGGACCTGCACTGCCCCTTTGCATGGACCTCTGTGGACAGAGAAGTAACAGCGGCCCAGCAGCTAGGTGAAAGTAGCCAGGGGGACTGCAGAGGAAACATCCCCTGGAACAAAGTTGTTTGCAGAAATAAATACCAGGTAACAACTTAAACAAGTGTTGAAGGAAGGGTGCAGTGTCTCAATCAGTAGCTCCTCTTCCTCTCTTCTCAGTGTGTTGCAATGCAGCAGCCAGCATGCTTCCGGTGGCGACTGTGGGGAAAGGCTTTTTAGACAGCAGTGTTGTTTAGGTACTGCCCTGGTAAGGATGGCACTACTGCGGTGGGGCCTGGCAGCTGGCTGGCCTGGCATCAAGAGATTCTGTTAGGGGCTAAGGATGAGAGAGTGAGTGACAGCCATTTCCTATCCTAATCTGCTGTGTGGTGTGTCTGCAGGCTGTTAAACAGGGTCTGTGTGTCACCCAGGAGACTACTATATTGGAGAACTGTGTATGTGTGTGTGTGCATGCACACATGTATAAAACACATGCTCAGGGTTTAAACTGTGTGTGTGTAGTCTGTGTGTTGCGGGGGGAAGGGAGGGTGCTAAAAGCAGAGGAAGAGTTTCCTGTTCAGGGGGTGGGGGAATGTTTCTCCCAAACTCCCTGTTTCTTGGCTGTTGTGATGATAGTTCGGCATGCTGTTTCAATCTACTTAACCACTCTGTGTGTGTGTGTGTGTGTGTGTTTTGTATGTGCATACACATATATTTCCTAGTCAGGACTCTAATCACTAGACAATGCTGTCTGACTTTCATATTATGAGGCAATACTATCTAGTGTTTAGAGGAGGACTGGCAGACTTTGTTCTGTTCTTGGCTTTGCCTCTGATTCACCATAAAACTGTAGGCAACTCATTTAACCTTTCTGTGCCCCATCTTTCCCAGCTGTAAAACAGTAATACTAATACTGTTGAAAAGTTATGTGAGATACTTGGATGAAAAACTCCATGTAAGAGCAAAATACCATTATAATGGCCTGCAAAATGCTTTTTGGCACTTTCTGGATAAAGGATATTTTATAAGTGTCTGTAGCAACAACACTGTAACTAACATTGTTATTTAATTGGTTTTATTTATGAGCCAAATATTTCTGTCATGCTAAGATCCAGATAAATATGGTCATAGTGAAATCACTATTCTGTGCCGATTTAGTTTTAGGATTCAGCGTGGTAGCAGTATTAGTCTGTATCAGCAAAAAGAACAAGGAGTACTTGTGGCACCTTAGAGACTAACCAATTTATTTGGGCATAAGCTTTCGTGGGCTAAAGCCCACTTCATCAGATGCATGCAGTGGAAAATGCATCTGATGAAGTGGGTTTTAGGATTGTGTAGCTATTTTTCTCAGTGCACCTTCTACTAATGGAAGAGACATTAACTTAGATTACAGGCTATTTATTTTGTTCAGTATAGTGGCTGACCAGCAGAGTACCCAATGAAACCAACAGCAATGCTAACACTGATGCTTACAAAAAGGTATTTGTCTAGTCCCCTTAACATTTTGGTGCCAGAGTTGCACTCCTGTATCACTGGTATGGCACTGTCCTAAAGTAAACTTTCCTTCTGGTTGCCTCAGTCTTTTGAATGGAGCATATAGGAATTTTTAAAGTTTTTGTGACTGTACAGTCAAGATATAAGAAGACACGATTTACCATCAAAATATGAGACGCTTCTCACTGCAACATCAAAGGTCAGATTTTGGCTGTTTCAAATGAAGTTCAAATAATTTCTCAGTCCAGTCAATGATCTGACCTCTCTGTAACTGTCCTTGTCAGTATTTTTAATCTCCAATGGGTCTTTCATCTAAAGACACACACTCATCTTTTTTATTAGTTTAACATCGTTTTTCGTGGTTAACAATGTTATCTATTTCAGTAGACTGTGAGTTACTTTCACTTTAGTAACAGAGCTTGTCCCATTTGAAGTAGATTAAATTATTCTGTTCTACAATACAGGTAAACTCCAGCTATTCAGAGGTCTCAGATGTCCGAAACCCTCAGATAATAGGAGGTTGGGTTATTGGGGACTTGCCCTGTAGCCCTCAGCAGTGTAATTGCTATTTTTTAACTGCAGGCTATTTAAAGGGTGTAAATTAAAGGTCTATCTTCCGAAAACAGCTTAGGATCAAAGCAAAAAACTAAGCAAATTAAAAAAAAATCACCCTTCCATCAATATTTCAAGAGCAAGGCCTCATACATAGCAGCCCTGCCTGCAAGAGCTTACAGTCTTGGTAATGATATATGCAAATTGCTGGCAACTGAATAGGTGCTGATGTTCGTTGGTGGTGGTAATAATGGTCATTCACGAGTCTTTCATCTCTGGATGTCTGAGTTCACTACTGACTTTAGTCACCAATGAAAGAAGTGTACTGGTCTTGGGCAGAGGCCACTCCTTTTGTGGCTCTGGGGTGGAGAATGATAGGAAACAGCAGGACTTAATGCATCAAGAAGCACTATCTGTAGACTTTTCTTGTGGCTTATTTTCAGTTTGCAAGGTGAGCAAGCAACTTGCTGAGGCTTTTCTCTGGCTTTTCACCCTCCACTCTGGCCCCACTGACATTTTCTCTTACATTTTGCTGAGTGGAGGAATGGTAGCTACATGGAGAAGTGAAGAACATGCTGCTTAGCTAGACTTCCCTTTCACGTGGTCCCAGTGTAGCTTTTTCCCTGGCACTGCACAATGGTTGGGGACTTCTGACATTTTTTAAAATTTTGTTTTGATTGTAAAAACAGCCTAGTTAAACCTGAATAACAGACATAACCAAGGAGATCACATTTCATAATACTGATAATAGGCTAAACTCTTAGGTCCTGTTTTCAGGAAGAATCCATCTAATAATGCTTTGGAAAGATAAGCAGAGAACACCATGTGGCTGCTTCATGAACCGAAATATATCAGAGGCTGGATCCAGAATCTCAAGAACTTAATGTACCCTCCAATTTGCAGGCCTGCAGGGTGGTTGCAGTGGAGCAGGCGGTCAGGCAAGGTTCTGTTGGAGACAACACAACCTAGTGTGTTGGTGTGAAAAGGGGACAAGATATGGGTGTACTTCTTAAAGGCTTTAGTCAATTCCTTGCAAAGCCCTAGGGACCTTTTTACATCATGTTAATGGAGAAGGACCTCATCAGGATTGGCATGTAGGTGTGGCAAAAAAAAGTTGGCAGGATGAATGAATGCAGAATTCTTCTCGAAGGGCCGCTCACTACCTTAAGAAGAAGGGTGCATAAGTCACTAGGGAAACTGATACCCTGCCCTGCCCTCAGAGGCTGCTAATGGTTTCATCCAACAACAGACCCAGTGCCACACTGCTTGATTTAACCAGCTATGAAGGGCATGGGTCCCACTCACAGGTAGCAACTGGAAAGTCCTTCAATCTGGTTGAAACTCAGCTAGAGATGATGAGGCTGTCTCTAGACACAGATCTGCTTCCTTGGAAACAGCCATTCCAGGACAAATCTGATTAATTTTATCCACAAAGAAGATACAAAACTCATCACAGTGATTAATATTTGACTGTGTTTCCAGGCAACAGCAGCCAATCCTGGCCAGATTGTACATCACCCAGAACAATCCCCCTGGATGACATTTTGCAAACACCATTCCTGCTCATGGTGATTCCAATTACTTTCTCTCCATTACTCTCTGCCCTCATTGCAACTCCATCCATCCTCTCTTCCCCACCTGGAAGCCATTAACCACCACTTTTCTGATTCCTCTTCATCCACCTTCCTTTCTGGTTTTGACACCTGGCTGCCCCTGTTCCTCTACTCAAAACTGCTCTCCATCATTTTCAGTGCGGCCTTAGAGGCCCCATCGCAATCTTGCCTAATCTCTCAGCCTCCCATCTCCTCACTGTCACTGCCTTGTTTGAGATTCAGCCCCAGATCAATTCTCCCGCTTGCTAAAATGGCCTCTCACTTGTCCTCTTTTTCATTAAACACTGCTTCCTCTCTGATCTCTGGAGAAAATCCCATGTCTTCAGAGTTTCTCCACTGTATAATCATTCTTTCTTCCTTCATTTTTGCCATCCTCCTGGTCAGGCAACTTCACTTCTCCACTCTAACTGAATCCCACACCTGCAATCCCAGATACTTATTCAAGGCCTTTGACACCTTCATAAGCCCATCCTCCCATCCCCACCCCGAGGATATTGTGAATTTTTTCAAAAAGAAGATTGAGAAGATCCAATGTGACCTCGCCTCCCCTTCACCCCACCTACCTATTTTGCTCAGGTCCATTCACAAGGTTCCTACTAAAATAGACTTCTGTTTCTATTTTTTCCCCATGTCACTTTCCCCTCACTTCGAGTCTCTCCACTGGCTTCCAGTTCTCAACCACATAAAATACAAATTCTGTTTTTTTTCCTTTTTAAGACCCTTCCGAACTTTGTTCCTCTATATTTGTCTGCTAGGGAATATTATCACATTGCCCTGACCCTGTTGCTCCACAAACTATGCCAGCTTTGATCATTCATTTGTCTGCTTCTCCCACAAGAAACTTTACATGTTTTCATGCAATACCCATATTGACCAGAGCACTCTCCTCTCACAAATCCATAAGATACCCTGTCCTTCAAATCCTTCCTCCAGGCCCATTCTGACCTGGATACCTTCAGAAAACTGCCAACTGCAGGCCTACATAACACTTGTTCTGCTAACAGTTTTCTTTATCCTCCCTGCCTTGATTCTACAAATCATTTTTTACACCCAGTTGTTACATCTTGTCATCGCAGATTTTACAATCTAAAGGGGTTACATTTGTACAATGGGACTCTGATCTTGGTTGGACTTCTGGATGCTACTGTCTGCCTAGTAATAATATGTGACAATCAGTTGTTCTCAATGCAGTGATCAGTATTCCAGCCACATGTGTTTCATTTGTTATAGAGCCTCTGTATGTGCAGGTGACCTGTGAGGATGTTTAGGAGACATTATGGATAGCTAAGGACAGGCCATCATTCCAGCAGTCCACTGACTGTACAGTACTGTCCCTTGGAGACAACTAAAAATGACTCACATTTATCAGTCTTCATGAGTAGACAACAAAACAGGTCCTCCAAGGTCAGGCAAAGGTGTGTTCCGACTTCAAAGTCAAGGAGGTGAAAGTCAGGCCATCACAAAGGTGTAGTCTTCACCTAGACTTTCCCAATCCCAATCCAAAACCAAGTGGAGAAGTATGCCCGCCTATCTACTTTGAGCCTGAAACCAGCTAGATAGTTTACACCAAATACACACTCTGGCCCAAATTATCCACTGGTATAATTCCATGGATGTCAATGGAGTTACATCAGCAGAGTGTTTGGCCCACTAGCTGAAATCCTCATTTAAAATCTTTCTTCAATTCACTATGTTTGATAAAGAAGTAAATGGTTTGCCCTCCCCTGTGTATCTGATGGCACAGGGATACGTGTGGTGCAACGTCCCCATTCCAGTAACTAGTCAGCTAAATTCATGTTTTCTATTCTCACTGTAAGGTATTTTTCCAGGTGTGAATAATTTTTCGTCTTCTGCCTGTCTCCAGTGTCAGTTTTAATAAAAAATTGGGACCAAATTCTTTCATGATATTTAAACACTCAAACAAGGCAATGTAAGATCAGAGACAGAGGCCTGAAAATGAAGTGAAGAATTATATACAATAGGCAAGATTTTTTGATGTTTTTTAGAAACGTCTTGATCATTAGCACTTCCTCAGGGAAAGATGTGAAAATGCATGCACTGCTGAACTCTGACACTTGGGAGCACCTCTATTGATCATCTTCCGGAATAAAGCTTTAACCATCTTTAATGAACTCGAGCGCCAAGAAGTGCTGAGCTGCTAGAAATGTATTACAGACTTCTGTATCAGACAAGAAAATGCAAACTATATCTTAGATAAAGTTAAAAGATACCGAGTGATGGGGCCTGGGTATTTTAGGAACTAGTGCTAGGATATGCAGCCTTTCACAACAAGATTGTTCATTTGAATGTGGTCCAGATGGGTAGCGAATTAATATTGTTACCATCTGATAGATGTTGTTGCCCCTTGGGCAGTTTGGGGGGGCCTTGCTGGGTTGTTTCCATTATGAAGGGAAACTGATAATGAGTCAAGTCTTTCTTGGGTTCAAACCCGCTTACTTACAAAGATGTACAAAAAAGTCCTGTTTCCCCTAAGCATAATAGAAACAAACAGGAGGTGGTTTCTTTGTTTCAAAGTCATTCCAGCCTTTCTTGTGCCCCCAAAGAAGCTCTTTCTTTTGGTTTCCACCCAGGGCTACAGGCGTCAGTACTTCTCTGTCTTTCTCCTGGCTTTCTGGTCACTTCCTGTTTCTGACACACACACACACACACACACACACACACACACACACACACACACACACACACACACACACACACACACACACACACACACACACACACACACACACACACACACACACACACACACCAATCAATGCCCCTGCATTTGCAATCAGTCTCAGGGAAACCGCTCATTCTCCCTGAACTAGTTCTTGCTCGGGCCTTCCCAAATGACCCAGTGCCTTGCTGGCTTCTGTTACTTCAGCTATTTTATTCCATAAAGGAGCTTAATTGCTTCTTCCATTTAGCCTGAAAGGCAGATAGCATGCTCGACAACAAGATCTGTGATTGTCCATTGATCAAAAGACATGTTTGCTAGTGTCAGGGACTCTAACCCCGACAGCGAAGTTAGTTGACTGATCACAGAGAGACAGGCAACACCAGCAAGGTCCGATCAAAAGCTCTTTATTGACGAGTGCACGCATCAACAAAGAGCAGCTCGTCTCCAGTGAGAACCAGCAGCTCTTTACATCTTAGTATTAGCCTATATAGATAGTTTTATTACGTCATACATCATTCAGTTGAGCAACCCACCCCCCTTTGTCTAACAACTTGAAACTAGACACTTTTAATATACACACATGCCTAGACTTTGTCTACAACTACAGATTATTTAATAATATCTTAACAAGCACCAAAAGTTAGGAATACAGGGGAGTTTTAAACAAACCTATAACTCAACCAGGGAGTTAGAATCTGAACTGTGGGATGCTAAAGTTTCTTATCAGTTCTTCAAACACTGTTCTTAACACTGCACTGCTGGTACTATGCCAGGAATGCAACCCCTGGTTTATCTCACTTTTTCCAGGGCTTTGTGAGACAATGCTGCTTCTCAGTATTTTTCCACTCTGGGATTACCCAGAAACCTCTGTTAGCCTGACCTCAGTCAGGTTGGTATGCCTGTTTTGTCTGCTATATCTTCATTCAGGCCTAACACTAGCAGCCACCTACACTGTGCAGCACAATATTCAGTGGCCGCTGTAATATGAATTAGGATTTAGAGTGGGTGATTGAGTGTTTCTGAACTATTTACAGCTAGCAGTCCCAGTGCATTTCCTAGTGATCAGGAGTCAACGCCACACAAGAAAGCCACCACCCCGTGATAGTAACCCTGTTACCAGCCTCTTCAGAGGCAAGGGTCCAGGTTTTCAGAATTGGTCGGCCCCCATTATGCCACTGAGTTTAAGTCCCCAGCTTTTCAAAAGTGCATGGCAACAAATTCATTGTTCTCAGTAGGAGCTGAGCACGTTTAAACAGCTGGCCAATTCAGCTTGGGACCTAAATGGGCACTGAGCTCTTGTGAAAATCTGGATATAAGGCTTTAATGGTCTGTTGTGACCAAACTCCCTTTTCAGTCCTACAGAAGGTCTCTCCAGGTCAGGGATGAATCACATCAGGGAAGAGGACATGTTAATCCTGCTGTTGCACTTGTTCCTTTGACAAACAGAAGCAGTTAGTCTCTTGAGCTGTCAGCCTGACACCTTCTTTAGGACCAAATTCACTTTATTCTCTCTCTCGTTTTTTTTTTTAACAAAGCTCAGGTAAAAATAAGTTAGATCTTAATTATGATAGCTTCAATAGACCTAACAGAGTGTAAAACAGAATATGACAAAAGCTCTGCTAAGAGTTAATTTTAGTGGTTGTCTTGACTTGTCTGACCAAAAGGTGGAGTGATATTTACTTGTCAGTTCTATGAGTAACATCATATGCTTACATGCCTGATAAGCGTGTCAGATAGTCATGGAGAAGGAAGTAACTTTTATTTTTGCAAAATTATGACTGTCAATAATCCTGCACTAAGTGGAGGGAGATGGACCAAAAGACTTAGGGCTTGGCTACACTGGAGAGTTGCAGCGCTCGTGGTGGGTTTACAGCGCTGCAACTTAGTAACTGTCCACACCTGCAAGGCACATCCAGCGCTGCATCTCCCTGGCTGCAGAGCTGGCCGTACACCTGGTCTGCCTCAGGTATAACGAGTGCAGCGCTGGTGATGCAGCGCTGGGGAGCAAGTGTAAACAGTGATTAATCTTACTATGCTGTAACTGACCTCCGGAACCTTCCCAAAATGCTTTAAGTACCAGATAACATTCTTTGTTTTGTTGTGATGCCTCTCTTTGTTTTGTTGTGAACTCTGGGCTCCCGGAGCTGCTTATCTAAAAAACAAACACAGCTCCTGTTTGCTGGAGCAGAGGCAGGCGGGGGAATTCCTTTGGAATGTGCACAGCTAGTGTTTGCTAGTGTTTGCTTGAGGAGAGAGATAATTTGCTTGAGGAGAGAAGTGGGGGGAGGGGGGTCCGTTTTAAAACAGCTGCTTATGTGGTCTGAAGGCTATTTGCATTTAGTGAATAAGAGAGGGGTGGGGGAAGGGGTCAAAAGTTTTAAAATGATTGAAGGTTGGCACTGTGTATCTTCCAGTCCTTAGAACTTGCAAGGCAGGGAGTTCACAAAAATCGGCTCCAAAAATCCACTCTCTCTGTCTCCCCCACATTCCCTGTCACACTCCACCCCACCCCCCTCTTTTGAAAAGCACGTTGCAGCCACTTGAACGCTAGGATAGCTGCCCATAATGCACCACTCCCAGCAGCGCTGCAAATGCTGCAAATGTGGCCACACTGCAGCGCTGGTAGCTGTCAGTGTGGCCGCACTCCAGCGCTTTCCCTACACAGCTGTACAAAGACAGCTGTAACTCCCAGTGCTGCACAAGTGTAGCCATGGCCTTAAGGTATTTTCCACCTTGTCACATCTATGACTGTATATCAGACTGAAATCCTGGCTCCACTGATGTCAATAGGACTTTGATGGGGATTGGGGGAAAGGATTCTGCCCCATGTATTCAAGGGAAACAGAGAATGGCAAAAAGTACTGTTATAAAATGTATTAATATTAAGCCTGATTCTACTGTTGCTTGCACTAATGAAAATAAGGAGTAACTGCAGTGAAGTCAATGGAATTACACAGGTATAAAACTCATGTTAAAGGAAAATCAAACTACTTTATGGAATTGCATTAAAAAAGGAACATTCAGCAGAGCTGTATCTAGATACTATCCTTATATTTCAGTCTTTCCCCTACCAGCACTTTAAAAAAAACCCCTTATATATTGGTTTTTTAACTCATTTTCTACTGTCTTTCAGTTTTGCAAACACTGAAATCATTTAGCGAGAGACCCCACACTGTGGTTAGGCTGAAATTAACGTTATGTGTTTCCCGCACATTAGTGACTTGTTCAGTGTCTTTCCAGGCACAGGGAGTAAATATACAGTCACCACTAAAGAGTGGGCATGTGTTTTATTTCATTACATAGGCCCGGGTTATTCCATCAAGCCACCACATTGGGTCAAAGCTGGTGTGGGGCTGCATCGCTGAAGTGGGTCTTACCCCAGTGTAGCACACTGCAGAAGGGTCAGCATGTGCTCCCCAACGCAGCTAGTCATGAGACCAACTCTATCTAACCCCAGGTGAGAATGGATAAGCTCCAGGCAGGGACTGGCTGGGTTATAAGCCAATACACTTTAATACATGCGCAGGCCAGAGCACATGTGCCTCTTCCCTAGACCATGTAAATAATCCCCCTCCTCCTTTCCCCGCTCCTCACTTCCCAGGACAGGGAGATGTATTAAATTTTGGTCCCCGGAAGTAACAGTGAGGTGAACTGCTCCTTGTTCAGTTCTCCTCATTCACAGGCACAGGTCAGCCTGCTATGGAACCTGTGGAGAACTAGTTTTTATGACCTTTGACTATCTCATAGAAAGGGAATTTAGGATTATATTTCCACTTGCAAATAGTGATGAATTAAACGCCCATTCAGAAACCATAGCAATACATTCCTAGTTCCTTGTGATACCAGGATATGTTTCTGGAGGGCTGACCAGGAACCAGAAGCACACACACCACCTGCTAATCAAATACAGATAACTGGATCTGCGTGTATGCATTTCCCAGGCCTTGTTTGGAATAGCCAAGCCACACAGAACAAACAGCGTTGAGGTCTTTTTTTATACCTCATGTTCCTGTGTGAAGATGACAGTAAAGATACATGGTGTATTGTATAAAAGGAGAAAACAACTGTAACAAACAGAGGGTATAATCTACCCTAGGGCTGCCAATTTTGGTTGGTCGAATTCCTGGAGGTTTCATCACATGACATAATCTTTAATTCCTGGAGACTCCAGGACGATCCTGGAGGGTTGGCAACCCTAATCTACACTGCAGCTGGGATCATGCTTCCCAGGTTAAGCAGACACACTTAAAAGTAGCAGCATAGCTGGTGGGTAGCAAGAGTGGCGGCTCAGACTGGCCACCTGAGTACAAACCCATCCGGACCACAGGTAAGTACTCAGGCCCAGTACCTGTACTACAGCTTGAGCTACCCCCAGCTACAATGCTGTTTTTAGCATAGTGGCTTGAGCAACGCTAGCATTGTCTAACTGTCTTTCTGTGCTGGGAAGTGCACTCCCAGCGGCATTGTAGACATATCCTAGTGCAGTGTTTCCCAAACTTGGGACGCTGCTTGTGCAGGGAAAGCCCCTGGCGGGCCAGGCCGGTTTGTTTACCTGCCGTGTCTGCAGGTCCAGCCGATCGCGGCTCCCACTGGCTGCGGTTCGCTGCTCCACACCAATGGGAGCTGCTGGAAGCAGCAGCCAGTATGTGCCTCAGCCCACGCCACTTCCAGCAGCTCCCATTGGCCGGAGCAGTGAACCGCGGCCAGTGGGAGCCGCGATTGGCCAGACTTGCGGAGGCGGCAACATATGTCTACACTGCAACATAAACCCAGGGTTAAAACTCCGGCTCAATCCTAACCCCTCTTCTCTTTAGACATGAGTTGCTCTAACCCAGGGCTTGGACTCACGGTCCCAGGACCTCACAGTGTTAGAGGGTCCGAGCCTGAGTCAAGCTGGGGACCCAAGGTTTCAAGCCCTATTGCTGTGCAGTGTAGACAAAGCCCTACCACACTTACGCTCTGGGAGTCTGCCAAAAGTATTCCACAGCCCCATAGGTGGACTTTCTTTGTCCTCTGGACAGTCAAGTTCGGTGGACAGTCAAGTTTTCCCACACTGCACCACAAACAAAGAGCTAGCACAGTCACAGTTTGGGAGGGTGCTAGGAAGTCTCAGTTATGGGGGTGGAGGGGTGTTGACCTGGGTCAATCTAATGCAGTATAGATGCTGGAGCCCCAGGTTGGGACACGGGTTTCAAAAATTCCTAACCTGGGATTATATATGAGTGTAGACGTTCAAGACCTAGGTTAACAAACCCAGGGTTTGATACCTCAAGTTCCACTAACCCTGGGCTTACATTTCATTGTAGACATACCCTTAGAGGTCTAACCCCCACCCATGTAGTCCTTTCTCATATAATCTGTTCCACTTACTTCAGTGGGGTGACTTGCATGAGAAAGATCACTTCCAAGAGCAAAAGTATGGAGAATCAGGCTCTTAATTGCAGCAACTCTAAACATAAGAAAACTGAAGTGTGAAGTATTTTTTGAATGAACAGTACCTACAGCTGAAGTACCAAATAATCTGAGAAATGCTTATAACAGGTCACAGACTGACACAATTAATGTGCATGGATCAGCTCCACAGATGTAGTTAATCGGTGCAGCTCCACTGAAGGCTATGATAAGGCTGGCAGATATATTTCATTGAAAATTTTTATTATTAAAATGAATTTTTAACCAAAATGAAAAATTTAATTTTCATGAAAACTTTCCTTTAAGTTACATTTTTTTCAATGAAAAAATAGAAACCAAAAACGTTTTGAATTTCAAAAAACTGAAACATCGGTTTTTGAGTTTCAAACACCAAAAAATTGTTGGTTCCTGGATTTTGTTAAAAGCTTCAAAAAATCCGTGGAAACCTTTGCAAAAAAACCCACGTTTTCAAAATTTTCCTTGAAAAATAATTGGCATTTCATTCATCTAGGTCTAGTCAATGGAGCTATGCCAATTTTCATCAGCTGAAGATCACTCAATGTATCAAATCATTCTGAAATCAGTATGGAAATAATTGAAAAGGTTTTTGGGTTTTTTTTGAAAGTCGTCTACTTTATCTAAACCTTTGCCAATAACTGTTTAAATCAGAGATAATCTATTACTAAAGCTAAGTTTCAGTAACATACAGTACTGATCAATATGATCCAATCTATTCCAGTCAGGGCATAAACTGAATGTTATATCTTTCACTAATGTGACATCACATTCTGAGGATTCACATTTGCCTTCACAGTTTGGCACAGTGAAACATAAACACATTCTGACATTAAATTCAGACAGCTGGAGGTTGCTTCACTTTGCTTGGAAGTCTGCTCTTCTGCTGTCTTGATCTTCTGCAGGGGCGGCTCCAAGCCCCAGCACGCCAAGCGTGTGCTTGGGGCAGCATGCCGCGGGGGGGTGCGCTGCTGGTCGCCGGGAGGGTGGCAGGCGGCTCTGGTGGACCTCCCGCAGGCGTGCCTGCGGAGGGTCCGCTGGTCCCGCGGCTCCAGTGGATCTCCCACAGGTGTGCCTGCGGGACGTCTACCAAAGCCACGGGACCAGCGGATCGCGGAACCAGTGGACCCCCCGCAGGCACGCCTCCGGGAGGTCCACCGGAGTCGCCTGCCACCTTCCTGGCAACCAGCAGAGCGCCCCCCGCGGCATGCCGCTGTGCTTGGGGCGGCGAAATGTCTAGAGCCGCCCCTGATCTTCTGGCCCTATTTACATAGTATTCCTTGTGATCACTGGTTTTTGAAAGAACATTTTCTGTTTTGAAAAGATGCTAATGAAAGGAATAATGCTGTACCTGATAATGTCACCACTGTTAATGCACCAGCATTTATTAAAACAAACGTAGTTGCAAGTAGTGGCTGACAGTCATTTCCATCTGATGGCTCTTTGGCGGCATGTTTGAAATGAGTTGGGTGGCTCTTGGTTGTGCTCCCTGTGGGCATATAATCACAAACCATAAACTACCACCACGGCTAGCACATTTGTTAGTTCTCTCAATGGAAAAGCATTAAAGCATTAAAAGGGCCATGGAGACTGAACTACCCTTTCATTCCTATACTCCTGTACAAACCGCCCAGAGCCCAGGGTATTTACGCATGGGTGCTGACGTAGGCATTGCCACAACTGCTGTGCTACAGCACTCTGGCTATCTCGGGTACATCTACTTGAGCGTCAATCACACCCTGTGATTTCAATACACACATAGCCCTAGAGACGCTTATTCTCCATGCCAGGGATGAGGCATTTCAGTGGGCCGTGTCAGAGAAGCTAGCACTGATGCTGCCCATGCCATACATATCCCGTGCATAAACAAGATATTGGTCTCCTACTCTGCTGATCTGGCATATTCAACACTTTATATGTTATGATATAAGAGGGATATGTTGCTTAATCTCTGTAATAGAGGCATAGTATTCAGAGGGGAGAAATAAAGAAAACAAAATCTTGGGTTTTTTTGCTATTCAGGTTATTTTCTAAGCAAATCCTTTAGCTCAGTGATACTCAGACAGGCTCACAGAAGTGGCTCTTCAATGTGTCTCCTGAGGTTCGTTGCAGCACATGGCATTAAAACACTGTGTGGTTTAATTATTAACCAATCAGCATGTTTTACTATGTTATTAGCCAATTGTAACTGATAAAATAATAATTCTTGGTCACTCATTTTGCTGTGAGAATAATATATATATATATAATATCTCTCCTTGTACTGTTTGTTTAATATATGAATATACAGTACTGTAAAAAAAAGCTTGATGAACATACTACTACTCTTTTTTTTTGGGTAATGATCACTAATTTGGTTCCTGAACCACTGAGGTTCTTTAGAGTTCCTTGGCTTATTTTTTTTTTTACTGTGCACCCACCCCACATTTCAGTTGAATTTAGATCAGATCAGTGAAAAAAAAGAAGACTAAATAAACAAAAAAACACTCAAAAGCACTCAACATTAATGATGAAGGCAGCGCGTCGCGGCACCACTATTTTTATTTTAGTTACCATTTTATCACAGGATAGTTTTTTTTTTTTTAAAGCACCAAATGTAATGAAACACTTAAAATTTAAAAAAAAAAAAAATGGTTTTAGGGTTTAGCCCTCATGGTTTCAGAGAAAAAATGAAAAAAAAACTGTGTGTGTACACCAGAATCAGAAGGAAAGAGGCAAATCAATAAAAAGAAAAATTTTTATATTTTTTTTTTTTTTTATTTTTTTTTTTTAGTTCTTTTTTTTTACTTAAACTTTTGAATACTTAGAAATTCTTGGGCCTTCGCATGCATGAGGATGAACTGAATGATCATGACATGACCTCTTCTGGCCTTAAACACTAAGGATTTCAGCTCTGAGTGTTCAGCACTTCTGAAAACTAGTCCCTAAATGTCTCAGGATTCAGCAGCTTGTGAGAAACCTCAGCCGTGTAGTTCCATTGCATTCAATGGAGCTAAGCCAGCTGATGATATTTACACCAGTTGATGCTGTGTAGCTCAATGCTTGCTGCAGGGTTGGAGTGGAAAGTCAGGTCTGTGCTGATCTATTGAAGTCAGGGAGGGAGACAACCTGAATTTGTTTAGCAGATTAAATTAGTTTTTTAATGGGATGATGATGATGATGGATATTTTTATTTATTAGTGACTTTTTAAATTAATTTTAATTTCCCATCCAATAACATGCAGTAAAATTTTCATTTTCATCTCAGCTATTTGTTTTGCAAGGTCATCATAAAAGATAGGAATATGAACAGGCAGGCCTATGAAGGGGCAGGCAGCTCTAAGGGATTTAATAATGTTGCTAATTTCTATTTTTCTTTTTGGCTGGCTGGCTGGCCATGTGACTTTTGTTTGCTACATAGCTAGTGTACATGATAGTTATGGAAGGTGGGTCTCCATTTTGTTTCATGGTGCAGGCATATTTTGAAAGTAAGGTGGAGTGGTTTTAAATCATCAGTTCTCCTATGCCAAAAGGTAAATATTATTATCAAACAATGAATGGCATCTTTTTATTGCAGCAGTGCTTTATCTGTTCCCATATTTCTATTGCTTCATATACCATTGACTATTAAGCTTTATTATTCTCCTTTTAGAGTGAGTCTAAAGAACGTTATAAAAAACACAGGAATTGAAGCTTTTTGCTGTGGTGCTCAGCTTGCTTGCTTTCTGTGGTTGTGGCTGAAATCATTTCATATCATAGTCATTGACAGTTTTTAAGTAAAGTCTATATCATTAAATCTATATCCCATTCATCATTTTAGGATTTTTTACACAGAGTGCTCTAGTGAGTTACTTTTTTTAGAGTTTCTCGATCTACATCAAGGTTATTGAGAGCACAATTTGAACCCAGCCGACCTAATTTTGATCTCCCTTACACTGGCATAAATCCAGAATAGCTCCATTATAGCCCATGGAGTTTCAGCAGTGTGAGAGGCCAATCCAGCCCAGATTCTATACATGATATTTCATTTTTTTTCTCAGCTTCACTCCATCACTCTCACCTCCACCTATCCCTCTCCTTCATCTTACATCTTCAGACTTCAGCATCCTTCTCACTCTGCCTTCTTCCTCACCCTCCTCCTCCACAGCTCACTCTCACATTCCCAGGAGTTCATTTCAAAAACCAGTTAAAAAAACACACCTCTATATATTCTACATGATACTTTATGAGCTTTGGTTTTCTCTATCCCCTGTGCCTCTATCTCATCATTGTCCCCTGTCCCCTCTTGCCCTTTCTGTAATATTGTTTTTTATTATTATCATTTATCATTTGTATTACCATAATGCCAAAAGTGGCAATGTAGTGCCGGTATTAGTGTAGTGCCTGTATTTAACACTTTGGACTATGGATTGTGGTCCCATTGTGGTAGGCCTCTGGTTCTTTCAAACTTCCTTCCTTGACTGAGTTGAGACCTCTCCCCTTGTGATAAAACTTATAAATTAAAAATTTTTAATAATATATTTAACACCATTATTAATAGCTGGGTTTGGGGGGGGGTGACAGAGAGCTGAGACTTGTGACTGTAATTCTCCATCCCACTGAGGTGGCCCCCCACAGTTTGACCCCCCCAGGAAACCCACCCCCTTGATGGAAACAAAGACCAAAGACCAAAGACCCAAAGAATTCTGATGCAAGATCTTCTGTGTTTTAGGCTTTTGTACTTCTCTGTTGTGTTTAAAGCTTTTCTTAAAGTTTTAACACAACAACACAATGGCACAATGGAGTACCCAATATAATACGTTTACACAAAAACAGACAATTTGACCACCAAACACACAGGGCTGCTGGGGAGGTTCAGAGAGAGTTAGAAAACCTCAGAGATAAGAACACCTTGGGGATCTTGTTTCTAAGAAAATAACAAAAGTTAAACTATTTAAACAAGGGTTAAAACTGTTCTTTTAAAAATTTACAATTTGAACATTGATTTATACAGCTTTTAAACTTTACTATGCAGAAGAAAAAAATGCAAAACAAAAAAAACTTTTACAACAACAGCAAATTTTTTTTTAATTTTTTTTTTTTTTTTTATTTATTTTTATTTATTTTAGTATTTTATTTGTATTTTGTTTGATTGCATACTTCCAGTGATGCTCAAGGTCCAATTCCTGAGAGTTGAGTGGTTTAGCTCTGGTGTTTGTAGGAGGTTCTACTTACTGGGAGAACACAGACACTGGACTCCAGAAACACAGAAGACAACAGAGGCAGAGGGAGAAAAAACTACTGAGAACAGGACTGCTACTCAGACCTCAGGCCAGGGGGGCCGGGGGGGGCCCGGCCCGGCGGGGCCCCTTCAGGGCGGCCTGGGAGCCCCAGCCCCCCCTGGGCAGCCTCAGGCACAGGCCACGGGGTGCAGGCCCTGCCTGCCTGCCTCACCTGCCCCCACCACCCCACATTCTCCAGCTGGGGGGGGCAGCAGGCTCTGCAGGAGTCCATGCACTGCCCTCACCTGCAGGGGCACACCTGCAGCCCCCATGGGCCTGCCCCACCCTGGAGCTCCATATGGAGAGCTGGAGGGTACCCACACTGAGGGAGCAGAGGTGTTGAGGCCCCCCCCCCCCAGCATGTGTGCCCAGGCCCCTGCCCCACCCCAAACCCAGGGAGCCTGCAGGGACATGCTGGCCAGGAGCCTGCAGGCTGCCTGGGGCAGGCAGAGCTGCTGCCCCTGAGCTCCTGCACACCACTGCCACTCCACTCCCCCTCCCCTCCCCCCACACCTGACCCTGCCACCCCCCTGACCCTCTCCCCCAACCCTCTGCCCTGCCCCTCCCCCCTTCCTCCTCCCTGCCCCTCACCTCCTCCCCCCTGCTCCCCCCCCCTTGCCCCTCCCCCCTTCCCCCCCCCCCCCCTCCCTCCCCCCCCTGCCCACCCCCTGCCACCCCCCTGCCCCTCCACCTACCCCTTCCCCACCACCCCAACCCCTGCCCACACTCCCTCCCCCACCCCCACCCCACCTCCCCACCCACCATTGGCCACCTACATAATTTTCCCACCCCCTCTCAGGGCCACCCACATCAATTTTTCTCCCTCTTTGCTACCCCTCTTCTCTATATCGATCTCACCATTTCGATCTCTGCATTTGTAAAGCTTGTAAAGCTTTTTTATCTAGGCACATTAACATTAGCTCTGTTATAGAAAATTAGAAAGCTCTGCTCTCAGGAAGTGCTTGGTGGGAGAGGCCAGTCCCTGTGGAGAGAGGACACAGCCGGGATATTACACTGTCTCACCTCTCTCTCTTTTTATGCTTGAACACTGAATGAGTTCTCTCCAAAGTGAGACCAAACTCTTCCTCTCAGACCCTGTTTTAGCCACCAGTTACTGTCTTGCAGAAGAACCCCGCTGAGTCTTCTTCCACTCTGTCCCTTGGGGACTGTCTCAGGAAAAAGTTTAGTTTTGGGGCGTGCCCTGAATGTGGTATAACTCCGGCTCATTCTGTCTCTCTTGGTAGGGCGAGTTGTAGCCTGGAGCCTTATGTGAAGAAAACATTGATTTTGGCTGCTGAGAGTTTGAGCCAGGGTTCTGTCAGCTCTAATGTCCTGCAGGGATTGAAGCTGCCCCAGCAGGTAACAGAGAAGTTGTTTCCAAGATTGTGCCAGCCTAGGCCATTAAGGGCCTTAGAAACTAGATTTCAAGGCTACTCAAGTGCCTAAATTTTTTTAAAAGCACCTGAATAGCTTAGGCACTTAAATCCTAGGCCAGATTGAAATCAATGTGAGTTAGGCACTCAGTCTGCTTAGACATGTTTGAAAATCCCATTAGGCACCTATCTGCAACTTTAGGTGCCTAAATATCTTTGTAAATCTGGCCCTTAGTGATCAGGACAAATACTCAGAACCAGAACTGGAACTAAATGGGAAGCCAGTGCAGGCTAACAAGCATATATGTTACATGCTGTCTTTGACCTGTTCCACTAAGTCTATGTCTACACTACACAGCTTCTAGCAGCACGGCTGTGTCACCACAGCCGTGCTGCTAAAAGTCGCTGTTTGTCGGGTCTCCTGCCGACAAAAAACCTCCACCCCCAACAAGCAGCATTTGCTGCCAACAAAGCGCTGTTCACACTGGTGCCTGTCGTCAGCAAAACGTTTGTCTTTCAGGCAGGGGCGGCTCTAGCTTTTTGGCCGCCCCAAGCAGTCATGCGCGGGAGGCGCCCCGGAGCCGCGGGAGTAGCGGACCTCCCGCGGACATGACTGCAGAGGGACCGCTGGTCCCGCGTGGCTCTGCTGGACCTCCCGTGGCTGCGGACGGCTCGCGGGTCCCGCGGCTCCGCTTGAGCTGCCGCAGTCATGCCTGCGGGAGGTCCAGCCGAGCCGCGGAACAAGCGCCCCCTCCGCAGTCTTGCCTGCGGCAGGTCCAGTCGTCCCGGGGCTCCGGTGGACCTCCCGCAGGCATGACTGCGGCAGGTCCGCCGGCCCAGCCTGCCGCCCTAGGCACCAGCCCCCGGCAGTAGGGGACGCCCCCTACATTTTGCCGCCCTAGGCACCAGCTTGTTTTGCTGGTGCCTAGAGCCGCCCCTGCTTTCAGGGGAGAGTGGGGTTAACACCTCTGAAAGACAAAGCTTTTGTCGTTCAATTGCCAGTGTAGACATAGCCTTGGGAGGCAAGCACTGTGGAATGGACAAGCTGCAGGTTTTTTTGGGTTTCACTTTCAATCCCAAGTACAGTCCACTGTTATACTTCACTATAATAGAAAAAGGGGACTGATCCCCTCTTATCCACGCTAGTTTTACATTGGAGTAATTGCACTAAGTTCAGTGAAGTTACTCCTGATTTATACCAGTGTGTGATCAGACCTATTCTCTTTAACAGACCAAAATATGGAAAGAAACTTCACATGAAGGAAATCAAACTGTGTCTGAGCCGTAGGCATAACGTTTTAAAAAAAATCTTATCTTTTGCAAATCTTCTTCTCTTTGCACTGATGCTCTGTGAAGCATAATTTAAATTGGTTTAGATAGAAAAAGGAAAACAAAATCCAATATTGTTTATATCAGACCACTCAAAATAAATTAAGATCAAAACCATACATCTCCAAACTTTTGATGAAGAATATTTTCTTATGGGTAGCATAAGATATATTTTTCCAAACACTGCTGGGAAAAGGGTTTGGGTACTATTCAAAATATCAACTCAAACATGCCAAGAAAATGGACTGTATAATTGTTCTTACTGTTCCAGTGAATATTCAAAAACACATGCTGTAAGGGGCAGCCTAAATATACATTTCAGAATTTCATATGTACTTTTTCTTGTTCTGTCTCAGCTCCATTTATTTCCTTTAAAAATAACTGGTTCATCGACTTCCATCCGTCTTCATTACTTTGCATAAGAATACGCCATATTCCAAAAGCTTAAGGGACTGCACGCAAAGTATGAGTCTTGGCAGTAGATAATTAAGCAGAAAGAATGCCAAGTGAGTACTTGTAGTGGGTATAAATTGTTCTTTTCCTTTTTTTAAATGTGCCCATACTTTGCGTTTTCTTGTTGTTCACATTAATTAGTTGTCTACATTGCTCATTAAACAGGCTGATTTTCTGTTGAGATTCCTTTCAGTCATAGATCTTTTTCCCTTCCTCGTTCACCGTCCCATTTTCCGTGTGCTCTAGTGCGGTTTATTAATGGAATAGATCATGGTAGGCATTTTCAAAAAGCTTTTTTCTTCTCCTAGGCTTCAGTGGCTAATTAAAGAGGTCGTTGCTAAGAGATGATGGAAAGCATCATTGAGAGGCTCTGATGTGCTCTCTTTCTTACCTTCGGCATACAGGTTTTGGACCAGAGTTTGGGAGTAAATGGGATGGCAGCGTCCCAAAATACTTCTGTGACCAGACCTGTGACAACGGACAGAAGAAAAGGGGACTGTGCCAGTCCTGGGCCACTAGGAGATACAGAGTCAAGCAGGACAGAACGGGACCCAGGGCAACAACTAGCCATGTTGGGGTTCTTTCAGATCTGTGATGTGGAGGGCAAAGGCTTCATCATTCGGCGTGATATGCAGGTAAAGTAAAATTGGTGAAATGATGCAATACAATAGTTTTACCATATACAAACCCACATGTAAAATGGAAGTTCAAAGGAAATGTCAAATTTATAAAACTCAGAGCAATTGATTTCACTTTTCACTTAACCTGGTGTAACTCTACTGACTTCACTGGGGTTACTCCTGATTTACAGCAGAATCAGAAATGTGTTTAGTTCATCTATTTTCTCTTACAGATTTTGTCAACAAATGCCATTCCAAGCCATTCACTCTGCTTTCCCCAACCAATAAAATGGTACAAAACCTCAGTCAGAACGTATTTCTAAATATACTTATGCAAACAAAAGAGTATTCTATGTTATTCTGGTATGTTCACATGGTGCTTATTAAATCAATGTTTTTTGGAAATAATTTTAAAAGTTAAGGGGCCTAATTCTGAGTCCATTGAAGTCAATAGGCAAAATGCCATTGACTCTGCCAAGAACAGGATCAGGCCCATGCTGTGGAAATGTTCAGAGAGATATTCTATCAGGTGTGTTGTGGAAAACAACAACAACCCACTCTGCAGCTATTCATGTTGTACATTCAGAGCACTCGTTGGGTGTATTCATTAATTTTTTACTTCAGTGCTAATGGATTAAATAGAATTTAGGAGCAGTAGCAAAGTAGTGACAGTGGAAATGTCTTAAATACATTTTTGGGAGGATTTAACACCTTCACATACAAAGCTGTTTAGTGTAATCGTAAAACGTGCCGAACACACGGAGAATTACCCATTCTGAAAAAACCAAACAAATCAATGCTCAGGTTGTTAACAGTTGCAGGTTTTCTGCTGTGTGTGTTTATGAATTTTTTTTCCTTCAAATTACTTGTTTTACTGACTGCAAAGTTTAAAAAAAATGTTAGAGTAAACATTTACTGTTGGTTGTAGTGCTTACTACACTGTGTAGTCCCACTGAAGTCATTGAAATCACAGTAGTAAGTGTGTTATTCCTGGTAGTAAATGTTTGAACGTTTGGACCATTAGGCATCTTTCTAGATCACCATTTTGTTTGATTTATGTATATGGATTAAAATGGTAAAAAGAAAATAGGATTTAATTTTTAATACAAGGGAACCCTCACGTATTTTTGAACTTTAATGTCTGTTGCTACAAGAAGGGTAAAAGATATTTATTCCCATTCAGGTCTGAGTTCTACACATACAGAGGAAATGTAACTCTATTTGCTGCAAGCTTCTGAGAAGGGTGATAGAGAACTTGTTTGAATTGCAAAGAGAAGAATGTAATTTTGTCTTTGATTTCACAACATGAAACAGCTCTTTCAGGAGCTGTTTAGCATGCGTGATGAGCTTTATATATGAGTAAATCTCCAATTCATTAAAAATAGATATAAAGAGCACTGGGACTAGTGACATGAAACCACTTGAAGTGGCATTGCATTATGCTTATTTTTGTTTCTAGCTGAGCGGATTAAAGGTGAAACTACAAAAAACATCCTTTTTGAAAACACCGGGCCTGATTCTCCTCTCACTAAACCACTATGTAAATCAGGAGTAATGTCACTGAAATCAATGCAGTTTCACAGGTGTAAAATTGAGGTGGGATCAAGTCTCTCTCTTTGACTTTATATTCTACCTGAGATCAAAAGTTGAGAATTAAAAAAATACAGAGGCCAGCAAATTGGAAAGTTACAGTTAGTGTTAGCTCAGATACTCGGAGCCTGCTTGTCACAGAGTGGCTGTCCCCTTTAAATGAGGCAGGTCCAGTTCCCCTGTGGTAGAACAAGTGCTCCCAGCTTGGCCAGTTAGGAGGGAGGGGCATCACATGGATCTGGGGGAAAAGGGTCTCCAGGGAGAAAGCCCAGAGAGCTGGTGCTCAATTAAAAGAGCACAGGAGAATCCTGCAGTTGGCTCTGAAGCAGGAAGGACTGAGAGAGGCAAAGGGAAAATCCCCTGGGAGCTGTAGCCCAGGGTGGGCCGAGGAATTGTTTTCATGGGTTGGGGTTTTTAAACCTATGTTTGTAAAATAAAACTGCATGGAAAGAGACTCTGGATATGGCAGTGGGTCCTTTGTGGGCTGAGGACAAACCAGAGCCTTATATTGCTCCACTGAAGTCAATGGGAATCTCCTCAATATCCCATCCAAATATACAGAGCAGAGCTAGCCTTGTTTATCCTTTAGAGCTGGGTAACCACCACACCCATTCAGATGAGGAGAGTCCTGCTCTTGCTAGTTCTTTAATTACAACTTCTTTTTTGACTCCCATAATCTATTCATCCCTGAACACAACTCTACGTCTGTGATATCAGACTCTTGCAGTAACATGTACTAAAGATTAATTTATATCTCATTATGTCACTCTTATTTTGAAATGACTTTAATATTGTTCTGATCCATTTTTGTCTCACTGATTCCATATCAAATTTGCTCAATTTCCAAGTAAAAGAGGAGGCACCTTCAAAAAGAAACTGTAATATAAAATACTTTTTGTTTATGATAATAAAAATTAAATTATCCTAGAAAATAATGTACAAATATAATATATATAAATAAATTTCAATAATAAAATAAAAATAACATTTGAAATGATAAAATAGAGAAGTAAAATAAATTAATAAAATAAATAAAATAAAATAGTAACATAAAATGAATAAAATTGTCAACACTGATATGTTTTATTTAGAAAAAATTGAAATGTTTCATTTCAAACATTTCAAAATGGATATTTGGGGGGTGCGGGGTGAGAGGAGTTTCCATTTTGCAGGAAATTTAGAGTTCTGTCATTCTAAATTACTGATGTTCTTGTCTTGCTCTTTAGATTCTTCTCTTCCACTAACCACTTTTATAATAAATAGTGTAATGGAGGCATGGCTTGTCATTTCAGAGACTTCATGGTGAGCTACCTCTTAGCCTGGAGGAGCTGGAGAAAGTATTTGATACTCTGGATGCAGATGGCAACGGTTCACTTACACCTGAGGAGTTCACGACAGGATTAAGTGAGTTTTGGAATGCAAATCTGTGTATATCTCCATCCATGTTCAGTACTTCATAGACAGGTAAGGAGACATGGTTCCTTAAGGAACCTGCAGTGTAGTCCTGATGCTTGCAGTGAACCCTGCACAAAAGGCCACCCTGACATACCTGAGCACAGTTCTGGTCCACCTTTATTAGAAGACCTCCTCCATTATGCAATTCATTTTTGTCAGTCTCTTGATTAGTTGCTTCAGAGAGGTTTCATGTTACCAGAAAGGAGTTCTAGGGGATGCCTTGTCAGTAGGTCTGGTCAAAAAATTTCCATCTAAACTGGTTTTCAAGAGAAAATTAGGTTTTCCACTAAACATTTTTCACAAGTGTCTGCTTTCCATGGAAAATTTTGATTTTTCACCAAAAAAAAAAGAATGGCCAAAACCCAAAATATTTTGATTTGGGAAGTTTGCCAAAGTGCTTGAAGGGAACTGTAGTTTGGATTCCTCATGTTCCCATTCTCCTCTATGGCCTGAGCTCCCTGGCTGGACTGCATCTCTAATGATGCACCATGGCCAAAAACTCCCATGGAACCACTGCCTCCCCCTCCAAGAAGGTGTATCCTGATATCATCATAGCATATCCTAGGAAATATAGTATGACCAGGGAGCCTGGCCTGTAGCGGATAATGGGAGCATGAGGAACCTGTATTACAAAGTCCCTTGAGATACAACGACAACATTTCTGAATCAAAATATTTTGGTTTTTGTATTTCCAGGGGGAAAAAAAATCAAAATTTTCAGCAGAAAACATCCCCATTTTTCAACCAACTCTACTTTTAGGAGATGAGTGCTGAAATACTTTGGGGGAAGAAGTGTGTTTACAGGACAGGCCTGAGGCGTGCTCAGGCTCCCATTGAAATCAATGGAAAAACACCATTGAAGGCAAGAGTGAGGGTGACTGATTTGTAAAAGCAACAAAGAAGCAGCAAAGAATCCTGTGGCACCTTATAGACTAACAGATGTTCTGCAGCATGAGCTTTCGTGGGTGAATACCCACTTCTTCGGATGCAAGTGACTGATTTGTGAGAAGGAGGATAGGGTTCCAAGCACTCAGGGTTGGCATGGAAAAAGACATGAAGCCAAGAGTGGGAGAAATACACAAAAAAGGGCTGGTAGGAGGGAGGTTTGGGAAGAGTGCAGGGAGTCAGAGGGCCAGTCGGAGTAAGAGAGAGTGAAGGGGCCGTGAAGATGAAGATGAGAAGTTTAACATGATGTCAAATGGAAGAGGAAGCTGCTGAGATTGATTTGAAGAGTGAGGTGCTATCAGTAGAGCAGCCAAAGAGAAGAAAGATCTTCAGGGCAGTGGTTTGGATAGACTGGAGGGAGAGACAAAGGAAGCTATCCAGTTCTGTGATGAAAATACTGTAGATACTATGTATTTTGCAGACAGTTTCAGGGTCAAATTTTCTTCTCAGATGTACATAGCTCCCATATATTCAAATGTGCCTGAATCCAAGGCCAGAATGTGGCCTGCTGTTTGTAAACACCTGCACTGGACCAGATTCGTAGCTGGCATAAACCAGCATCAACTTACAGCTAACAATCTGATCCACTGTGAATATTTCGATAATCGTTTGGCCATCATGATGCTCCAATTATGCTGTGTTTCTGCACCAGCAACAGGCACGAGATTCTAGAAATGTATGTAACTCAAGACAGATACAGAAAAGTCCTGAGTAGGTAGAAGTCGACAGATTTTTGCAAATATGTAAAGTTGAATGGGGAAAAAGCAGCTCAAGGAACATCTAATTTTGATTGACAAGTACATTAGGGGCTCAGCTGGGGATCCATTGTAGGCCAAGATCTGATAACACGCTGAAAAAGCAAAATATTAAAATATCAGATAAATTTATTATTATTAATACCTATTATTTATTAATTTTATTATGCCAGATCCTTCCATTTTTATTCAGTCCTTAGACAAACTCACATTGAAGTCAAAGGGAATTGAGGATGCTCAGTGCCTCTGGAAGTCAGAACACTTATTTATTAGTTTGAGTGCCTAAATTTAGGCCTGTAAATTTGAAATTTTTGGCCTGTGTGGTTTATCCAGGGTTAAATGGTGAATAAGGGGCCAACCCAGGAGCCCTGACTCCAGATCTCTTGCTCTAGTTGATAGGCCACATTCCCTTTTCAAAATGAGAAAACTAGCATTTTCCTTCCTACCAAGCTCTGTTTATTGTGAAGTTCAATCTTGGGGAATGTCTACAATTGGAGGTGGGGGTGTGATTGCCAGCGCATGTAGACGTACTTGCGCTAACTCCGGTGCTTGATTTGTAATGAAAGAGGTCCCTGGCTCAAGCAATTTTTTTACTTTCATAACTGACACGGCAAGCCCAGAAGTGCCGGGGCTATGAACTGCCAGGCAGACCTGGAGCTCAGCTCTGGCAAGTCCCAGCACAAATTAAGCACTGGCTAGCTCTCATTGAGCTGGCATTAATGTAGCAGTGACATGGGCTAGCCATACAGAGAACAAACCTGCCTAAACCCGGTGGGTACATACTTGGTGCTGCTAACCCATGCAGCACCTTGCCGCTACTAGGGTTACCAAATAGCAACTGTGAAAAAACAGGACAGGGGGTGGGGGGTAATAGGTACCTGTATAAGAAAAAGTCCCAAAAACCAGGACTGTCACTTTAAAAATGGGACATCTGGTCACCCTAGCCACTACCCCTGCTATTCCAGCTACATGACTATTTTTAGTGCTCTAGTTCAATGACAGCTAGCGTCAGTACGTCTACATGAGCTGGAAATCACACCCCCAACTCTGAGTGTAGAGACAGCCTGGGAGAGACTGCTAATAAAAGTCACTCATTCTTGTAATGACTTCTAATTACTCTATAAACAGATTTTTTAAATGATGTACATCTTTAAATTTTAGGTCAGTTTTTGTATGGGCAGATGAATGAAAGGCATGAGTCTGACAATGAAAATGTCTATCAGTCTAAGTGGGAAGAGAGCTATGCTAAAGCTGACGATGATGATGAGGACCGGCAGTTCTCAGATCTGATGGACCGGCTTGGAACGAACAAGATCTTAGAAGAGTAAGTCATACAAGCTGCAGTATCGACAATGTAAAATTCATAATCTTTTATGATTGAGCTCTACACTTGTTAGAAAACCCTGGGCCTGATTCTCCTCCCATTTACACCCACTGTGCAGTGGTGTGTCACCACTGACTTCAGTGGAGATGCTTTTGACTAACTACAGTGAGAGATCAAAATTAGGGCCCCTTGTGATGTAGCGATCTCATATTCATTTCCTTGGCTGCTGCAAGTGATGAAATTAAAAAAAAAACCCTGAGCGCCCCACATTTGTGCCCCATGAGGACAACACAGTTAAACTCTCATAGTCACATGCATTTGTGCCATGTGAGAGCAACACAAATGAAGCACTGATGTGGCACACGTTCTGAAAATATGTACGGTAATATTGATATGCTATCTGTGTATCCAAAAATGACATTATTTGCAAATAAAGAATCCTTAGAGAGCATTCCTTTGGCAAAGTATTCTTAAATTGCCTTTGTATCAATTAAGAATAACAAATCACTAGTTCCCTTTCATAATCGTGTAGATATTAACAATTAATCATTAATAATTTACATTGCGGTAGCGCCTACAAGCTCCAGCGAGGGACCAGGCCCCCTGTGTGCTAGGTGTTCTACAAACACAGAACAAAGGGGCTTTCAATCTATGTTTGTGTGACATTTGTCAATGAAATAAAATGACTGCTCTAAAATACCAAGTTGTCAGAATGCTGAATGCTGGGATTTTTTTTTCTTCTTTTTACATCTAATATCATTTAAATCTGATCTCTCCAAACTATTTTGAATTAGTATGTTTGTTTTACCCGGCATTATCCAGTAAACATCAGATACATTCTGTACAGTAAGGCTATTTCAGGGACATGCTGGTTGTTAAAATAGCCATCAGGTCTTATATGTTCCTGTGGGACATTTCAAACACAAACTGTGAGTTTAGTGATTCTCTGAAAGCTCCCATCTGTGGGGGAAACAAGATGTAAAGAAATTGTGCAGAGGGCAAGAAAACGGACCTTAGCTTTGACTTGTTTATTCACTGAAAGACCAGTTTTCTGTCCGAGCTTACACAAATAGGCTGCGCCTTGCTTTCGTTTGTTAAGAGTTAGAATAATTGTGAAGTGTTTTGTGTTTCATACTGCCCGGTTCTGTGCTGCATATAATTGAGACAAGGTCATCTACAAGATATATTTATAAGCTAATGGAATGATGTGCAGAAAATTGACTGAAACAATATGCTGGACATGCAAGAGCCTCCCTAGTTGTGATCAGTGAGCAGCGTGGCGTGTGGGCCAAAGTCCACTAAAGTCAGTAATGGGAGGCTTTCTGTTGAGTTCAGTGGGCTTTGGCTCAGTCCCTAGATACTTGATTCTAAGGTAAAGTTCAGAATATTAATTTACAATGTGGTCGTCTCTGCTCCTCTAGGGCTTTGATCCTTTTCTGGTGTGCAGAAGTGGTAAACAAGCTTATATTCTAGTTCAAGTGGGAATGGAGGCTATGCAAGTGCACATGTATGGTTGAGCACTTCACTGTAATGTAATTAATTACACGTAGAGCAACAAAAGCTCTCTGCATGCTCGTGGTCTGATTTGCATGAGCACAGGAGAAAGGAGACAGGGTGTGGGTGGAGAATGGGCAAGTCTCACAGGATGTGTCCTTAAGTGATCCTCTTCATACTACAGAGGTTCTTAGCTATCCCCTCTAAATCCTGCTCCCTGTCATAGGCAGGAGTAGGTTGGCAGCTGTGCAGCAGGACTTTCATTACTGCAGGATCAGATTCCCCTGCGTTTCCTGTCATTCTCATCACTTTTTACCTTGAATTTATACAAGCAACGCTCCCTACCTGCACTGTCCAGGATGGAGCCTTTAATGTGCATGCAAAATAGAGCAGGTCAGAAAAACAGAATAAGAAATTGACATGAATTTTGGCAAATCTTCGATCCTGTTGTGTTTTGCAATGATCCAATGTTTCATTTTTGGCAGAATTGTTTTTAAATAAAACATGTTTTAGTTTTAAAACGGGAGATTTCTGAAAATGAAATGCTTCAATTTTGAAACAGTCTCACCCTGGAACTAAGCTGATCAAACATAATTGGTGAAGCAGAAGACCAAGGATAAAATTTTCAAGTGCCTAAGTGACTTAGGAGCTCAAATTGGCACTTCGGAGCTTACGTCTCATTGACTTTCAACGAAAAAGGCTTCAAATGAGTTTGCCCCCTGTCCAACTCCCATTGGAAGAAGTGGGAGTCTCTTCACTGATTGTGATCAGAGCTGGATCAGGTCCTGCATTAGTAGTAATAAAACATATATCTCTTCTCTAGCCTAATGATAACTCTTCTGCAATCACTAATTAGATATAGTTTCTGTGGTGTCCATTACAAAAGGAAGCTCTGACCCTTCCTTGTGTAAACAGTCTAAGAGGTTTTATATCACAGTCTAGGGATTCCAGTAATGCTCTGAATGACGCATGCATTTAGAGAAGACCTAATAACTAAGATTAGGAATGAGGAGGGTCAGAAGATATAGGAGCCAGAGCTTGTTAACGTTTGTAGCTATGAAAAGTAAGATAATAGGGATGACAGCGCATGGTCCCCTGGGACACAAGCCTGGAACTTGGGATTCCTTGCTCTGCCACAGACATCCTGTGTGACCCGGGCAAATCCCTTTGATCTAGAGTCACAAAAGGACATAGGTGCCTAACTACCATTTTAAGCACTTGCATCCCAGAATCAGGCCCCACTGGGATTCACAAAACTGCCGCTCAGCTGCCCCAAACACTGTAGGCACCTAAACTCACTCAAGGCATACGCTTTTTCAGTAAAAGTTTCATCTGTGCCTGTGTTCCTGCCCCTGCACATGCACACTGCAGCCACACGCCAGGTGTCTGGATGCCTAAGCCCCAGAGTGATGCATGAACAGGGGGAAGATAGGTGTTCCTCTGTCTAACTTGCCTGTGCGACCCCGATCTGGTAAGTGCACTCAGACCTTGCCCACCGGGATGGGCCCCTATAGGTGGGCTTACACAAAATGACTGGAATCGGGGGGCAGGTCCTCCCTCATGACTTTTAGCCCAGTGGTTAGCGTACTCAACTGGGATGTGAGAGAATATGGGTTCAAGTCCCCCTGCCACCTGAAGGGGGAGGGATTTGAACTGGGATCTGCTATTTCTCAGGCCACATGAGTGTTGTAACCACTGACTGTAGGGTATTCTGATGTGGACCTTGCTCAGTCTCTCCAGCTGAAGCTGTTCCACTGAGTATAAACAATTTAAAAGTGTCACTGATGCAGGGGCAGTGGATCTTCCACCTCTCAGGTGAATGCTGTGACCACTGGGCTACTGATTCATTCTCATACCTGCTCACGCTCTCTCTTCTGGCCAATGAGTCTCATCATTTATCCACAGTGGAACAGCTTCAACAGGAGAGACCAAGGGAGAACTCATAGCCTGATGGTTGGAGCACTCATCTGAGAAGTGGCGGGTCTCTGTTCAAATCCATTCTCCCCCTCAGATCACAGGGAATCAGCTGCAAATGTTGCCATCTCACTGTTTACCCTTTTTTTCCAAGCTCATTTATGAATATGTTGAACTGGACTGGTCCCAGAACAGACCCTGCGGGGGACGGGGACGGGGGACACCACTATTTACCTCCCTCCATTCTGAAAACTGCCCATTTATTCCTACCCTTTGTTTCCTATCTTTTAACCAGTTACTGATCCATGAGAGGACCTTCCCGCTTATCCCATGACAACTTACTTTGCTTAAGAGCCTTTGGTGAGGGACCTTGTCCAAGGCTTTCTGAAAATCTAAGTACACTATATCCACTGGATCCCCCTTGTTCACATGCTTGTTGAACCCCTCAAAGAATTCTAGTGGAAAACAAAAAACATGTTGACTCTTTCCCAACAAATTATGTTGATCTATGTGTCTGACAATTTTGTTCTTTACTATAGTTTCAACCAGTTTGCCCGGTACTGAAGTCAGGATTACCAGCCTGTAATTGCTGGGATCACCTCTGGAGCCCTTTTTAAAAATTGGCATCACATTAGCTATCCTCCAGTCATCTGATAAAGAAGCTGATTTAAATGATAAGTTACAAGCCACAGTTAGTAGTTCTGCAATTTCACATTTGAGTTCCTTCAGAACTCTTCGGTGAATACCATCTGATCCCAGTGACTTATTACTGTTTAGTTTATCAATTTGATAAGCAGGGCTTAGCTAAGAAGGGCTTAGCACACACCCCTGAGCTTGCCATCTGCCATTAGCTATTTTAGGCAAGGAGCCACCAACCATGCATTAGTAGGAGCATTGCCAGCAGATCAAGGGAAGTGATTATTCCCCTCTATTTGGCAATCATGAGGTCACATCTGGAGTATTGCATCCAGTTTGGGACCCCCCACCCCACTACAGAAAGGATATTGACAAATTGGAGAGAGTCCAGCAGAGGGCAATGAAAATGATCAGGGAGCTGGGTCACATGACTTATGAGGCGAGGCTGAGGCCTGGTCTACACTAGGCGTTTAAACCGGTTTTAGGAGCGTAAAACTGATTTAACGCCACACTGAGAGGCCCTTTATATCGGTATAAAGGGCTCTTTAAACCGGTTTCTGTACTCCTCCCTAACGAGAGGAGTAGCGCTAATATCGGTATTACCATATTGGATTAGGGTTAGTGTGGCCGCAGATCGACGGTATTGGCCTCCGGGCGGTATCCCACAGTGCACCACTGTGACCGCTCTGGACAGCAATCTGAACTCGGATGCAGTGGCCAGGTAGACAGGAAAAGCCCCGCGAACTTTTGAATATTTCCTGTTTGCCCAGCGTGGAGCTCCGATCAGCACGTGTGGTGATGCAGTTAAAAAATCAAAATAAAGAAAGAGCTCCCGCATGGACCATGCGAATGTGATCGCTGTAAGGGCAGGCAAATCTGTTCTATCAGCGCTCCGTTACAGAAGACGAAATTCAAAATCATTTTTAAAAAATCTCCAGACAGACGCCATAGCAGGGGCTCAGCGCACTGCTGCGTGACAAGCGTAACGGAAAGCCAAAGAATCAAATGGACGCTCATGGACTGGAGGACTCAAGCTATCCCCCAGTTCCTGCAGTCTCTGAAAAGTATTTGCATTCTTGGCTGAGCTCCAAATGCTTCTAGGGTCAAACACAGTGTCCGCGGTGGGTCAGGGCATAGCTCGGCAATTTACGCACCCCCCCACCCACCCCGAGAAGTGAAAGGGAAAAAATCTTCTCTTGACTCTTTAACATGTCACCCTATCTTTACTGAATGCTGCAGATAGATGCGATGCTGCAGCACTCAACACCAACATCCTTGCTCCCCTCCGCCCCCCGCCATGGGTGGCTGATGGTGCAATATGACTGATACCCGTCCTCATCATCAGCCTATTAGCACATGGGGCAGTGCAAAAGGACTGGTAACCATGCCAACTAGCATCAGTTAGGTCAATCAAGGGCGCCTGGCCCTAATTTTTCCTGGCAGATGGTGCAGTATGGCTGATAACCATCGTCGTCATAGCAACAGGGGGCTGAGCTCCATCAGCCCCCACCCTTCATGTGTAAAGAAAAGATTCAATTGCCCCTGGACTAGCAGCGTGATGCTGGGCTCCTCTCCTCCACAGTTCTTAATGTCCTGTCTGGACTATCATAGCAGCTGGAGGCTGCCTTCCACTCATTTCTCACTAACAAGTCACTGTGTCTTATTCCTGCATTCTTTATTACTTCATCACACAAGTGGGGGGACAATGCTACAGTAGCCCAGGAAGGCTGGGGAAGAATGGAATCAACAGGTGGGGTTGTTGCAGGAGCACCCCCTGTGAATAGCATACAGCTCATAATTTCTGCTGGATCTGACACAGAGCAGCTGTGCTCTCTGGTTCTATGATACAGTGGTTCTCTAGTACACTTGCCCAAATTCTAGACAGGACTGATTCTATTTTTAGATACCAAAAAGGAGGGATTGACTCAGGGAGTCATTCCCAATTTTGGCTTTTGCGCCCCTGGCTAAGAGCAGCCAGGGGCACTTATGACAGCAACAGATGGTGCAGTGCAAAAGGACTGGTAACCATGATCATCTTTTTACCAATTTATGGATTGGTAGATGGTGCAGTATGGCTGGTAACCATCTCTGCTGTCATGCAAAAGCAAAAGCATGCTGCTGTGTAGCGCTGCTGAATCGCCTCTGTCAGCGGCATCTAGTACACATACGGTGACAGTCACAAAAGGCAAAACAGGCTCCATGATTGCCATGCTATGGCATCTGCCAGGGCAATCCAGGGAAAAAAGGCGCGAAATGCTTGTCTGCCATTGCTTTCCCAGAGGAAGGAGTGACTGACGACATTCACCCAGAACCACCCGCGACAATGATTTTTGCCTTATCAGGCACTGGGATCTCAACCCGGAAATTCCAAGGGGCGGGGGAGTCTGCGGGAACTATGGGATAGTTACGGAATAGCTACCCACAGTGCAACGCTCCAGAAGTCGATGCTAGCCTCGGACCGTGGATGCACACCACCGATTTAATGTGTTTAGTGTGGCTGCGCGCACTCGATTTTATACAATCTGTTTTACAAAACTGGTTTATGCAAATTCGGAATAGTCCCGTAGTGTAGACGTACCTGAGAGAACTGGGCTTATTTAGTCTGCAGAAGAGAAGAGTGAGGGGGGATTTGATAGCAGCCTTCAACTACCCAAAGGGGGGTTCCAAAGAGGATGGAGCTAGGCTGTTCTCAGTGGTGGCAGATGACAGAACAAGGAGCAATGATCTCAAGTTGAAGTGGGGGAGGTCTAGGTTGGATATCGGGAAACACTATTTCACTAGGAGGGTGGTGAAGCACTGGAATGGGTTACCTAGGGAGGTGGTAGAATCTCCATCCTTAGAGTTTTTTAAGGCCTGGTTTAACAAAGCCCTGGGTGGGATGATTTAGTTGGTGTTGGTCCTGCTTTGAGCAGGGGATTGGACTAGATGACCTCCTGAGGTCTCTTCCAACCCTAATCTTCTATGATTCTATGCTGACTTCCGTGAATCCCATTCTGAGGCGTCTATCTCTTCCCATTCATTGTGTAGAGAGCCAAGGCACCTAACTGAGGCTTTGTGAATCTCAGTGATTTTCTAGGCACCTAGATAGAATCATAGAATATTAGGGTTGGAAGCAACCTCAGGAGGTCATCTAGTCCAACCCCCTGCTCAAAGCAGGACCAATCCCCAGATTTTTACCCCAGTTCCCCAAATGGCCCCCTCAAGGATTAAACTCACAACCCTGGGTTTAGCAGGCCAATGCTCAAACCACTGAGCTAGCTAGCTATTTCTCTCTCTCTCCCCCCTCCCCCCACCCCGATGTTAGGCAATCCTCAGCATCACCAGGCCTAAGATTCTTGTGCCTCTAGCCCTTAGTTTTTCAGTGCCTCCAGGGAATAATAGGATTTCCCCACTTCAAAGAGGTGTTGTGAGGATTAATATATTCAATGTTCATGAGGTGTTCAGATGCTATGATAATAGTGGTCATATAAGCAGCACCACAGATAAATAATCTAATTCCATTCTTCATGATGATAATTTATAGGGGCAGGAGATATTTTCTTCCCATTTGCCCTGCAGGTTTTTCACTTTCCTTTGAAGCACCAGGTGTTGTCCTCAGATAGAAAGAGAATCCCAGACTAGATGGAACAAAGATCTGATCTAGTATGGCAAATCTTATGATGTGAGGCTGCACAGGAGAGATTCCAGATTCTTACAATGCTACTTACCTGCACTTAATAAATGATATGAAAAATTGGTCAGAAGCCAAACTTTCACAGAGTAGGATTCAGTGAAATTACTTCAGATTTACACTAGTCCATCTGAGATCAGAATCTGGCCCAATGTCTTTGGTTTGTACTAAGTTAGGGTAAGAGATTTCTAATTGAATGGGGAAAGCTAATTAGGTCTAGTTTGACTCCATATGTTCTTCAGGTGGACTAAGTATATCACTGAGTATAAATGAAATCTGTCTTTATCAGAGATTAAAGGAAGCAATTTTGGCCTAATAATTTGCTATTTTGGACTGTATAATATAGGGAACCTTATGGCAAAATCCTATTTTAGCTCTCCAGACTAAATTGGAAGGATTATATGTTTCTTCAGTGAATACCTTGAGTTCAATCTGAGCTTCAGGACTTCAGGGGCCTGATTCTCCCAGAGGGTAAACATCTCTCTTAAGGTGCTAAATGCTCTCAACTCCCACTGTAGCTGGAGATGCTCAGCCCCTCAAAGGATCAGGCCCTAGGTGTGCATTTGTGTGATTCTGCTTACAAACGGTGGCTGGATGTAAAAGTGAATGTTCTTCACGATTCATTCAGAACTGTAATCTGGCTCGGTGTTCTGATCTCAGGAGGATGTTTAAAATGAGCCATGGTCCATATTGACATGTAGGCTCAATTTTGATCCCTGGGCATTTTAGTACAGGTTTTCAGTAGGGATCCAATACTTTTTATGGGCTGGCTCCCATTTCTCAAGTTTGAACTAACTCATTCCACAAAAGTCTCCAAATTATTCCATGGAAACAAATGTGTCTTTTAATTATGAATATAATACACTCTACCCTAGTAGTTTTTCATGTGTAACTGTTAGTTGCTTGTTACTCCTTTCCAATGTAATCCTCTATAGATAGATATTCTATACTGTCTCTCTTCCTTGTTGCCTTTACAGTTTGCCTAATCCACTTAAATTGTCGGATTAGATGCCTATGTGCTTCTTTAGATACATAGATAGCTTTGGAAATTAAGCCTAATGAGCAAAACACGTAATTCCCATCTGCATGACTTTTATTTCAGAATAAGGTAAGCAGAGAACAAAGAAGGAATAAATGCAACTCTCCATGAACATGTGAGGGAGAAGGCTTGATGCTCCACTGCCCTGCACTATGCAAAGTGGGTGTAAAATGCTACCAAATCACAGTGGTGGTGTTTTACCCCCATTTATATTCCCTTTATGCAGGTGTAAATGAGTACAGCAGATACCAGGCAGCTGAGTATCAGGCCTAGATAATGCAAAGTGTGTTACTCTGTAACAGACATCTGGAAATAGCTCAGACACACTATTCCACAATGGGCAGACAGAATCTTCTTGCACTAAAAGGGCCCTGCATGGAAAACAGGATTTTAATATCTACCCTACCCCACATTCTTGACAGTCATTGTCCCTTTGTTATAACTGAAAAGAACTAAATATTGTTCCGTGTGTTCATTAAAGAAGTCACATGTATTGAGAGTCCATACTTTAAGTGTGGCATTTTCTTTATTTACGTATATGGTGCTCAGAGACTAGTAGTGATGGGGGAAAGGGGCAGATAGATAGATGACACAGTCCATCCTCCGCCTCCCAAGCTTCCTGGTGAACTGGGGAATGCACAAGTGGCGAAGTCCTCTCCTCTAAGAACCCCAGTTTGCTCTGTAGGCCTATGCAGAGAATAAAGACTTATGGCCCCCACCTTCTCCATTTCCTGCCCCCTGTAGGATGAGATGTGCCCTGGGGTGCATGGAGCTCCCCCATGCACAGGGATGGAAATTGCAATAAGCCCCTTTGCCAAGACAAGTGATGGAAAGAATCCATCTGCATCTGCCTCCAACCATCCCATCCTGGGCACCTGCACAAAGGCCAGTCACAATCAGGACCTGTATAAATAGCCCGTGCGGATGACAAGCCTCACGTTCTGACCAATGAGCTGCTGAAATTTTCTTTGTGTTACTAGGCTGCTGCAAACATTTACTCCAGCCTGAAAAATCTTATCTCCTAACATACTTTATTCTCTTTTCTTTTCATCCCTCAGCGAGAGCAATATAAGACAACTTTGGTCGCAGCTGAGAAAAGATGAACCTCATTTACTTTCCAATTTTGAAGAGTTCCTGGTCAGAGTTTTCTCCCAGCTCCAAGAAGCCGATAATGAAAAGAATGAATTGGAGTGTGCCCTGAAAAAGTTGGTACATCTGTTTGTTGTGTTCTTTCTGTAGTGCTTCGGATGTATTACGTGCTACTTGCCATCAGAATCCAACAGGGGTTTCATCAACCAATCAGCTTGCTGGGGAATTGAAGATTATCTACTGATCAGAGATATTTTAAAGCAAACATTAGCCAGTCACCACTAGAGCTGGTCAAATTATTTGTAACACAGAACTAATTGGCTGAATTTAGCTCTTCCTTTCCTATTCACTAATTGTCTTGTCTGAAATTCTTTCACAAATGTCTGTTATTTCATTCTGGTTTTAACAAACTACAGCTACAATTATGGTGGCCATTCCCAGACAGCCAACATAAAAAAGTATGATTACAAGAACATAATGTATCAGATTCACCGGTACACTCTGGCTGCTTTGCAGCACGCCATGCAAAACAGCTGTAAACCCAGTTTAACTTGCTGGTTACATTGGATTTACAGCTGCTTTATGATGATGGAACAGCACAAAGCAATCAAAAAGTTCCAGTGAATCTGGCCAAGTATGATGAAAACACAGACCAGCCTTTATACTCAATTAAAATTCTGGAAGAGTAAAGTCATACATAAAACAAGTGGAGCGCATAGTGATGCTTATAGTTAAAGTTCCACATATGTTTTCATTATAAAATGTAATTTTCAGATGCTTATAACTTTGGCAAGCTTTTACCTTTCAGGCTGAAATTTAACAAATTTATTCCCAGCCTAGGAGTGTGTTTTCCTGGAAAGTTTGAGCAGAAATGATGTAGTCATTTTTGAGAACAAAGAGAGGGAAATAAGAGACAGCCCTCGTGCCTTAGTGGAATGTGGTGTGTGATGGGATGTTCCACTCATGGCTAGGATGGCACCTTCTCCTGGGCACGCTGGGGAATAGCTAGCCAGGTCAATGCCCTTCCCACAGTTGCACACCATCTCTCTGCCTCTCTCTCTGGGTCAGTGGCCCCTCTCTCGCTGCACGTGCTGCTACTGCCTCTTCATGACTTAGCCCTCCAGACAGGTCACTCTGTGTGCTTCCCCCTTCCAGGATACCAAAGTCTTTCAAAGTGTCTCTCCACATCAGCAGTCTCAAGCAGTCTTCTCCTTCACTGCCCTATGGTGCCATTCCCTCAGTGGCTAGCAGGGGAACCCAGGCCCACCATCCACTTCACGTTCTGGCTCAGGGACCCTCTAGCCAGCAGTAAAGGTTCCCTCCTGGACCTTACTGGCTTTCCCTGAGCCCTTTCCTACCATCTGGCACTCCATCCTCTCTGGGTTTGCCAGCCTCCTTACTCCCCTCTCCCAGGGAACAACTACAGGCTACCTGTCCCTGTAGCCTCCAAACACTCCTTCCTTCTTCCAAAGAGTGTCTGCAACCTTTCCCAGCAGCCCCATTCTGCTTCCAATTTCCTGTCTTTATAGTCCCAGCCCAGCTCCTTCCTTCTCAGCTGGGCTCCCTCGCTCAGTCAGGGGATTCCTTGGCCACCTGATTCCCCTGAGCTGTGACGTTGGGCTAATTATTCCCCCTTCTCACTCTGTATTAACCCTTTCCAGGCAAGTGTATGTGTGTGGGGAGAACACCCCATCCCATGGCGTGAACCTGAAATTTGACAGGCATGTATTCCTCACTTCCAGGAGTGTCTTTGTGTATGCTGGTGAAAACCAGTTGCCCTTTGGTCAAAAGATAAAGAGCATATTGCAAGCATGCACACTGGTGTCAATGAACTGCCATGTACATTCCATTGACACTATGCCTGCATGGTATGTAACCTGAATGGAAATTTCCATTGAGTAGGTAATCTTTTAACAGTGTTTTGGAATTGTGAATACGTAAGTAAGTTGAGTGGAATATCATTTTTTATATGAAGGTGTACCTGGATCAAGGGCACCACAAGGTGTGCAGGCAGGGGACCCAGGCCCACTCCCTGCCCCTTGGCCACTGATGGGAACTGGAAATTTGGCCCAGATGCCCCTCTGTCATGATAGAGGGGAGGCCAGGCCAAATTTGAATGGCACTGCAACTTCATGCACAAGGTCACAACACCACTTATTCAAATTTGGCCCAGCCACCCCCACATCAGGATGGCGGGGATGCCATGTCAAATTTGAGTGGCGTTACAATCCCATGTGCTGGGTCACAATACTACACACTGAAATTTGGCGCAGTTACATACACCCCCCCTCAGGACAGAGGGGCAACAGGTCCAAATATAAGTGGCACTGTGACCCCATGCACCTGCTTGGACCCCCATCTTTGCAGTCCTTCCAGCAGCCATGGTGCCAGACACTCCAAAAAAAGCAGAGCAGGGGCACCCTAGTCTGCAGGAGGGTGAGAGGATTGGATCCAGCTTTTGGTGCTTCCAGGGGAAATGGAGACACAGGAGGAGGGATGGGGTCTGGAGCTCCCAGAACTGCCTGACCCATGATGGGGATGATGCTCTTCAGCCTGATCACCTCTCTGGGAAAGAGCTTGGGGCTGGGTGTGGGGTGGGAAGAGCTCAGAGCTAGGTAGCGGGAGCAGAGTTTGAAGCTGGGTGCAAAGCAATGTGGGGGGAAGAGTGTGGGGTTGGGTGTGGGTAGCAGTAGTGGAGTGTCTGAGGCTGGGTGCAGTGGGAGAGGTTTGATAGAGGCAGGGGAGGGAGAGCTGTGGGCCCCCTACTTAGAACAATTCTGGCCAAGTCCCTGCTGTGGATTATGATCTGTGATGGTGTATAAAGAAGGACACTGAGTTCCAAAAGAGCCCTGCTTCATTTCATGTGATATCTAAAAATGTATATAGTGTATAGGACTGAACAGATCATTCTGCTGCTGTCTCATAGACTATCAGGGTTGGAAGGGACCTCAGGAGGTTATCTAGTCCAACCCCCTGCTCAAAGTAGGACCCATCCCCAGGCAGAGTTTTACCCCAGTTCCCTATATGCCCCCCTCAAGGATTGAACTCACAACACTGGGTTTAGCAGGCCAAGGCTCAAACCACTGAGCTATCCCTCCCCCAAAATAGTTGCACACGATGGAAATTCTTTGTTTTATTTTCTCTTAAAAACCAACTCCCAGGAAATTCCATAAAAATATATATATTAAAATAACCTTAAGGTTGCAAAACGAAGCACTCAAAATTCAGGAAATGTCCAAGTACCCCATAAAACCTTTACTCCAACAGATCCTTCCCCCTACTCTGGGTGTGAATACATTAGGATACAGTCTTTTTAATTACACAATATACACTTTTTAATCTGGGAGACTTGCCTCATTCAGGCCTGGTCTACACTGGGGGGGGGATCGATCTAAGATACGCAACTTCAGCTACAAGAAGAGCGTAGCTGAAGTCAATGTATCTTAGATGGACTTAGAATTACTTACTTCGCATCCTCACGGTGCGGGATCAATGGCCGCGGCTCCCCTGTCAACTTTGCTTTCGCCTCTCGCCGAGCTGGAGTTCAGCAGTCAACGGGAGAGCGATCGGAGATCGATTTATCGCATCTACCCTACACATGATAAATCGATCCCTGATAGATAGATCACTACCCACTGATCCCCTTAGTGCTGGTGCTAGATGGTTTGCAGAGTATGAGGCATGAGGCCACACTCTGGATAATAAAGATAAATTTAACTTTTGAACATTTGACTCATTTCTAAGCACCATCCCATCTATGCACTGAATGGGGCAGGGATCCTGAGGCAAAAATACTGGGTGGTCATGTAGTTAAAGACTGTATCATTCTGTATATGTACCAAGGGGCAGAGTTAAGGATGAACAGGCAATGTTAACTTTAGCATTCCCTGATTTTTCCAACTTATCTTTTTTAATGTAGTTTTTTGTATGTGATTTTTATATTCACTTAGTGTAATGAGCCCATATTGGCACAAATTCTACATGTACACCTGTGTAACCTCATTGATTTCACTGAGAACTGCGTTCATCCATATGGCTTGTGTTTAGATGCATGTTAATATTTATTGGCCCAAAAGTAGATCTGATCTAATCATGAATTTCTTATACATAGCATGTTTAAAAAAAAAAACTCTAACCCTTTAAAGAGTAAACAAAGTTTGTGGTCCTGGGGGGGGGGGGGGAACCTATTACTGATCTCTGAGGAGCAAATTAAGAAGAAGACATTTGCATATGTGATTTGATTGGCTAATATTGACATAGTTCCAGATCTTAGTATTGATGTCCTCTGAAGAAATGAACCATAGAAACATACAGATTTATCACGTCTGTTTTTCAACCATTCATGCCAAATATAACCAGAATGAGAGATTTTGCTCCACTAAATGTCTATAGCTTCATCTAAATTGAACCTTTCTGTATTTGCTAGCTATTGGTTTTAGATAAATGATAATGGTTTGCCTCAATATTTTTCTGTCATCACTTCTAGATCATTACTGGAGCACAAACTCACATTCTATTAGGGTTATCGCTTAATCAGACAACTCCATGAAAGGTTTCTGAACAGAAAGTAAATGGTTTTGGACTGAATTTTCAGATGAGTACACACAGAGCAAGTCCGGTTAGTCTTTCCAAACTAAATACCATCACAGTTTGAAGACAGATGGCTTGCTTTTCCTGGCTGCTCTAGGAAAACTGAATTACTGTAAAGAAAATAAATCAGATTGGTAGCATTGTAACCCAAAATGTTTTTTTCATTGGAGTTTCTCCCTAATGAATGTGTGATGTGCATTTCATAGATTTCAAGACCAGAGGAGACATTATAATCATCTAGTTTGACCTCCTGCTCTTTATTAAATTTTTTTAATATATACAATACTAGAAAAGATTTACCCCACAAGACTATATTAAACCAAATATTATATGTATGTCTTCTCTATTCAAAGAGATAGCTGGGCTGGTAGCCACACACCTGGGATAGCCACCTGTAGTAATAGCCAAACACGTGAAACAAGCCGGTCAAATCCAAAATTCATGCTTTTGGCATTTACACAGTATTTGATGTTCTATATTCCCAGTGTTTGTTAACGCACTTACTTTCCAACATTTTTCTTTTAAATGTTATCTTAATTTAGAATTTCTGGCTTCTGAATACTTGGTGGGAATTATTTTTAAATCATACAGTGATGTTTTGGACAATACAGTGATGTTTTGAGGGGGTTTATCCCTTTAGCTATTGATGTACTTATATCTTACTGGTTTGAAAGGACAAAATATATTTGTGTTATTAAATGCCACATAGGTCCTTGAAGAGTTCATAATCTCTATGGAATTTTTGGTGCCTTTTATAATCTCTTCAGGAGTTCCTTCGGGGTTTATAAACTTGACTGGAGTCCAGGCTTTCACAGCCTCCATAGTGTTGTGCACAAAGTTGGTACTGTGCTTTAATGCAAATATCAACATTTTATATTATTTATTTGTATTACAGTAGCACCTAGATTGAGCAGTAGCACCTCAGCTGAGACTGGTCCCTCCATTGTGCTTGTGAATGTGTACAAACACATAATGTTTGGACCATTCTCTGTTCCAAAGAGCTTACAGTCTAGAGACAGACAAGACAGACAGACAAAGGGTGGGAGGAGAAACATGAGCATTCAGGGTAGGATTCACAGAGGAGATTTAGGTGCTCTGCTGCTTAGTGGAATTCACAAGCCCGAGTTAGCTGCCCAGAGCATTAGGTAACTAAAAGAGAGGTTCAGAAAAGCTAGCATGCTGAGCTGCCTAATGCCTATGCTAGCCAACAGAAATGCTGAGTACAGGGAAGTGGCCTCGATCTCACCCCCACAAAAGGAGTTAGGCATCTAATCATAGATGCTGGAACTCGGGGTGGTGGGGGTGCTACAGCACCCCCTGGCTTGAAATGGTTTCCATCATATACAGGGTTTACAGTTTAGTTCAATCGCTCTCAGCACCCCCACTATCAGGGGCAGCTCCCCCACTATCAGGGGCGGCTCTAGGAATTTGGCCGCCCCAAGCACGCAGGGGGCGCGCTGCCGGTCCCGCGGCTCGGGGGGACCTCTTGCAGACGCGCCTGCGGAGGGTGCGCTGGGAGGGCGGCAGGCGGCTCCGGCAGATCTTCCGCAGTCATGCCTGCGGGAGGTCCACCTGAGCCGCGGGACCAGCGAACCCTCCGCAGGCATGACTGCGGAAGGTCCGCCGGAGCCGCCTGCCGCCCTGCCGGCAAAATGCTGCCCCAAGCGCGCGCTTGGCGCGCTGGGGTCTGGAGCCGGCCCTGCCCACTATACAAATTGTTCCACCTCCCTTCACTTGGGATTCACAGCTGTGAACTCTCTCCTAGAGTTAAGTGTCTAAGGGCTTGTCTACACTACCCACCAGATCAGCGGGCAGCGATCGATCCAGCAGGGGTCGATTTATTGCATCTAGTATAGATGCGATAGATCGACCGCTGAGCACTCCCCGTTGACTCCGATACTCCACCAGAACGAGAAGTGCAAGCGGAGTCGATGGGAAAGCATCAGCTGTCGACTTACTGCAGTGAAGACACCACAGTAAGTAGATCTAAGTACTTCGATTTCAGCTACGCTATTCACGTAGCTGAAGTTGCGTATCTTAGATCGACCCCGCACGGTAGCGTAGACAAGCCCTGAATCAAGTCAGCAATTGTTCAAGGAAAAACTGAGGAGGAGGTAGAAGAAGGTGTAGTCCCACCTTCCCCACATTATAACCTTTAATCCAGTGGTTAGGGTTCAGTGTGGGAGACCCAGGTTCAGTTCCACCATGTGTCTGATGTGAAGCTGGGACTGCTGATCTTGGATTTCTCACATCCCATGAGAGTGCCCTACTCACTGAGCTAGAGAGTCATTCTCACTCTTTCTCTGGCCCAAGGAATATCTAATTATTTATGCATAGCAGAACCACTTCAACAGGAGACATTAAGACAGACCTTCCCCAGAACACCCTATAGCCCATATCTGGGGAGGTGGTGTTAGGATATAGGCACACCCCTCTACTTAGGACTGTGCATGTGCCCAACTGCTGAAATTTAAGCATCTTGGGGGACTTTACATTTGGAAACGTAGGCACCTACCAGGTTAGGTGGCAGATGAGTGTGGGTTTTGTGAATGGCAATGGTTCCTAAATGTTGGATATAGTCATTTTATGAATGCCACTCAGAAAGGTGAAGTGGTTTTTCCCAACGTTACAAAAGCAAGTCAGTAGCAGAGCCAGACTTCAAAGAAGGCTGAGGACATTTGGAACCTTGTAGGATCAGCCCATAAAGAACCAAACACACTAACCAATTTTCATTTGAAGTATCGGCTGTTCTGACCAAATGTCTGTGTGAACAATGGTGGACAAAATTCAAATACTGCATCTAAAACAACAGGCAGAAATGAAACCATCCCATGTATGAATTAACCTCACTACCAGAACATAATAACCGGAACATGTCACTTTAGCTATCCTAACCAGAGTTATGGTCTAGTTTGGTAAATTTGTTATAACAAAAAAACAAAACAAAAACATTTACCCACGGGATTATTGTAAAGACAAAGCAGCACTACAGCACTAGTGTTGGAATTATATAACAGTTAAAGGTGGTCAAATTATTCAGGGTGAATAGGGGGTTTTGTTGTTGTTGTTTGTTTGATGATGAATTTTGGCTTTTTTTTTTACTAAATAAATCACTTCATTATAATTTCTTTCCATTATTCTACCACCTCTGCAGATGGTTGACAAATATCTAGCAAATAATTTATCTGATGAATTTTTCCCACTACTTGTGGGATAAATTATTCATGATTATGTTATGCTTCAAATAATGATGATAAATTATCTTCTTATTATTATTTGAGCAGCTTTAAGAATGGAGACTAAACCAATAATTAAAACTTTGGGTGTGTTTAGCCTGCAGATGTCATCCCCCTGGTAGTATGCTAAAGCAGACAACAAACAAACATGATATTAAAATGTCTCTCAAATGTCATGTTCAGATTATAGCCCTGTTCTGCCCTTGCAAACACAAGTTAGAGAAAATCCAGTGCTAAAAACAATAGTGTATGAATTCAATATTCAAGTTGTTCCTTTTAACCTGAACAAGCAAGAAAATTCAGTTATGGTTCTCATGGCAACATTGACTACTGTGTTCTTTATATACACCGTAATAGGGTCTTTCATTATATAACCAGCCTAACCCTGCTCAATGTGACATATTATTGGGCAAATACAGAGTTTACAGATGTGATCTTGGCATTCATGTGCTATCTTGTTAAATGATTATCAAGTCTTGTATGGTTTCATGGAATTCCACCCTTCAAGGATTTGCTCTATGGATTATTGTTTTCTTAGAATAGAGTGCCTTAGATATTTTGGGCCAGAATGTAAATCTGACCATGCACCTATGAAGGGGAGTAAGGAAGCATAAAATGTCCCTTTATTTTCCTCACTCTTTACTTGCATCATGAGGAAGGGTGGGGATTAGCAGCCTCCATAGGGGATCTGCATTTCACACACAGCTTGAACTCATTTTGCATAGATGTAAATGACCATGTAAAGTGCAAGGCAGTGGAGAATCAGCCCTAAGGAATTTTGTTTTCTTGTGTCAATATAGCACAACATTCATTTGTCGCTAGAGTCAATTCTGAGACTACACACTGACCTTTCTAGTTGGGGACGAAAAATGCAAGTTATAAATGACAGGCATTGTGAACATTTGGAGGGGAAAAAATGACCTGATTCTTATATCAGTTAGCTTGACTGGAGTTGTTCCTGATTTGCTATGGTGTAACTCAGAGGAGAATTTGCAGAATATAGGAAAACTCACAGGGGAATTCCCAAATCATACAGTGATTTTTTTCTGTTCCCCCTATTTTTCCTTCTGTTCCTGATTTGAAGACTTTTGAGGATTTCTGGGACAGTTACACTCTGCAAATTGCCTGAGTAACAACCCGTATCCATTCTCGTCAGACCATGTGGGGAGAATGTTCAGCAATGTCACAGAGACTCTACTAAAAATCCTCTGAATGTGCTGAGAAATGACTTTTCAATTGCTGGTCATTTCAAAAAATATATTTTTTATTCCCGCCTCACCCAGCCAAAAGCTAGTGAAGTCTCTCTAATTCTCCATGCAAGCTCTGTTCAGGCCAGGTGCCAAACTGCAGCTGTTTCAGTATCAATCCTGTTAGATGCCTAATCCAGCTGTTTCAATCTCAATCCAAAAAGAGTGGGCTTGGTTATTCAATCCCTTGTTCTTTGTGTAGTTGTGTGCACTTGTGCAAAGTGCTCTTAATCTGCTCCCTGACTGGATGACTAGAACTTTAAACAAGTGTGAAACAAGTGTCAAAATAGAGAACGGCACATAAAGACACAGTAGCATATGAACTTTCAGACAAGTCATTCTTTGTGCTGAAACTTGTGGGATGCATTAATGGTTTCAGAAATAAATCGTCAGTTGTAAGAATACTCATGAATAATGCAGTCTCATAAATAACAGTAGAGCAAAGCTGCAACTTGAAAATACTCACAAATCACTTTCATTCCTACTTGACCAGCTCTAATTTAGAAACGTTGTTTCCAGTATTTTCATTGTTGTTATTAGTGTCACGTCTAGGATCTCCCTTCCTTAGGCTTTAGGTTCCACAGTTATTAAGAGTGCCTGATAAACAGCCACCATATATTGTGCTGGCAATTTTAAAACATCAAATAAACAGCCTTATTAGCTTTAGTGCAGTTACTGCTCTCCCCCATGGGAAACAATTTGGTTTTTATCTGTGACCCTGCTGTACGTAAATACTTTTTTTCTGCTCTTAGGATCATTCCCTTGAGTCTTGTGCTAAAACAGAAATGCGATGCTAAGCTGGCAAATTGTGAGCCTTTTACTTGAAATAGTGCTACAAAGACCCACTCCGTGTGCTTTTATCTCTTATTAGGAAAATTGCTGCTTATGATGAAGAAATTCAACATCTCTATGAGGAAATGGAGCAGCAAATCAAAAATGAGAAAGAGCAGTTTCTCTTGAAGGTGACTGTGTCTCTTTATTATACATATGTAAGGCCTAATTCTGCTCTCCCACTAGTTTTTACACCAGTGTAACTCCATTGATTTCAGCCAGTGTGAAAGCAAAAGAAAGCCCCCAAAATGACAGTCTACAGAGAAGTATAAGATAAAGCGTAATTTCACTTACTACCTCACCCAGTGATATCAGATTGCGGGCTCAGGCTGGCTGACTACCTGGATGGGAGACCAAGGCGCACCCACAAACTGCACTAAGTGGTGTTGGTGATATTCAGGAGGTGGTGTTATTCCTTCGGACAGGGCCAGCTCCAGTTTTTTTTGCCGCCACAAGTGGCGAAGGAAAAAAAAAAAGATAAAGCCATGATTGGTAGCACTTCGGTGGCAGCTCTACCGCTGCTGCTTCATTCTTTGGCAGCAATTGAGCAGCCAATCCTTCCCTCCGAGAGGGACTGAGGGACCCACCGCTGAATTCCCGCCAAAGACCCGGACATGCCGCCCTTTTCCATAGGCTGCCCCAAGCACCTGCTTCCTGTGCTGGTGCCTGGAGCCGGCCCTACCTTCGGAATAACTACCGAACCAATAGCCCACTTTGCTGGTGGAGGTGCCATCTTTTACATGGGTTTTAAAATCAAGGTCCTGACCACTTGTGATCATAAAAGATCCCCTGGAACTTTTCACAGCAGCACTAGTCTCAATGTCCTGGCCAAATTCCTTCTTGAACAATTTCTGTGGTGTCATTCTTACAGAGTACCTCTGCCCCCTTCCTGGTCTCTCTGAGTGAACCTCTTCAGGTGACAGGTCTCAGGACTTTACCTATCCTGGGGTTGAATTCCACCATTCTCGCACTCTTAGACTGAGTCCTACAGTGCCCTGTGTATCTACTGTGCTCACCCAGCAAGTCCAACTGGGTTCATTACCTGCTGACCTTCCGTTTGGGAATCTGTGACCAGAGGTGAATAGAGTGACCAGACAGACATCTGAAACCAAAGTATTTACCCCAGTAGGAACAAAGCTTAAGAGAAAAAGGATTTTAAAGCAACAAAAAGTCTACACACACATCTATCGTACCTAGAGGCTCACCATCCCTGATGATAATCTACGCAGGCCTAGTTTCTTCAGATACCCCAGTGGGTGCTGCTGTCACAGCCTGGTTCCTCCCTGAAGAGCTCCTCAACAACTATTAAACAGCACCCGACTCCCACCCTTGCAGAGAGAGTCTCTTTTTAAACTGCCATAGTCCCTCTGATGTTCTGGTGTCCAGGCTTTTTCTATCCAGCATTGTCTCCTAACCCCTAGCATTTTATCTTGAGCGATTGTTTCACTTCCTGCTTTTTTTTTCCCATACAGATCCCTATTGGATTAAACCAATACAGTAAACATCCCAATAATCTGGCAAACACAGTATTCAGAAATACAGAGCAATGCCATGTATGTCACACATTGTCTAAAAGTTGCCCTGTAGTTTCAACTGGATACATTTTTCTTTACTTCCTGCCCTAAACTGTTGTTTAGTGTGTATTTTGCACAGTTAGGTCCCACTATCAACAGTGGGAATCTTTCCACTGACTTCATTGGGTATTGGATTAGATCCTTACACAGCAGCTGTGTTCCACTCCAGAGCTGGGTGAATCTCAATGTTGGGTCAAATGATCTCCTTGTATAGAGTTGTGTAGCATTTGAAAAGTTGTAAAATGCATTGTCTTTTACAATGAAGGTTGATATGCAAAAGATTGGTTTGTATGCTCCAATAAAAAGAGTGCCACTATTTAAATTATACTGTAGATCCAAAAATAAGATGTAAAGATTCTAACCTATAAGAAACTATATTACCAGTAACTGGTAATTAACATTATCATTAAGGTAGCATAATCAATTCCATTATTAATCCCTATCACAGGCCTTTGTAGGTTGCCAGGTAAACCTCAGTTTAGCTCTTTAAAAGTTAGTCAGCAGCCACAGCCACTCAAGAAGTGTTATTTCTTCGTGTGACTAATTTATTTTTTGGTGTTTGGAGTTTTAAGTTCTTTCCCTAAAGCAAAAGTTCACAAAGGCCCTACAGAATGCAGAGACATACGGGTGCCATATGAAAAAGAAAATGATTGCCTGTCTCAGGAGGAGCATAGCGTTTGAAAAATACATAAAAAGAAATGGTTAAGAAGGCAAATAAGTACAAACTGTTGCTATTTAAGACATTTGGTACCCTGCTGATTAAGGACTGTGTTAGAGGAATGGTTATTATGTCTTACTCATTTGGATATGTATTTTTCTGAATAAGAAGCCAGTTAATGTATATTAAATTGCCTCATTAAATGTATTGTTAGGAGTGAGAGGAGTAGTGGGGGAACATTTCAGTGTTCCTGCACCCACCCCCTTGAGGGAGGTTTGATCGCTCTTTAAAGGAATTTTCCTGAAGAACTAAGGGAGCAGATTCTCAGCCACTGGAGCTCTGATAATTTACACCCAGTGGTGGATTAGCCGCTGGGCCAATGGGGCTTGTGCCCAGGGGCCCTGGCCAATTGGGGGGCCCCCGAAAAATGGGCACCCCCACACCCAGACCTGCTCTGCCCACCCATCCAGTGTTCTTGCCAAGGAACAGGGTCAGGGCACAGGGGCTTGCCCCACTCCCCCCACCCACCCAGCGCTCCTGACGGAACAGGGGAAGTCCCCATGCCCTGACCCCACTCCCCGCAGGAGCGCTGAGGGCAGCGGGCAGTGGCGGATATGGGGTTTGTTGGGCCCTGGGCCAAAGCAAGCTTGTAGGTCCCCCCACATCCTCTTCATCCCTCCCCAACACTACTGCAGAGAGCGGGGTCAGAGTGTGGGGGCTTCCACCACTCCTTAGCAGGAGCACTGGGTGGAGCAGGTCTGGGCACGGGGGCACCCATTTTCAGGGACCCCCAGGGGCCCTGGCCTGTTGGCCCAGTGATTAATCCACCACTAGCGGGGGGAGGATTGCAGGTGGAAGGGGTGGGGAGGGGTCCCCGATTCCTTTGGCCCAGGGCACCACAAACCCCTAATCCGCCTCTGTTTACACCATCTGAGAATCTGTCCCAAGGAGTAAATCCTAATGAGAGAAGGAGGGGTTCTCATTTATTCAAATGCTGTTATAGAATATTTGGGTAACCACCTGTTTGTGGGGCCACTGCAGTAACTGAGAGGTTTGTAAACACCCGGGGCCTAACTCTCTTCTCACTTACATCAATTTTACACCACTTCTGTTAACTTCTGTGGAGCTGCTCCTGATTGCAAGTGATAGATTTTAAAGCTAGAAGGCACCATTTGTGATAGCCTGCATAAGAAAGGCCATAGAATTTCACCCAGTAATACCTGTACTGAGCTCAGTAACTTGTGGCTGAACTACAGGAAATCCTTTAGAAAGACATCCAGGGTAAACTTTTCAAACACATGGAAGCAATTTAGCAGTTTTAGACCCATTTTCAAAAGTGACATAGACTCCTAAGTCTCACAGATACAGGCTCAGATGTGCCTAAATCACTTTTGAAAATGGGGCTTAACATATGTCCCTTAAGCACTTCTGAAAATTTTACCTCCTGTGTGGGTCAGAAACTGTGCTGGTGTAACTCAGCATAGATGCACTAACTTCAGTCATTGATGTCAATGGAGCTATGCCAATTTACACCAGCTGAGGATCTGGCCTCCTAAGTGATGGAGAATTCACCACATCCTTAGGTAACCTGTTCCATTGGTTAGTAACCCTTACTGTTATCTACCCCTTATTTCCAAATCTGACTCCTAGTCCCATGCCCTGTACTCTGGACCATGCTGCCCTGATGATGAAGACCCTGCCTTTTTGCTTAATGTTCATGTCTTTTGATTTTGCAGGATACAGAGAGGTTTCAGTCCCGCAGTCAAGCACTGGAACATAAACTCATTTCAAAAGAACAGGAGCTGGAACAACTGGTTCAAAAACAGAAAAGGGTATTTAACAGCATTATACAGAGAGAACTGTAGATAATTTTGATTTGCCCCTGTGATTTTCCTTCATAATTTCTCTTCTTTCCTTCATATATTTAGCAATATTTCAACTCAGAGAATTTTTTTTAAAATAAAAGCCATTTGAAGTGATTGGTCACCATGAAAGCTGCAGTTCCACACTGAAGTCCTTTATAAATTCATAGAGGCTCATAGATTCCAAGGCCACAAGGCACCATTGAGAAAAACTAATCTGACTTCCTGTATAACACAGGTTGTAGAACTTCCCCAAAGTAATTCCTAGAGCATATATTTTAGAAAGACATCCGGTCTTGATGTAAAAATTGGCAGTGATGCAGAATCCACCACGACCTTGGTAAATTGTTCCAATGGTTAATTATGCTCACTGTTAGCAATTTACACCTTATTTCCAATCTGAAGTTGTCTAGCTTCACCTTCCAACCATATGTCATGTTTCCATCATGTCATAATTTATATATTCTCTTGATTGATTTTTTTATGGAACAGCACTTACATCTCCTTATAAAGCGATAATACAATATTAATAGTTGCTATGTTATATAAACATACAGGGTAAAACTTTCAAAAGCATCCATCTCTCAATTTCAAAAGTGACCTAGGCAGATAAGCATTTAGTAGAATTTTCAAAAATGCCACCTATCTGTCTAAACGCCTTTAAAAATCTGTCCCTTAGCAGCCTAAGTGTCATGGAGGTAGGCCCCTAAATCACTTTTGAAAATAGGATTTAGGCTCCCAGATCACTTACGTACGTGCTTTTGAAAATTTTACCCATTGTCCTCTGCTTTCTAAAATAAGTGATTTCTCTCATAAGGCATCATAAAAACAATGGGCCTGATTTTCCACTATGTTAGATGGGTGCTGTGCAGATGTAACAGATTCCTGCTGCTTTAATTTATGCCAGGGATTACACTAGTGCCTGGATGGCATGCAATCTGGAGACTACTACGGTATCTTAAAGCTATCGGTGCACACCTCCACTCCAGATTGCTCCAAGTGCTCCTGGACTGTACTGGAGAATCAGTGCCATAAACTTTAAATAGTCTCTTCTAAACCCAGTGGACCTGATTCTTTTCAGTCATATGTCAGTTTTATGGCAGCGTATCTCCACTGGAGAGCCCCGATTTACACGCACATAGGTGAGAATGCAATGATGCTCACAGTTCTCATCAGCCTGTCATGTTTCCATATCAGTGCCTGCTGTAATTTGTTCCACAGTCTGGGGAAGCACAGTACTTATATTCTGTAAAATTGCCATAAATCCCTGCAAGCTATATCCAGGGGGGCGGATTTAATACAATTTAAAAAGTGAATTCACTGCTGGTGAAAGGCCTGAGACTGACAGCTCTGGAGATAAATCTCCTCTATTTAACTACAGAGTAAATATAACCATCTCTCTCTGGCAGTGCTGACCTGAAGGTCCATTCTAGAGAGGAGCGAGAGAAGTTCAGTCTCCACTGGTTATGCAGTGTTTGGATTCTCCTCTAAGGAGTCGATCCAACTCCCATTGAAGTCAATGGGAGTTGCACCTGGGTACCAGAGATATAACTGGGTTTTTAGTTTGCTAGTTGTGATAGTGCATTTTTATGTGTGATGTGGAGACCTGCCCCCTAGGGAACTGAACTAAGACAATCATTTTATTTCATATGTCACCAAACAGCCAACTGATGGTAATTACCTTTGGATAAGTCTACCCTGCAAAGAAAAACCTGCAACACGGAGTCTCAGAGCCTGGGTCAATTGACTCTCATGGGACTTGGGCTGCAGCATTATAAACAGGAGTGTAGATATTCCCACTCAGGTTGGAGCCCAGGATCCAAAACCAGGCTCGGAATGTCTACACTGCTATTTTTAGCCCCGCAGCCCCGAGTCAATTGATCTGGGCTTTGAGACTTGCTGCCACAGGTTTTTCTTTGCAATGTAAACATACCCTATTACTACAAATTGTAATATTTTTCTCCATTGCCTGTTGCAGCCTGTTGTGCAGTGCTGCATGCTAAATATCTGCCACATTCCACCCAAGAGGTAATTGTATTTCAGCAGTGGATTAAATGAACTGTTTCTATCTCTCTCTCTGTGTGTGTAGGCTTATAAAGCATTTTGGGTTCTTTCAGGATGCAACTGACTATATATGTAAGATATTATTACTCATCATTTTATAATGGTTTTATTTTAATCTTTGCTATCTTTTGCTTTTCAAGCAGATTTAGACATCCATTATCAATGAGTTACACAAAGGTTGTTCTTCGAAAGCCTTTAGCTGTGTCTTCGTCTATATATTTGACTTCTAAACTGTTTGGTGTAAGAGCCTGGGCAAACTTGAAATCTTTATACTTGGATTTTAATCCTTGCTTACTGAGACAAAATTTACAGTGACTTCAGTGGAAGTTTTGTCTGAGTAGGGACGTCATGATTTTGACCCCAACAACTAACTGAGGAACCTGAAATGACAGTTTTATACACACACATACCAGTCCAAGAACCAGGCTGTCGAAGGATAGGATTTATTCACTACTATAAAATCCAAATGCCCCTTTTATTTTTATGGGCATGCTGTTGAAAAGAAGCCAGCCCTGGATAGACAGGATTTTCTTCTTTTATTTTTATTGTCACTGAAAGGCATATTTAGTCAGATAATAAACTGCACTTGAAACCTTTGTCATTTTAACAGCTGAGTGGTGCCCTTTGCCAGCCTAAATTATAATATGTGACTGCTCTCCAGCTGAGTAGTCTACTCAGATTTTTCCACCCAACAGCATAATTCAGTGCAGTCAGTACAGAGCTTAATGTTCACATTTATCTCTTTCCTCATGTCCAGCATTTGGGGCCCAATTCTCCTTCTTCCTTACACCTGTTTTTATAATGCTATAACGTCCATGATTTTGTCGAGTTTCTCCTGATTTACATCGGCATTGGTGTAATTCAAATCAAGCCCTCAGTGTTTAATTTGTGCCTTAGTCAAATTCCTTCTCTCTTCCTCTTAAATTGAAATGGACTTTTTTGCCAATTACATTTATTTTTTGAATGAGTGATGGTAACTTTGGGTATGTCTACACTACGGGATTATTCCGATTTTACAGAAACCGTTTTTTTAAAACAGATTGTATAAAGTCGACTGCACGCGGCTGCACTAAGCACATTAATTCGGCGGTGTGCATCCATGTACCGAGGCTAGCGTCGATTTCCGAAGCGTTGCACTGTGGGTAGCTATCCTCCTCCGCCCATTGGAATTCTGGGTTGAGATCCCAATGCATGATGGGGCAAAAACAGTGTCGCGGGTGATTCTGGGTAAATGTCATCACTCAATCCTTCCTCCGTGAAAGCAAGGGCAGACAATCATTTAGCGCCCTTTTTCCCTGGATTGCCCTGGCAGACGCCATAGCATGGCAACCATGGAGCCTGTTTAGCCTTTTGTCACTGTCACCGTATGTGTACTGGATGCTGCTGACAGACGCGGTACTGCACTGCTACACAGCAGCATTCATTTGCCTTTGCAAGGTAGCAGAGACGGTTACCAGCCCTATTGCACCATCTGCTGCTTTAGAAATTGGCAATGACGGTTACCAGTCCTTTTGTACCATCTGCTGCTGTCATGGATGCTCCTGGCTGGCCTCACTGAGGTCGGCCGGGGGCACATGGACAAAAATGGGAATGACTCCCCAGGTCATTCCCTTCTTTATGTTTTGTCTAAAAATAGAGTCAGTCCTGCCTAGAATATGGGGCAAGTCTACTAGAGAACCAGAGAGCACAGCCGCTCCGTGTCAGAGCCCCAGACATCCTGCAGAAATGATGAGCTGCATGCCATTCTAGGGGGTGCCCCTACAACAACCCCACCCGTTGCTTCCCTCCTCCCACACCCCTCCTGGGCTACTGTGGCAGTGTCCCCCCATTTGTGTGATGAAGTATTAAAGAATGCAGGAATAAGAAACACTGACTTTTTAGTGAGATAAAATGAGGGGAAGGCAGCCTCCAGCTGCTATGATAGTCCAGGCAGTACAGAATCTCCATTAGACATGAAAGGGGATGGAGGGAGGAGCTCAGCCTTCAGCTGCTATGATGAGGATGGTTACCAAGCCTTTTGCACCATCTGCCTCTCCAGGAGAAGCTTAAAGAAGGGAATGACTGGGAGTCATTCCCATTTTTGCCCAGGCGCCCCTGGTTGACCTCACCGAGGCCAGCCAGGAGCACTCACGGGATGATGAGGACGGTTTTCAACCATTTTGTACCGTCTTCCATCAGGAAAGGAAGGGGAGGGGATGCTGCTGTTCAGCGCCGCAGCACTGTGTCTACCAGCAGCATGCAGTAGACATACAGTGACACTGAAAAAAGGCGAGAAACAATTTTTTTCCTTTTTCTTTCACGGGGGGGGAGAGGGGGGTAAATTGATGACATATACCCTGAACCACCTGGGACAATGTTTTTGACCCTTCAGGCATTGGAAGCTCAGCCAAGAATGCAAATGCTTTTCGGAGACTGCGGGGACTGTGGGATAGCTGGAGTCCTCAGTCCCCCCTCCCTGCCTCCATGAGCGTCCATTTGATTCTTTGGCTTTCCGTTACGCTTGTCACGCAGCACTGTGTTGAGTCCCTGCTGTGGCCTCTGTCTGGAGATTTTTTCAAATGCTTTGGCATTTCGTCTTCTGGAACGGAGCTCTGGTAGAACAGATTTGTCTCCCCATAAAGCGATCAGATCCAGTATCTCCCGTACAGTCCATGCTGATCAGCGCTCCACGCTGTGCAAACAGGAAATGAAATTCAAAAGTTCGCGGGGCTTTTCCTGTCTACCTGGCCAGTGCATCCGAGTTCAGATTGCTGTCCAGAGCGGTCACAATGGTGCACTGTGGGATAGCGCCCGGAGGCCAATACCGTCGAATTGCGGACACACTAACCCTAATCCGACATGGCAATACCAATTTCAGCGCTACTCTCGTCGGAGAGTACAGATATCGGTATTAAGAGCCCTTTATATCGAAACAAAGGGCTTCGTTGTGTGGACGGGTGCAGGGTTAATTCGGTTTAACACTGCTAAATTCGGTATAAACGCGTAGTGTAGACCAGGCCTTTATTTAATTACAACATCCTTGCTGGATTATGAAAGAACCTCTTGAGAATAATACAAATTCCCTTTTCCAAACTGCATTAATTAGGTGAAGTTGTTCTTACATTTTTTTTCCCTGTAGTGTGAGGGATTGTAAAATATGTGAAAAGAAACTGCCAGCCAAGAAATGCTCAGGGCTGCTCCTACTGACTCAGCTAGATGGAGGCTCCCTTAGGGATCACTTGTCAGAGCTGCTGTCTATGGACAAGGGTGGATTAAATGCTGATCCAAACTTGTGCTGACAGGGAACCCAGAGGCCAACAGAGTGTGGCTCTGTAGATACAGAGGGGCCTATCTCCTTGCAAATGTAGGTCCAAGATCATGCTTCAGGGACAGTGAGCCACTGCAAGCCAATAGATTCTTCGGCTCAGTCCCTTCTGCCAGCTGCCACCTTCTTGAATTGTCAGCATGCTCCCATCCTGCATAATTCAGGGGTGTTATCTGTAATACCCCCAAATCCATAGCAGGCTGGCATTTCAAAAAGTAGGCAGCGGGGGCTCAGCATAGAAACTGCTGGGCCTGCCTGGCTAATGTGTGTTTATATGGGGGGGCAGCACAGTACTGTACTATGGCCCAGCAGAAGTCTTGCACTGGGAGAAGAAGGTAGCTGGGATCAGTGCTTGGGATAAAGGGTAGCTGAGTTTCTGCCCTGTGGGGGGTGGGGGTTGGATGGAGGGTTACGTGGAGGTCTAGGCTGGGAAGGGGAAGGCATGTATGGATCTGATTAGGTCGGGGTAGGTAACCTATGGCATGCGTGCCGAAGGCAGCACACGAGCTGATTTTCAGTGGCACTCACACTGCCCGGGTCCTGGCCACCGGTCCGGGGGCTCTGCATTTTAATTTAATTAAACATCTTAAACATTTTAAAAATCTTATTCACTTTACATACAACAATAGTTTAGTTATATATTATAGACTTATAGAAAGACACCTTCTAAAAACATTAAAAAGAATTACTGGCACGCGAAACCTTAAATTAGAGTAAATAAATGAAGACTCGGCACACACTTTGGAAAGGTTGCCTACCCCTGGGTTAGGTATACAGGAGGGTAAGTTGGGGCTGGATAAGGAATAAGAGGAATAAGAGTTTGCAGATGATACTAAACTTCTCAAGATAGTTAAGACCAAAGCAGATTGTGAAGAACTTCAAAAAGATCTCACAAAACTAAGTGATTGGGCAACAAAATGGCAAATTAAATTTAATGTGGATAAATGTAAAGTAATGCACATTGGAAAAAATAACCCCAACTATACATACTACATGATGGGGGCTAATTTAGCTACAACGAGTCAGGAAAAAGATCTTGGAGTCATCGTGGATAGTTCTCTGAAGATGTCCACGCAGTGTGCAGAGGCGGTCAAAAAAGCAAACAGGATGTTAGGAATCATTAAAAAGGGGATAGAGAATAAGACTGAGAATATATTATTGCCCTTATATAAATCCATGGTACGCCCACATCTCGAATACTGTGTACAGATGTGGTCTCCTCACCTCAAAAAAGATATTCTAGCACTAGAAACGGTTCAGAAAAGGGCAACTAAAATGATTAGGGGTTTAGAGAGGGTCCCATACGAGGAAAGATTAAAGAGGCTAGGACTCTTCAGCTTGGAAAAGAGAAAACTAAGGGGGGACATGATAGAGGTATATAAAATCATGAGTGATGTTGAGAAAGTGGATAAGGAAAAGTTATTTACTTATTCCCATAATACAAGAACTAGGGGTCACCAAATGAAATTAATAGGCAGCAGGTTTAAAACAAATAAAAGAAAGTTCTTCTTCACGCAGCGCACAGTCAACTTGTGGAACTCCTTACCTGAGGAGGTTGTGAAGGCTAGGACTATAACAATGTTTAAAAGGGGACTGGATAAATTCATGGTGGCTAAGTCCATAAATGGCTATTAGCCAGGATGGGTAAGAATGGTGTACCTAGCCTCTGTTCGTCAGAGGATGGAGATGGATGGCAGGAGAGAGATCACTTGATCATTGCCTGTTAGGTTCACTCCCTCTGGGGCACCTGGCATTGGCCACTGTCGGTAGACAGATACTGGGCTAGATGGACCTTTGGTCTGACCCGGTACGGCCTTTCTTATGTTCTTATGAGGGGGTTGTGATTAGGGAGGAAGAAGGAAATGAAGGGGATTCTGAGTTCAGAAGGAGGGAAATGTCAGCCGCTGTGTGTGTTTGGGAGGCAATTATAGGAGAACTGTTTGTGGGGCAGGGTTCCAACATTTGCTGAAGCTAGGTCTCATTTTGCCTTGAGGATACCTTCCAGTTAAGTCTTAGCTGGAGTAACAGCAGGATTTATGGTGGACCAGATTCTCAGCTCCAGTGAACCCTGACTTCATTGGACCTACACTGATTTACAACAGCTGAGACTCTGACCCAAAAATTCCTTCCACCAACTGGAAAACTTGCCTAATTAGAAGTTTCTAGTCCAATGTCTGGCCAACACTTTGCCAGGGTCATGTAAATAATTTGTGTTACTGTCAAGTATCGGAGGGGTAGCCGTGTTAGTATGGATCTGTAAAAGCAGCAAAGAGTCCTGTGGCACCTTATAGACTAACAGACGTACTGGAGCATGAGCTTTCGTGGGTGAATACCCACTTCGTTGGATGAATGCATGCTCCAATACGTCTGTTAGTCTATAAGGTGCCACAGGACTCTTTGCTGCTTGTGTTACTGTGTTAGCATAAAGCTACACATTTCTGTGACATACTCACTTCTCAGTCTGATCATGTCCGATTGACCCATTTACTACCATGCAAAATTTGAACTGAATCACTCTGTACTCATAGTTGTGCCATGCCCGCTAGTAATCATGTCCAAGATTAGTACCTGTGTTACTACAGTATTATAGTGGGTGCTCCATAGTACCTGCTATAAGTAAGTTTCCAAACCAATTACCATTGTAAACTTTTGTTTTCAGATGGTCATAACTTCCTCACATATTCACCTTTTGGCACTGAGATTCTCTATGCTTGAGCTCTGCTTGAAGCTTTTGCTATTCTCAAGCTTTTCGTATGGAGACAATTTGCATGAAAAAAAGTGTCTTATTAAAACACAGAATCATAAAAACGTAGGGCTGGAAGGAACCTCAAGAGCTCACGTAGACCAGCCCCTTGCACTGAGGCAGGAACAAGTAAACCTAGACCATCCCTGACAGGTGTTTGCCTAACCTGTTCTTGAAAATCTCCTGTGATGGGGATTCCACAACCTCCCTTGGAAGCCTATTCCAGGGCTTAACTACCCTTATAGTTATAAAGTTTTTCCTAATATCAAACCTAACTCTAACCTTTTGCTGCAGATTAAGTCCATTACTTCTTGTCCTACCTTCAGCAGATGTGGAGAACAACTGATCACTGTCCCCTTTATAACAGCCTTTAATATATGCAAAGACTATCAGCTCCCCCTCAGTCTTCCTTTCTCAAAACTAAACATACCCATTTTTAACCTTCCCTCACAGATCAGGTTTTCTAAACCCTTTATCATTTTTGTCACTCTCCTCTGCACTCTCTCCAATTTGTCTACATCCTCCTCAAAGTGTGGTGCTCAGAAATGGACACAGGCCTCTCCGATCTGAGTAGAAAGGGACTGTAAGCTCCTGTGTCTTACATATGACACTCTTGTTAATACACCCCAGAATGATATTAGCCTTTTTCTGAACTGCATCACATTGTTGACTGTGTGTGATCCGCTATAACACCCCCACCCCGTCACAGCTCCTTTTCAGCTGTACTGTTGCCTAACCAGTTATTTCCCATATTGTAGCTGTGCTTTTGATGTTTACTATCTAAGTGTAGTACTTTGCATTTGTCTTTATTGAATTTATCTTGCCGAAATCAGATCAATTCTCTAATTTTTCAAGGTGATTTTGAATTATAATTCTGTCCTCCACAGTGCTAGCAACCCTTGCCATCTTTTATAAGCATACTCTACATTCCATTATCCAAGTCATTAATGAAAATATCAAATAGTACGGGAGCCAGGACTGACCTCTGCAGGATCCCACTAGATACATCTTCCAAGTTTGACAGGGAACCATTGACAACTGCTGTTTGAGTTCAGTCTTTCAACCACTAGTTTGCTTATGAGACTGTCACGTGGAGCTGTGTCAAAAGCCTTACTAAAATCAAGATATATCATGTCTACAGCTTCCCACCCCACATCCACTAGACCAATAACACTGTCAAAGAAGGAAATTAGGTTGGTTTGGCATGATTTATTCATGACAAATTCATGTTGGCTATTACATATTATCTGTTATCCTCTAGGTGGTTACAGCTTGATTGTTTAATAATTTGTTCCAGTATCATTTCAGGTATTGAAGTTAGGCAGACAGGTTCATAATTCCCCAGGTCCTCTTTGTTCCCCTTTTTAAAGACGGTACTATGTTTGCCCTTCTTCAGTCCTCTGGGACTCACAAATCCTCCATGAGTTCTCAAAAATCATTGCTAACTGTTCCAAGATGCTTCAGTTAGTTCCTTAGGTGTCCTAGGGTATATGTCATTGGGCCCTGCTGACTTGAATACATCTAACTCATCTGAATATTCTTTAACCTGTTCTTTCCCTGTTTTGGCTTGCGTTCCTGTCCTTTTGTTGTTCCTTCTCCCTTGTCTGGTCACAATGTAAAGACTGAAGCAAAACAGGCATTAAACACCACACCTCAGCCTTATTTATGTTGTCTCCTGAAAGAAAGAAAAATGCTTTAACATTGAGGATGGGAGACCACTGCTGGTGTGTATGTTGGGGGGGACCTTGGACGCCACAATTTTGCAGTCTTTCAGCAGTTTTTTCCACATTCTTCAATATTCTGCAAATTTTAATGTTTCATTTTAAAAAAAGTAAGTTTCTAGGCCAGATTCACGGATGAATTCTGGCTCCTTTTTGCTACTCTGATAATGCAAAGCAGTCAAAGCCCCAGTTTAACCAGCCAGTTATAGTGGGTTTACCACTGTTTTGCATCTCTGAAATGGTGCAAAGCAGTTTGTGAGATGTGTTTTTCATACAATGCATAACTAAACCGTGGAACTCATTGCCTTATGAGGGCCAAAAGTATACCAGGCTTCGAAAAAGGACTAGATAATTTCATGGAGGATAGAATTAGCCAAGATGGTTAATGATGTAGTCCTGTTTGGGGTGACTCCAAACCTCTGACCACCAGAAGCAGGGAGTGGAAGATGGGTGGATCACCCCATAATTGGCCTGTTCTGTATGCTGTCCCTGAAGCTCCAGTACAGGCCACTGTTAGAGACAGGACACTGGGTAAAGTGGACCATGGTCAGACCCAGTATGGTAGCTCTTATATACTTAGAGTCAGGAGCAGCGGAAGCTTCCTAAAAGTGTAGGGGGCTACCAGAGCCTGAACTGGGGCCCCTACCCCCATGCCACTCCATCCCCTAAGGACACTGCCCCCACACTGCCCCTTCCCCGTACGCCCCACCCCCACACCACTCCTTCTCCCCGAGCCCCCGCCCTCACTCACTCACTCACTCATGCCCGTCACCCCAATCGGGGTATGGGCCGCCAGCCACAGATCTCCAGAGTCCTCTATCCTGGGCCATTCGCTCTAGCTGGTTCCAGGTATAGCCCATTTTTTTTTAGCCTGAAGGTCGCGTCGCCAGGTATTTCTTGGACGGCCTCTTTTCCGCTTGCCTTGGGGGTTCCACCGCAGTGCCTGTCTAGTGATGTTGGTTGGCTGCTTGCGTAGTGTATGTCCTATCCAGCTCCACCTTCTCCTTCTAATTTCTTCCTCTGCTGGGAGTTGACGGGTCCTCTCCAAGAGGTGGATGTTACTGATGGTGTCTCGCCAGTGGATCTGGAGAATCCTTCTGAGGCAGCTATTAATGAAGGTCTGGATCTTCCTGGTGGTTGTTTTGGTTGTCCTCCAGGTTTCAGCTCCATATAGTAGGACTGATTTCACGTTGGAGTTGAACAGTTGAATCTTTATTGCCAAAGACAACTCTCTGGAGCTCCAGATGTTCTTGAGCTGTAAGAAGGCTGCTCTTGCCTTACCAATCCTTACTTTGATGTCTGCGTCTGTGCCACCCTGCTGGTCGATGATGCTACCTAGGTAGGTGAAGGACTGCACTTCTTCCAGGGGGCGTCCATTCAGTGTGACTGGGTCGTTGCTGATGGAATCTTGGTCCTGTCCTTGTGGATGTTGAGGCCAACCTGTGATGACGTGGCTGCCACTACGATGGTCTTCTCTTGCATCTGCTGTTTACTGTGCGAAAGGAGTGCAAGGTCGTCGGCAAAGTCCAGGTCATCAAGCTGGGTGCACAATGTCCACTGGATTCCGTTCCTACGCTCGTAAGTGGATGTCTTCATAATCCAATCGATGACGAGGAGAAAGAGAAGTGGTGACAACAAGCATCCTTGTCTGACTCCGGTTCGCACCTGGAAGCTGTTTGTGAGCTGCCCTCCATGGATCACTCTACAGTGTATGCCGTCGTATGAGTTCTTGATCAAGTTGACCAGCTTTGCTGGGATGCCATAGTGCCAAAGAAGCTTCCAGAGGGTCTCTCGATCCACGCTATCGAACGCTTTCTCATAGTCAACAAAGTTGATGTACAACGAGGAGTTCCACTCCATAGACTGCTCGACTATGATGCGGAGTGTTGCTATCTGGTCCGTGCATGATCTGTTCTGCCGGAAACCTGCCTGTTCATCTCGTAACTGTGGATCGACGGCATCCTTCATTCTCTCTAAGAGGACTCGGTTGAAGACCTTCCCTGGCACCGACAGGAGTGTGATTCCTCTGTAGTTGGCACAGTTGCTGAGATCTCCTTTCTTGGGGATTTTGATGAGATATCCCTCTTTCCAGTCAGCCGGAATCACTTCTTCCCATATCTTCTCAAAGAGGGGGTACAGCATTTCCACTGAAGCATCCAGGTCTGCTTTCAGGGCCTCTGCTGGGATATCGTCAGGTCCAGCCGCCTTCCTGTTCTTCATCATGGTGATGGCTTTTCTGATCTCGTCTCTGGTTGGTTTATCGCAATTGATTGGGAGGTCCTTGTTAGCTGGGTCGATGTCTGGTGGATTTGGTGGTGCTGGTCTGTTCAGGAGTTCCTCAAAGTGCTTCGCCCATCTGTTCATCTGTTGTTCTATTCCTGTTATAGACTTTCCCTGCTTGTCTTTAACGGGACTTTCTGGCTTGCTGAACTTTCCAGACAGTCACTTGGTAGTATCGTACAGCTGTTTCATGTTACCGCTGTATGCTGCCTGCTCTGCTTCTGCTGCCAGTCCATCCACATAATCTCTCTTATCCTTCCTAATATTCCTCTTCACTGCTCTGTGGGCTTCAGCATACTCTTTTTGAGCTTTGGCCTTTGCTGCTCTAGTCCTGCTGTTGTTGACTGCTGCCTTCTTCTTCTTTCTGTCTTCTATCTTAGTCAAGGTCTCTGCTGTGATCCACTCTTTCTGCTGGTGTTTCTTAATTCCAAGCACTTCCTGGCATGCTGACCTAAGTGTCTCTCTCACTTTCTGCCATCTGTTGAGTACACTGTCTTCCTCTTCCTCAGACCGATCCTGTAGTACTGAAAACTTATTCTTCAGCATCAATCCAAAATCTTCCTTGGTCTTATGGTCCTTCAGAAGGCTGACGTTGTACTTCGCTCTTCTGTCTGACGTGTCTATCCAGTTCTTCTTCAGCTTCAGCTTCAATCTGGTCACCACTAAGTGATGGTCGGACGCCGCGTCTGCTCCTCTTCTAACTCTAAGGTCCTGCAAGGATCTTCTGAACTTCTTGCTAATGCAGACATGGTCGATTTGGTTTTCTGTCATGCCTGCTGGCGATACCCAGGTACTTTTGTGGATCCGCTTGTGAGGAAAGATGCTGCCTCCTATGACCAGGTTGTTAAGTGCACACAGATCCACAAATCTCTCTCCATTCTCATTCATCTCTCCCAGAGCGTGGGTCCCCATGACTTGTTCGTATCCTGTGTTATCAGGTCCAATTTTGGCATTAAAGTCTCCCATAAAGATGGTAATATCTTTGTCTGGGAGAGTCTCTAATATTTTCTGGAGTCTGTTGTAAAAGTAGTCTTTGTCCTCCTCTTCACTGTCATTGGTTGGAGCGTAGCACTGAACAACATTCATCTTTATCCTCTTCATTTTAGTTCTGAAGGATGCTGTGATGATCCTGGGACCATGTGCCTCCCAACCAATCAGTGCTCTCTGTGCCTGCTTGGACAACATGAAGCCTACTCCCTGTGTATGGGGTGCGTCGCTCTCTTCATGTCCTGAATACAGCAACAGCTCTCCTGTCAACAGTTGTCTCTGTCCAGCTTGCGTCCATCTTGTCTCGCTAATGCCTAGTAGGGTCAGGTTGTTGCTCCTCATCTCTGCTGCAACCTGCGCCGTCTTTCCTGACTCGTACATGGTCCTCACGTTCCATGTGCCGATGGTAATCCTCCTGGTTGTAAGAAGGGTGATCAGCTTAGTGGCTTCCTCGCGGATTTCACCACCCAGCGTCATGCGTCTTCGAGTTGAAGACCCTTCTTTTTCCAGGCTAAAAGTCTCTGTTAACTCTATTGTTGGCATTTCTGTAGCAAGTTGATTTTTTTTTTTACGGGGTGGAGTTGCTAGCCCCACGCCCAACCCTCCTCCTTTACCCTGACTTGGGACAGGCAGATGGCCCCAAAGGACCTCTCTGGTGGAGTTGAGCCCCCGCCCTCATGCTGCCCCTTCTCCCTGAGGCCCCTTCCTCACACAGCCCCTTCTCCCTGAGGCCCCTTCCTCACACAGCCCCTTCTCCCTGAGGCCCCACCCTCATGCTGCCCATTCTCCTTAGCCCCCGCCCTCGCAATGCCCCTTCCCCACCAGGCCCCCACCCCACTCACCCCTCTCCGCCCCCCCCATTGCTCACCCTTGTGGCCAGTAAAAAGTGGGAGGGCCATGGCCCTCTGGCCCCGCCTGTTCCAGCACCCCCACTTAGAGTATTCCAGGCCCTCTGTGTTTTCTCATTCTAGAAATACAGCACAGTCAATATAACAATAACCTCCATTACATTCATCTCAATGGGGTGTGAATGTTCAAGCTCAATTTTGAACATTCAAATGCTCAAACTGTTAACTACAGGAAAAATGTTCTCCCTCTCTTTATTTGCGTAAAACATGAATTTACATTAAAAACACCCAACCAAACCTCAAACAAAACCAAGCCCTTACTTTAGTGCAGTGTTACGATTGTATAATTAAAATCACAAAATTTTAGGAAATGCAAAAGTTAAAGTTCCACCAGTAATCTTAACTGATCTTTGTTCCATATTTAAGTTTGGCAAAATTATAAGCAACTGAAAACAGGGTCTTATAAAAGAAAGTTTTGAGCTACCTGTGCTACCTGTAACACTGGCATTCAGTATTATCTATTCCTGCTTCCTAGTTGTTATATCACCATTGTTATATTATAAAATGTAAAAAAGTATGCAAGATGCTCAGTGCAGCCAAATTAATGTTAGCAATGTGAGTTACCATTGCTGTTGGAATCTCACTTTTTTGCAGTCTTGATTTTCCATGATTACATTTTTGCCTGTAATCCAGCAATGTCATTTTTAATCAAAACCAATTCTACCCACCAAGTTAATACACATCTTTCTATCATGTTGGGGTGTTTGGTGAGAGGCACAGTGATTAATGCCGCAGCCCAGTGGTTCTCAACCCACAGTCCGTGAGCGGCTCATGACCCAATCAGCACACAGCTGCAGCCCATGTAAGATCCTCAGGGTCATACAGGTAGTATATATATTGTGTGTATACAGCCCACATAACACATAGAGAGCTGCATATGCAGCCCACACTGGTGAATAGGTTGAGAACCACTATGTGTAGCCTTTCCTCTACTGAGACAAGAGCCAGTTCTGATTGCGATTCAATTCACAAGCAGAGCTGAGCGAATATGGCAAAACATTATCCGTGAGTATTCACGCAAATGTGCCAGTGAGTTTGCTTGGGCTGTGCTTGTGTTTCTTTCCTGTTTGCTCTTTGGGTGAAATTCACCCCAGTCCCACTTTCATGGGATTTCAGTCAGGGACAGATGTAACCTCCCAGTTCAATGGGTGTATTCTACTGGAGTCAAGCAGAGCACTGATCACTCTGAGCAGCACCATTTGCCCTGGCACTGGATTCCTAATCCTGGCCCAGTGTGGCAGGAATGCTGGGACGGGGAGGAAGAGGGGCTAGAGAGTGAGCTTTCTCCCCACCCGCTGCCTGCTCCACTTTCACTCCACAGCAGCGGCTCCTGTCTCGCAGGGCTGGGCCCGGCTCCCCACTCCAGGTTTTGTGACCTGGCGCATGGGGTCACAGCGCCACTCAGGTTTGGCCTCTGGGTTTCATCATTTCTGTGGGTGCAATTGAATCCATGTACCCTTGGTAAAGCCACCCCTGATTGACGTGTTGAATAGGCCTTGTGCTTGCCCTCTGTGCAGGGATGTGAACAGTCACACAGTCTTGCTTTACTTGCAAGAATCTCATGGAAAGCAAATCTGAAACTTGCACTCTTGTGCATGTGCAAGGGGGGGATAGCTCAGTAGTTTGAGCATTGGCCTGCTAAACCCAGAGTTGTGAGCTCAATCCTTGAGGGGGCCATTTAGACAACTGGGGTAAAAATCAGTCTGGGGATTGGTTCTACTTTGAGCAGGGGGTTGGACTAGATGACCTCCTGAGGTCCCTCCCCACCCTGATAGTCTATGTGCACTGGAAATGTTACATTTTACATGGGACAGGACACTGCTGTGGGTCAGGCTACCCAAAACCATATGCCAAAACCCTAACTATTCTATTTATAGATCTGCCCAGCCTTGTAATACCTGAACACCTGGTAGAGAGCCAATAATACAAGCAGACAAGCAGACACTCCACAGCCAGGACTGCATGCTCAGAGACAAATGCAATTACTTTATTACTGACCGCAACGATGACAGTGCAGAGATACCCTATTCTGTATCCCTAACAGGAAAGGACAGACCAGCAAATGAAATGTATTTGGTCCTGATTTTTCACAGTAGCTGAGTTGCTGTGGACTTCAGTGGGAGCTGTGAGTGCTCAGTACTTCTGAAAATCCAGGCTCTTGATGCATTTTGAATGGGACAGGGCACTATGCACCATAGAAAGGGAATGGTGTTCCTTTAACTTCTCACCAGAGCTCTGGTACAGAAGCAATTAATTAAGGCAAGGATCTGACTGCACCATCCACAAATGGGACCACATGTGCAATTACTTGGTGGGAATATGAAGGAGAGGAAATAAATTTCAGCTGTTCACCCAGACAATACCTTTTACACAAGCCTAATTTTTCTAGGTGGAAATGGACCTGTGTCAGGAAAGAAAGGGTATGAGCATTTCTAAAATTCCTTTATCATGCTATTCTGCTAACTCTGCCAAAACTGCTCATCTCCCTGAGAGAACATAAGAACACAAAACTGGCCATACTTGGTCAGACCAATGGTCCATCTAGCCCAGTATTGTCTTCCAACAGTTGCTAGTGCCAGATGCTTCAGAGGGAATGAACAGAACAGTGCAAGAGGTTTAGGGGTACTCAGAGCATGTGGTTGCATCTCTGACCATCTTGACTAATATCCATTGATGGACCTATCCTCCAGGAACTTATCTAATTTTTTTGTGAACCCTGTTATATTTTTGGCCTTCACAACATCCCTTGGCAATAAGTTTCACAGTTGACTGTGTGTTGTGTGAAGATGTACTTGCTGCTGTTTGTTTTAAATCTGCTGCCTATTAATTGCTATCTCTAAGTAAAACTTTTGATACTGTCTCACATGACCGTCCCATAAACAAATTAGAGGAATATAGCCTTGATGAACCTACTATAAAGTGGGTTCATAACTGGCTGGAAACAAGTACTCGGAGAGTAGTTATCAATGGTTCACAATTGCCTCAAAGAGCATATCAAGTGGGTTCCTGTAGGGATCTGTCCTGGGTCTTATTAATATCATCATCAATTATTTAAGTGACACAGAGAGTACTCTTACAACATTTTCAGACTATATCAAGCTGGGAGGGGTTACAAGCACATTGGAAGGCAGAATTAGAATTCCAAATGATCTTAACAAACTGGAGACATGGTGTGAAATAAATAGGATGAAATTCAATAAGACAAATGCAAACTACTACACTTAGGAAGAAATTATCAATTGCATAAATATAAAATGGGAAATGACTGTTTAGGAAGGAGTACTGCAGAAAGGGATCTGGGAGTTATAGTGGATCACAAACTAAATATGGGTCATCAATGTAATGCTGTTGCAAAAAAAAGTGAACATTGTTCTGGGATGTATAATTGGGAGTGTTGTAAGCAAGACACAAGAAGTAATTCTTTTGCTTTACTCAGCACTGATAAGGCATTAACTGGAGTACTGTGTCCACTTCTGGGCACCACACTTCAGAAAAAATGGACAAATTGGAGAAAGTACAGAGAGCAACAAAAGTGATTAAAGGTGTAGAACACATAACCTGCCAGGAAAGATTTTAAAAAATGGGTTTGTTTAGTTTGGACCAGAGAAGACAAAGGTGGGACATAATTGTCTTCAAGTATGTAAAAGTTTGTTATAAAGAGGAGGGTGATAAATTGTTCTCCTTAACGATTGAGGGCAGGACAAGAAGTAATGGACATAAACTGTAGAAAGGGAGATTTAAGTTAGATATTAGGAAACACTTTCTAACTATCAGGGTAGTTAAGCTCTTGAACAAATTACCTAGGGAGGATGTGGACTCTCCATCACTGAAGGTTTTTAATAAGAAGTTAGACAAACACCTGTCAAAGATGGTCTAGGTCAGGGGTGGGCAAACTTTTTGGTCCGAGAGCCAATCTGGGTGGGGAAATTGCATTCAGGGCCATGAATGTAGTTCTGGGGCAGGGGGTGGGATGCGGGAGGGAGTGCAGGGTGTACGAGGGGGCGCAGGGTGTACGATGGGGCAAGGGGTTGGGGCAGAGGAGGGGTGCGGGGTATACAAGGGGGCTCAGGTAAAGGGGTTGGGGTACGGAGTGTGGGAGAGGGATCAGGGCAGGAGGTTAGGGCGCAGGCACGGTGTGGCAGGGGGCTCAGGGCAGGGAGTCGGGGTGTGGGGTGCAGGTGGCGTTTGGGCTGTGGGATCTGGCAGCTCCAGGATGGCAGCGGCATGCACTGGGGCCAAGGCAGGCTCCCTGCCTGCCTGCTCTGGCCCTGCGCCGCTCCCGGAAGCGGCCGGCACCACGTCCCTGTGGCCCCTGGAGGAGGGGGAGCAGAGGGCTCCACTCACTACCCTCGCCTGTGGGTACCTCTCCCGAAGCTCCCATTGGCCACAGTTCCCCATTCCTGACCAATGGGAGCTGCAGGGGGCGGTGCCTGCAGGCGAGGGTAGTGAGTGGAGCCCTCTGCTTCCCCTCCCCAGGGGCCACAAGGACATGGTGCCAGCCACTTTTGGGAGAGGCACAGGGCCTGCGGTGCCACAGGGCTGGCAATCCCATGAGCCAAATCTAAAGCCCTGATTGGCTGGATCCGGTCCACGGGCCATAGTTTGCCCACCCCTGGTCTAGATAATACTTAGTCCTGTCCTAGATTTCTATGATTCATTAGGTGACCCTTGGTTCTTGTGTTATATGAAGGAGTAAATAACACGTCTCTATTCACTTTCTCCATACCAGGCATTATTTTATAAACCTCTGTCATAACCCCCTTAGTCATCTCTTTTCTAAGCTCAGTAGTCCAAGTCTTTTTAATCTCTCCTCACATGGAAGCCATTCCATACCCCTAATAATTTTTGTTGCCTTTTCCAATTCTAATATACCCTTTTTGAGGTGGGGTAACAAGAACTGCAAGCAATAATCAAAGTGTGGGCATACCTTGGATTTATGTAGTGCCATTATGATATTTTCTGTTTTATTATATACTTCTTTACTCATGGTTCCTAACATTCTATTAGCTATTTCTCACTGGCGCTGCATAATCAAGAGATGTTTTCAGAGAACTATCCACAATGATTCCAAGATCTCTTTCCTGAGTGGTAACAACTAATTTAGAACTCATTGTTTGGTATGTATATTTGGGATTATTTTTTTCCAATGTGCATTATTTTGCACTTATTAACACTGAATATCATCTGCCATTTTGTTTCTCACTCTGTTTAGTGAAATCCCCTTGTAACTCTTCACAGTCAGCTTTATTTTGAATAATTTAGCATTGTCTGCAAACTTTGCCACCTCACTATTTACCCCTCTTTTCAGATCCTTTATGAATATATTGAACAGCACTAGTCCCAGTAAAGATTCTTGGGGTACCCCACTATTTATCTCTTTCCATTGTGAAACTGTCATTTATCCCTACCCTTTCTTTCCTATCTTTTAACCAGTTACTGATCCATGAGAAGACCTTCCCTCTTATCCTATGACTGCTTACTTTGCTTAAGAGCCTTTGGTGAGGGACCTTGTCCAAGGCTTTCTGAAAATCTAAGTAAACTGCATCAACCGGATCACTCTTGTCCACCTACTTGTTGACCTCTCTGAGAATTCTAATAGATTGGTGAGGCATATTTTCCCTTACAGAAGCTGTGCTGGCTCTTCCTCAACATATCGTTTTCATCTATGTGTCGGATAATTCTGTTCATTACTATAGATTCAACTGGTACTGAAGTTAGTCTTACCGGTCTGTAATTGCCAGGAGAGCATCTGGAGCCTTTTGTAAAAAATCAACATTATATAAGCTATCCTCCAGTCATCTGGTGCGCAGGCTAATTTAAGTGATACGTTACATACTACAATTAGTAGTTCTGCAGTTTCATATTTGAGTTCCTTCAGAACTCTTGGGTGAATACCATCTGGTCCTGGTGACTTAGTACTGTTTAATTTGTCAATTTATTCCCAAACTACTTCTATTAATACCTCAATCTGGGACAGTTCCTCAGATTTGTCACCTAAAAAAATAGTGTGAGAATCTCCTTCACATACTCTGCGTGAAGACCGATGCAAATAATTCATTTAGCTTTTCTGCCATAGGCTTGTCTTCCTTCAGTGCTTCTTTAACACCTCAGTTGTTCAGTGGCCCCACTGATTGTTTCCTGCTTCTGATGTACTTCAAAAATTTTTGCTCTTTAGTTTTTGTGGCTTTTGCTAGTTGTTCTTCAAATTCTTTTTTGGCCTGCCTAATTATACTTTTACACTTGACTTTGCCAGAGTTTATGCTCCTTTCTATTTTCCTCAGTAGGATATGACATCTACTTTTTAAAGGAGGCCTTTTTATTTCTAACCTCCTCTTTTACTCTGTTTAGCCACAGGGGCATTTTTTTGGTCTTCTTATTTGGGGGGCGGACTGTCATATATTTAGTTTGAGCCCTTATTATGATGTTTAAAAATAGTTTCCATGCAGGCTGCAGGCATTTCACTCTTGTGACTATTCCTTTTAATTTCCATTTAACTACTTTCCTCACTTTGTGTAGTTCCCATTTTTGAAGTTAAATGCTCATGTGATGAATTTCTCTGACATTTCTCCCCACCGAGAATGTTAAATTTAATGATATTATAGATGCTATTACTAAGCAGTTCAGCAATATTCACCTTTTGGACTAGATCCTTTGCACCACTTAGGACTAAATCAAGACTTGCCTCTCCCCTGGGGAGTTCCAAGTTAGCTGCTCCAAGAAGCAGTTATTAATGGTGTCTAGAAATTTATCTCTGCATCCTGTCCTGAGATAACATGTACCCAGTCAATCTGTGGGTAGCTGAAATCCCCCATTATTACTGGGTTTTCTGTTTTAGTAGCCACTCTAATCTCCCTGAGCATTTCACAATCACCATCCTGGTCAAGTGGTCAGTAGTTTATTCCTACTGCTATATTTTTTTTATCTAAGCATGGAACTCCTATCCATAGAGATTCTATGGTACAGTTTGCTTCATTTAAGATTTTTACTATATTTGACTATATTATTTCTTTCACATATAGTGACACTCCCCCACCAGTGCAACCTACTCTGTCATTCTTATATATTGTGTACCTGTGTGACAGAGTCAGGCCAGATGGCTACAAGAGAGTGGTCGAAGGTAGATACATTAGCTCCAGGTTAAGCAGGTCCCTTTTCCTTGGGTAAGATAACAGGGACTATTCCAGAACCCTCAGGAACTTTCTAGAACTAATTAAGGCAGGCAGGCTAATTAGGATACCTGTAGCCAATTGGGAAGTTACTAGAATTAATTAAAGCTAATCAGGACACCTGATATAAAAAGGCTCTCACTCCAGTTAGTGAGGTGTGTGTAAGGAGCTGGGAGTGAGAGGATGTGCTGCTGGAGGACTGAGGAGTACAAGTGTTAACAGACATCAGGAGGAAGGTCCTGTGGTGAGGACAAAGAAGGTGTTTGGAGGAGTCCATGAGGAAGTAGCCCTGGGAATTGTAGCTGTTCTAGAAGGCACTCTAGACAGCTGCAGTCCACAGGGCCCTGGGCTGGAACCCAGGGTAGAGGGTGGGCCCAGGTTCCCCCAAAACCTCCCAACTCTTGATCCAACACAGGAAGATCTCTGAGGCTAGCAAAATCTACCAATAAGTGCAGGACCCACCAAGGTAGAGGAAGAACTTTATCACACCTGGTATTACCATGTCCCACTGCTTATCAGCATTCCACCAAGTTTCTGTAATGCCTATTATATCAAAATCCTCATTTAACACCAGGCACTCAAGTTCACACATCTTAGTATTTAAACTTTTAGCATATGTATACAAGCATTTATAAAATGTCACTATTTACTGTACCAATGTATCAAAAGCTTCAAGCCTTTGCTTAGTTATAAGTTTCCATCATTCACCCAGGGAAAGAAAGCAATGCCTTGTAACTTGTGTGATCAAAACTAAACAATGTAGCTCAACTTTCAATGGTCAAGTAATAGATACTCCTGGTGAACTGTTTGTGAGCCATCTGAAGAAACCCTGGCCTAGTTGTTTACACTCAGCAGGGACCTATGGTTGGAACAATAGAAGTGTTCAAGGCTGAGGTACAAGTTGGTAGAGAAACTGGGCAAAATTTTCTGGACAAATAGTCTTAGGTCAACTAAAACTATTCTTAAATTTGAGTCAAATTCAGCAGATTTCAGCCAGGAAAAGAAAAATCCAGAAAGTGAAATTGTTTCATTTTATAGAAACAAATGTTTCTGGATTTTTTTTGGTTTAGCCACTGAACTGGAAAATCAATTATTCATTTAGCTCTAATTGGCAGAGCTGTGTAGGTAAAGCTGCCCACTCTGTCCCAGGAGCTGTCGGTCTCTGCCTTCCATGAGCACAAAAATTCAGAGACATACAGAATTTGTGTTCCAGTCCTTTCGTTCTCTGTGTGTCTGTCTCAAAGATTGATCTAGTGTCACTTTAAAGCTTGCAAAGCACTTGACGTCCTTTAAAAAACTTGTTTGTTAACAACACAACACAAGAAGAGTGTTTATGTATTTCTAGATGGCATTTGCTGTCTATAATTTTAGTTCATCATCCCTTTTCCCCCACATCTTTCTCCTCCCCTGCTGCCACAGTTAGATGCTCTACCACACTAGGGGCCTTTTGCACCACTGGACCAGCACAAAGGGGCCGTAAACTGACCAGATCAACCCAGATGGGAATTCTCCTGGTGTGAGGGAGTCCCCAGTGGTGAAGAGCTGGTGTAGTCAGCTGTAATTCTAACCCCCCAAGCCCTAGTGTAGGGGGTGAGAAAAAGCAGTAACAAGTTTAGAGCACCTCTGAGGTGGTTCTAAAAACTAAAGCAGGGCCGAGGTCAGCATAGAACTAGTCCCGCAATCACCCTCTTCAAACCCTCCCCAACTCCATCAGCTGCAGCCAGAGCTTACTGAGCACACCGACAATCTAGCCCTCAATATTGCTAAGTAGATATTACATGTATTAAGTAACAGGTCCCATCTCCTAACATAAAATAAATACATGCTGCATTCAAAAAAACATGGACCAAACAAAGTTGCTACCCTGGCTCTCTGAACCTACTTTACCATTGCTGTTTCATCCAGGAAGTAGCAGGTTGAACCAGTGTGCTACTCTTTTATACACACTAGGAGCTACTGTTACCTTCTTATCAAATTCTGTGCATTCTTTTCTTGCCTCCACTTTGGAGAACGAGTATAATTTTAAATGGGTTCATTTAGGTTTTTAAATTTAAAAGCCTTCTTAACGCCAAGCTAAAATAGCTCAGTGAGTCAGAGGCATTTTTTCTTTTCCTTTTCTTCCCCTCCCACTACCTCTAGCTGGAGGGTCAGTGTAAGGAACTCCACAATGACAAACAGGAGACCAAAGTGGAGAACACCAAGCTGAAGCTAACAAACCAAGAGCTGCTGCAGGAACTGGAGCGAACGTCCCAGGAGTTAATAGTCGCCCAGCAACAATTACAGACGCTCCAGGAAGAGGCTTCAAGACTACACGAAGAAAAAGAAATGTAAGTGACAGCTGCCTGTGGCACCAGTATGCTTGCTTGAAGTGACAGCAAGCCTGATTCTCCATGTGCACAGCACCTTGTGGAGGGACTTTAACACCTGTCCAAAATGCATGTGATGCTGATGGAGTAATATGTGAGGTCAGACCAATGCAAGAACTACAAACTTGGTTACATAAGATTGTCCATAGCCATAGCAGGCCCTTGTATCCCTGCTTTACCCTGTTTACATTTTTCACATAAGGTGTTAATGTACCTTGCTTCAAAGTGGTTAATGACAACTCTGCAGCCACCTTGCAGTGTTGTGGGCTGTTGCTTCCCAGTTGCTGGGTGTCGACCTGACATACTGTCAAATTTGACTTCAGTGTGTTTTTATATCATTTGTATTAGTCATCTTAAGAACGAGCTTGACTTTAGCTAACCATACAATATGGCCTTGGATATTCTCAAGTTGACCATACGTATGAGATGCTCAGTCCAATTCAGTTGAGCTTCTATGAGAATGCTTTGAATGCCAGACATCCAACAGTGATTGAGAATTGTAAAAGCACTACCGAAACACCAAAAGTTTTACACCTGTTTTGAACTCAATCTTTTCACCAGCTACATATAGTGACTACAAAAGGTGGTAGAGAATCATTTCCACTTTTTGTACCATGTTTATTTAAATATTACCTGTATTTTGCTTTAAGGAAGCAAATTCTTAGTGCTTTGTACTAAAATAAACAACATTAATAGTATTGCACACCACAACATCGTGAACCAGATCCTGAGCTGTGCCAGCTGCACAAGAAGAGGTGGGCAAAACTATCATTTGTTTCTTGATTTTCTTGATTCCAGAGGAGCAGAACGAGGCCTGTGCAACACTTAAGTCCATTTAAAGGAATATTTATTAGAGCTGGTGAAAAAATTTCCACTGAAACTATTTTTCAACAGAAAATTGGCTTTTTCAATTAAGCAGAATTATCATGAAAAGTGCCTGCTTTCTGAAGAAAAGTTCAGTCTTTCATTAAAACAAACCAGAAGACCTGAAAGCCAAAAAGTATTTTTTTGGCTGATAATTCAATTTCAGCAGGGATATTTTGGTTGAGAAATGCCTTTGGTTCCCCATGGGAATTGTAGTTTGTCTGCCTCAGGAGACCATTCTCCTCTATTGGTTGGATTTTTTGTTCATACTACATTTCCCATGATTCATCATGGCTATGGGACTACCATGATGCACCACCTTCCCTAATCAAGAGAGGAGACCATGGTGGAACATGCAAAATTTAGTCCAATCAGCAAGCTCAGCCTATAGAGGAAAATGAAAGCATGAGGCACTGGAACTGCAGTTCCCACGAGATATTGTGGCATTATTTCAGAATTTCTCTTTTCAGCTGAAATATTTTGGATTTAAATTTTTTGCATAAAACTCAAAATTTTCTGTGGGGAAAAACATTTTCCAGCCAGGCCTAATATTTAGGGGATGGAAATTGAACTGAAGTGAAACACAAGTCTTGTGTTGTCCCTCTGCAGTGGAGTAATTATACTTTAATGCTGGAATTTTCAGAAGGGTTCAGATTTTTACCATTAGGGCCAGATTTTCAAGAGTTTAGCTTTCATACGGGTACCTAAAACCACCCTAAGTGTCACAGTAGGAGCAGCTGGGTGCTGAGTACTTTTTTGAAAGTCTGGTCCCAACTGCAGATCCTGAGCACTTGAAAATCTGGCCCTAAATGAAGGCCAGCTACAGGCCTCAAATTCTCTTTCCATGAGCATTTATTCCTAATGAGTCTTACCTCTCACTAATATTCATGAAAAACAATCAGAGAAAGTGTGCACATTGCTAACTTGAATTGGATTCAGAATTAGCAAAAGTTTCATGACTATTTCTCCCCGAAATCCAATCATTTCAGCTGCTGATATGTAACTCGGTGCCGGGAACTGGAGAACTCAGCACCTCTCAGGGAGGGGCATCATCTTGGACTAAATAATGTTTCATCTCTTCAGAAGGCCATTGGCCCAGACTCTACATAGCTATTGCTAATTTAATCTGTTTTGAACATATGAGGAATATTCCTTTGACTATAGCCACCCAGAGCCAAGCCCATTTCAAACACAAGGGCCAAATTCTCAGCTGACTTTTGTCGGCTGAGGGCCTAGCTCTGAGTTTTGCATGCTGCCTCATTTTTACGTTTGTATGTTTCATTTATAGTTTTGAAGTGAACAATGGCAGTATTTCTCCCCTTGCTTCCCCCCCCGCCCAAGACCATTTCCTCTTTGAAGGGCCTCACTTGTGAGCTACAGAGCAAAGGCAGTGTTGCAATCAGTTGCAGGCTGATTCCAAAGGAAGTGAGGAAACCAGCAGGAAATTGGTCGTTGGTATCTCAGCTGCTCTCCATTCTTGTGGTCAAACTACTGAACGATGATGATAATTTTACATTTGTAAAGCACTTTTTATTCCAAAATACTTTATGGAATTAGCAGTCGATCATGCCCAGCTCTCCCTGCAATGGTGTGGCTCAGCACTGCTCCCAGGGCAGGCCAGAGACTATAAGGCACAACTGAGCTGTTAAAAACTGATCTACTATTCAGACCACCCACAGGTAGTAGCACTTCACACACCATTAAAAAGCAGAGAACAACATGGACCAAGCCCTCAACTGGTGTAAATTCATGCAGCCCCATTGAAATCAGTGGGGTTATACTGATTTATGTCATCTGAGGATCTGACTTCATGTGTTTAGTGCTGCACAACAGTTTAGGTCAGGAAATGGAGAGGAATAATATATCCAATAAGGGAAAACTGGGTTAGCCAAATGTCATTACCTGTATTGAAACTTGGCCAGCATAGGAAGGCTAACCCCTCTAGCCTTGTGAAAAGCTTCATGGGATCTTTAATGATCACAAGCGATTAGGGCCTTAATTTTAAGTCTTATCTGAAAGACGCCAGCTCCAGCATCACCGTGTAGTCAATGGACTGGATGAAAATCTTAAAAAGGCAAATCTCCTTCTAACTCCTTGGTTGTTAGGTTGGATTCTACCAGTAGTAACTAACAAAAAAAAAGTTAGACTAACCTGATCATGCAGTCCTTACTGTGGCTGAGCTCCGTTGACGTTAGTGACAGTTTAGCCAGAGTAAGGACTTCAGAACTGAGCCTAAAGTAGCATTCTCTAAGGGTTGTAGGAAGCAGCCTATTAACTACTATGTTAAAATGTCCATGACAGATATTTCTTTGTTTCCCTCTGTTATAGGGAGGTATACAGGGTGACAGAAACTTTACAGCGAGAGAAGTCAGGACTCCTTAAGCAGCTGGATTTCTTAAGGTAACACATACAATCATTTGCAGGATTTCTTGCATTATCATTATAAAACTATGTCTTTATTTTAAAGCTCGTAAACTCTGACCCCAAACCAACAGAAATGCCATTTTGGGATTAATCCCAGCATATAGAAATTCCTCAGTGTCCTAGAGAGAGTGGAATATCCTTACAGCATCTGTCCTGTCAGAGCTCCCTGCCCCCCACTGTAGGGGGCCTGTCAAGGAAAGACGGGGGTTTTGTCAGGACATGCTGCACTGTGGCTATTCTGTGCTGTGGAATAATATCTAGGAGGCTGTTTCAGCCAAGGGCAGGTCAAAACAGCTGTGAGGCTGCCCTGACTTCGTAGTGGGCCAGGCCTTGGATACATGAGATTCAAAGGTAGCTTAAAGCTCCTTTTGCCTTTCATTGCTGCACCAAGTGTAGTTCATTCAGAATAGAGACTGTTAGTTTAAATATATATATAATATATATGGCTGATTTTCTGCCTAACATTTTTATATTAGTATAATGCCAGCCTTTGATGCTAGTTTTGAGCACTGTTTAATGTCCTTTGTAATGTGAAATAGTATCTAATATAAATATTATCACCTCGTTTTTGTTACTAGATTATTCAATTTATATGAGCTAATTATATGTGCATTTGAGCAACAGTCTTTCATCCAATGTGCATTTAAAAATATTTCAGATGGACTCATGTATAATTACATCAGAAGCTCCCAAATCGTAGCCTGAGACCTGCTGTTGGTTTGCAGTGCATTTGCCAATGTACAGCAGCACTCTGTCCCCCTCCATTGGTGACTGGGTCACAGATAGAGGTTGATGAGCCTGCTGGAGCTTTGGCTAGCTGACCTGGGTCTTTCTGTGAGCCAAGGCAATAGTAGAGCCATTAACGTCTTTGTGTGACCCAGCCGCCATGAGAAAGTGACAGAGTACCATCCAGAGTGGGTGTGGCTTAGATCTGCAGAGAGCTGGCTTATCACATGGAGTGCCTCTTCTCCATTATTTCCGGCAGCTAAATCGCATTAAGAGAAGCCGAACACATTTGTTATTTTCTTAAAGCTGCTCTTCTACATGAGCAATCATGGTAGTTGTCACAGGGATGTTACATGGTCGCGACAGGTCTATGCAGCTGTGGCTGGGAAGGCGTGCCTCAAAACAAGCTCTTTATTAAGATCTGAACTATGGAAAAGTTTGAAACCCCTTGATTCAGAGTAAATGAAGAAATATTGTTCATGGGTTTTTTTTCCACGTTAGAAGCTTTTGCTTTGACATTTGTAGATTGAGAACCAGATGGTCTAAATTAGTGTAGTCCCCACTGAATTACACCAGCTGGGGATCTGGCCTTATGATAATATAGATGAGTTAAAGTCAAAGATGAAAACAGCAGAATAAAGATAATGCACTTCAAGAAGGCAGATTTGATCAGACGCAGAGACTTGGTAGGTAAGAGCTAGTGGGAAGCAAGTCTAAGGGAAAAAAGAATTCAGGAGAGGGGAGGTTGTGGAATCTCCAGCATTAGAGGTTTTTAAGAACAGGTTAGACAAACAGGGATGGTCTAGACAATACTTAATCCTGCCTGAGTGCAGAGGACCAGACTAGTTGACTTATCATTTCTATGATTCTTTGGAGAAATATCAGTGTAAAAATATATTAAAGACATTAAAGTAAAGATCCAAAGATCTGGGTTTGATGCTAAATTTCTACCATAGTTTGCTGGTTCTTTTACTTGTTTCCTTTCCTTACAGAGAAAGGAACAAACATCTCAGAGACGAACGAGACATATTTTTACAGGTACACAAATACCATTTTATAACTCAATAGTTATCAAATAGAGATCAGAATGGTCTAAAATATGGGGACCAGAATGTCGTGGGGGGGGAAAGAGATTCTTGTGTCATTCCTCTTCCCTCCCGCACTCGCCATCTTCCCAGTTTAAAAGCAAGATTCATGGCAACAAAAGGTATTTATTAAATAAAACTAAAAGCCACTGGAAGCCAAATATTTAGGTTACTAAAACTCAAGCTATTTTAGGGGAAGGGAATGAATACTAATGAACCTAGTTTATAAAAAGCTAAGGAGACAATCAAGAGGGAATGAGATAATCTTCAAATGGAACAATTAAAATTCAAGTGTTTATCTATCCAATCAATAGTAATCTCTTTAAACATTTATACATCAGTGCAGTATCTGAGTACTGAACAAAGATAATTGCATTCTAAGAGTCCTATCCTCCTGCCAATGGATACAAGTCAATCCCATTGACTTTGTATCCTGCAGCAGGAGACTAGGTCCCCAGGACCTGAGAGATATCATGGCTTCCTTTTCTCTACTAAAGGTAATTCAGAATTATGATGTCTAATCATTTGCAGAGGTGGTCTGTGTTTCCTTTCTCTACAAGAAGGAGTGACGCTGGGTCAGATTGTCAGCTGGTATAATCAGCATAGCTCTGTTGGTTTCATTTATTTCAGTGGCACTCTGCTGATTTACACTGGCTTATGGTCTGGCCCACTGGGTCTATAAGGAAGATTAATTATTGTAGAATCTGGATTTTCCATGTTTTTATTTATCACTCAAAATTTTGAAACATTTGCCTCTCTGCTAATCCATCAATTACTTTCTGTCGCTCCCATCACTGTATTATCTAAACACTAGCAACAAATAGACTTTTATTAACCATAACGAACAGTAAGAGTAAATTAATAAAATAAATAATATATTTCTCCAGAAAAGTAAAACAAATGCTCCAAAAGCCAGCTGGAAACAAAGATCAGGATCTATCATTGGCAAATATGTAGAAGGAAAGGCATCACTTAAGAGGTAAGGACTTAATTTTGCTATTTGGCATATGTTTGACAGTTATAGAGAGAGTGCACAAAAGATGTGCTTACGGGATGCTTAGAATGCTTATTTCACCATGACTGTTCTTGAAACCACTACAGTTTGGAATTGTAAGTGTAATATTGATATTGCATCGATCTCTAAGGTGCCGATTAGTATGTCGTCTGAGTATCTGTGATGGGGGCAGATAAGATCCACACTGGCAACACGCAGCTTAATGAGGCAGATAGAATACACGCTGGCTACAAAAGGGTTAAGGAGAGCCTGTGATCCAGCTGACCCTACCCTTCTATGCCTGTGGCCAATGTCAGGTGTGGAGAGGGGAGTTAAAAGGAGGACATCTAGTCCAGTTGAGGGCTGACCAGGAAGGAGAACAGAGCTCTGCAACTTCTCTCAACAAGGCAAGTCTGGCTGTAGTCAAGAGCATAAGGCAGCTTGCTAAGTGGATAAACCATGTGGGGGATAGGGTGAGCAGGCCCAGGAAGATGGACATGAAGGGACTAGGGACATACAACGACAAGCCTGGAGCAGAAGGGTAGCGTCCTGCCAACAAATCTTCAGATGCACCTGATTTTTAGTTCACTGTTTTTTGTCACTTTTTGTTTTGTCATCTAACACACTGGAAGTGCTAGGACTCCAGTGTGCCTTAGCTGGGGTGGTGAAGGCACCATGGCACCAGATCTGAGAGGGGTGACACAATCATCAGGGACCTGCGGTAGCAGAGTCATCCCCTGACAGGCCGCCTAGACAACCCAGTTACAGAGCTCTTTTTAAAAAATTAGAAATCTAGGGTCAGATCTTCAGCTACAGCTAATACACTGACCATGCTGCTTGGGCATGGGTCGATTGTGGGAAAAGCAGAAGCCAGTCCAGTACCTGGTGTTACTTGGATCAGCATTAATGTGGCATGATATTTTCAGGAACTTCTGCTGGAGGAGTGCACCTCCACAGCGCCCCTTACTGCAAATAGTAGCCGACTACCTGGGATGCATAAGAACATGGGATAGATAGAAGACATAAAACCATGCAGAATTTAAATCTGAATTATGTGATCATAAATACGAAATAAATGGGAACATGATTAAGGCCTCCATGTCATATTAACAAGCTTCTTTTGGGCAAAGAAAAAACCTGGGAAGAGCAATAGAATGTCACCTTGGGGATAGGGACCACAGCAAGAGTCTGAAAGAATACGGACATGCAGCTAGTATAAACGGGCATAGCTCCTTAGGTTTCAGTGCTGATTTATAGCAGTTGAGGATCTGGCCTGTACTGTTCAAGCCAGAATTAGGTCGCAGATGGAAAATTTTTGTTCATTCTACTCTCACCATTTTAGGATGAGCCTAAATCCATTGTTATTCATCTCTGAATTTTCAGTCAAAATATTAATATTTGTTATATTACCTTCTGTATGGGTTACATATGTATTATACTGATTTTATACAAACACTCTTATATAATAGATGTTTAACTTACTTTTCAAAAGTCAATTGATTGTACAGTCTAACTCTGCTCTACATAATAGATAGTGTAATGGACCTGATTGTGCATCCTGTTACATTAATTTAAATCAGGAGTAACTCCATTGGATGGAATTATACCAATGTAAATGAGATAAGAATTAGGCCTACTGTTATTTTGTAACCTACTTATATCTGATCTTTATCTAGCCAATCCTCCGAAGAAGATGACGTTTTCAATAACTTAACGAGGAGGAGGAATTCTATTGGTTTGAATGGATATCTTTCTTCAGAATCTGACCATGGTACTAATGGGGGCATGACTCAAACAAAACAACTGCAGAGAATAATCTCCATTGAAGAAGATCCCTTACCCCAGCTTCTTGAGATGCCAGCTGAGAAGCAGTACAGCAAGTGGACAGAAGAAAATGGCAACGTCTCCCCGGAAAAGGAAATGGATGAGAAGCAAATTGTGACATCTTTAGACCACACACCATTGTCTCTCAGGGAGCAACCAGTAGGGAAAGAAACACAATCAAATGTAAGGGGACAACTTACCTTAAATAGAGGTGGAGGGTATCATGTAATAAATTACTGTCACAAGCCAAAATCATTTGGCTTCCCTTTTGTAGACACAAGTTCCACCCATACAATTTAGATGCACATTTTGATACCTCTAATTGATTTTGTTCATGCAAATCTGATTACTTAGGCCTCTGGCTACTTGACTGCATAAGGTACCTAAATGCAGATTTGTGCCTAAAATTCATTTTGAAGGTGTAAAACAGGGAAGCCAGGCATCAGCTGAAAATATACCCAAGAATTACGATAGTGAGGAACTGAACAATTGTGTGAATTAAATTATACGTTTTGTATAATTGCATGAGGCCATTTCTTACATCTTTATGAGATCACAATCAGGTCAGCACCAAATCAAGGTACTAAAGGTGATTATGGAAAAATCTCACTGGACATGTTCAAAGTGGAGACGAGACAGCCAAATATAAGGGACTGTTTAGGAACATTGAAATCAGACCTAATAATGATACTGGGAAATGGGACTAGAGGATCCACTAACGGGTAGAGATGGATAAAAAAGAGGAAGCTTTTTGTGACCATGTACCTGGAAAATTTGTCATTTTTTTGGTCAACATTTTAAATTTTGATTAAATTTGGAACAAGTTTTTATAGCTGATGGGGATTTTTTTTTTGTGCAAAACTTTATGCGGAAAAATGTGCCCTGCTTTTTTGGGACAAAATGCGAACAATTTTTTTCACTGAAAAATCAAAATTCAGAAAATTTCTTCTAGCTCTACTCTCACATTAATGTTCCTATCAGAAAACTGAATTGTGTCCGCAGTCCAGACTTTATAAAATAATATCCAGGAAAGGGCAACTCTTCAGTCAAAAACCTTATTCCCATTCTTACTCCCTTTAGCTTACTAGATAATTTTAGTATAGCTAGTAAGTGTCATCCATTGCTTGATTCCTGAAGTATATATTAAAAAGATTAAGGTATGGAAAAATAGGTATACTCAGTCTTAATTACATAGCTTGCTCTTCTAAAAGAAACAGGTACTATGCACATCTTTAAAACGATCATAAAATGATGCCATGATTACATAATAACTGTTATAATTGGCGCACTTTGTTACAAAGTATAATCTAGATAGAGAAATACCTTTCCATTAAAAAAAAGGAAAGCTGATCAAAACTATTTAGCTCATTAATGTGATATAGTCACAAGGTACTTTGTACTGTTCTCAGAAGAGAAGAATCCTAATTACTGGGTATTACTTAGTCTGGACAGCTGGACCTTTTCTCCACTTATGATCAAGTGGACCCTTCTCAGAAGAAAGTTACTGAACTCACTAGCTACTTAATTAACAGTAAAATATCCTAGGACTAGTTAGCTGTCATAAAGTGCATACACCTATACCCCGATATAACGCAGTCGTGGGGAGCCAAAAATCCCTACCGCGTTATAGGTGAAATGCCGTTATATCGGGGTAGCGGTAGCAGGGCTGCAGCGGTGATTTAAAGAGCCCGGGGCTCCGGCCACAGGGAGCCCCAGACCCTTTAAATCGCCAGTGGAGCCCCGCTGCAGCAGTGGCAGGGCTCCAGCAGTGATTTAACGGGTCCAGGGCTCCCCGCAGCAGCCGGAACCCGGACCCTTTAAAGCGCCACCAGAGCCCCACTGCTACCACACTATATGCGAACCCATGTTATATCGGCTCATGTTATAGCGGGGTAGAGACGTTATAAAGACTTAAATCAGAGAATTAGCTTATTAGTGACATTAAATGACAAATGGAAAATCTATTAGCTGGTTTCTTAAACAAATTGATACTAGGAAATTAAAATATTGAGATTGCTCAGGATTTCTCTTAAGTCCTTTTTATTTTAGAAGAGAGAGGCAGTAATTTTACTCAAGAAGTAGCACAGTCTAGCAGCTCAGCCATATGGGTAGGACTCAGAGGGTCGTGGTTCTATTTCCAGCTGTGTGACTGACCTGCTGGGTGATTCTAGGGCAGTGATTCCCAACTATTTACCATTGTGGCCCACAATGTGTTATGTGGGCCGCATCTAACTACCTGTATGGCCCTGAGGATGGGCTGTAGCTGTGTGCTGATTGGGCTGCCAGTGGCCCACAGGCCACTGAATGAGAACCACTGCTCTAGGGCAAGTCAGTTCCCCTCTTTGTGATTCTGTTTTCCCTCCCGTGGCTTTGTCGGTCCTGTCTATTTAGAGCGTAAGATCTTTGGGGCAGGCACTGCCTCATGCTGAGTGTTTGTACTGTGCCTAGCCCAATGGGACCCCAACCTCAGCTGGGGGTTCTAGGATCTAGAATGAATATCTGTGCCACAATTTTTTACCCTCACATGGGTACATTGGCATCCACTAATATCAATAACAGCTATTGATGTGCACCCCGGAGATTAATTTTGCTCCACTGATGCTTTTTATATACTAGCCCAGCTCACTTCCAGTAAAGGACTGTCCCATTATAGCCCTACAACCCCATTACTGGAGGTCACACAGAGCCTCCTCCCCACAGCAGGCTCCCTGGGAAGCATGGTTCAGGGCAGGGCGCATGCCCTCTGCTATATCTCATAAGAGGCTGCAACACGTGTTTTCCTGTATAGGCAAACAATCCCACTGACAAGTTTGGAGGGTGGGGGCCCAGGAAACTGTCTTCTTCCAGCTCCCTTTGAGGTGATTACCACCCCAAGCAGGGTGCTAGCAGTGAGCAGTCCCTGTACTGAGTGGAGCCTAGAGGTTGCGAGTGTGACCAGTGCCGGCCTGTGAAGCACAAGGTGTGTGTGGGGAGGGAGAGGGGAGCGGGTTAGATGCTCTTAGTGCTTCCCCTGTCCCTTTGCACACCCACTCAGAGCAGCCACAATCTGTCCCTGAAGTTTGTTTTTCTAGTTTAGCTTTACATTTCCCAAGCAATGGAACTTACCATTCTTCCCTGGGGAGATCTCTCCATAGCCTCAGAGATGGCACAGTCAAAGCATTTAAACTGCAGCGGCCAGCCACTCTGAGCTCATGCTATCCACTGCTAGGACTCTACCTCCTTTTCCCTTCTGGCTTTTCCCACTGGCAGCCGGGCTGGGGGCATTGCTGTTCCATCAGTGAGGGCCCCTTCAGCCTGCTGTCCATGCATACAGATGCCCTCTGGAATTGCTCCTGCCACTGCATTGTAAGTTGCAAGGAGTCCCCTGTGGGATGCTCCCTGAAGAGTGGTTGTCCCCCTCCTTCTCCAGTCGATTTCATCCCATATTATGCTATACAGTGAATCTTCGGTGTAAATGCCATGCACGGTCTAGAGGTGACTATGTTATGGGGGCAGAATTATACCATGTAGTCATATAGCCCTCCCCTAAGGCCACCCCTGCCCTGTTCAACAGTGAAACCCTTCTGTTCTCCACTCTGCCTTGGGAAGGGGAGCATCGAGACCTAGGTGTTTTGAATTCCCTAGCGTTTGCTCTCCTGAAGTCTAACTCCCTTATGGCGATACGTTCTGTGGTCCCAGCCCTTTCCACATTGAGTACAAGGCGCTCCAGGTCGCTGGTAGTAAGTTTCCCTAGTCACCTGACATTCTAAATCAACTCTGAGAGCCCCTTATCAGAAGGGTGGTAGAGCTTGTGTAAATCAGTTCTCTTCTAGAAATGAATGAGTCTTTTTCATTCCCAGGTTATCATGTCCCGAGCACAGATGGAAAGTTTCTCGGAGAGGACACTGATGCAGTGCCACGTGCCAGCAACCTCCGCATTGCTGAAGGGCCCATAGCTGGTCAGCCCATCTTCAAAGCGGGTGGCACTGGCTGGGATGTTGTAACTAAGGTGCCCAAGGACGTGCTGAGGCAACCTTTTGTAGGGACCCAGTTAGAGATTAAAACTATGCTCCCAATCCAAAGCCCATCGTCTGCACTCCTTCTGATGAATCATCTAAGGAGCTGCAAGCCAGGCAGGCACAGTTAGGTACAATTCTTCCCTCTCTGCTCCAACAAGATGGAATCAGGTCCATTGAGTATATGCCTTCTGCCCCACACATTTCTATTAAATCTGCCCAAAACTGACACACGTGACTTTGGTTGTGTGCTGTGTGTAGGAAGGTCATTAATAGCACATGACATCAAGATAAAAATCTGAGACCATATTGTAGACCTAAGAGAAATTTATATTCCAATAGCATATGGCAAAGTACCTTTCCAATTCAAGATCTAATAATCTGGGGAGAGTTTGTAACTTGTTTCTGCAGATCATAGGTTTCCAAGCAGTGGCTGATTCCCACGTTGGGATGGGGGGAAGATATTTTGCCCACAGGACAGGTTGGTCAGTCCTTTCAGGGCATAGAGTTAGACTTTGGGTGCATCCAGCAGGGAGTCATCTGAAGCCAAGAGCTCAACAAAAAATAGCTTGAGGCATTAGCAGCTGCATCTCCTTTGCAGCTTGCATGACTGGAATCACTAGCAATAGCTGTTGGATGACTTAGTCCTGTCATAAGTATTCAGCCGGGGATGAAGAGGCCCATCTTTATGCTCGGTTTAGATGTGGCATTGGAGCCATATGTTTGATTGCAAAGGTAGGTTTCCCTCATGAGTGGGCCGGATGCATCTCATAGGGAAATGGCTGACTGGGCAATCAGTGGGTTGAGCCAAGACCCAGTGGTGCTCTCAGGCTGTTAACCCTGCCAATTTGTGTGTGTCCACTGAGGACAAGATTTTTGATGCTGGCTAACTGCTAACTGAGCTATTGTTATGACCTAATAGAGTTGCAGTTCAGGGCCTTCCAGTCCAAGCTGGGGTGAGCGGCTGTCTGTGTGTATGTGTGTGAGAATGTTATTTCCCAGCACTCAGATTACACACACACACCATGATGCTTGCTATTGGAAATAGGATAGAGGCTCAGGGTGATTTTCAGCAGATTTGAGAAATTGCCTTACATATATAGAAGCGTGCATATTGCTAAAAGCCTAAAGGTGCAATGCAGTTTGAGTTTTTAATCTAAAAGGATAAGGGAGCGATGTGATAAGAGATCTCAGTACAGTTATAACAATGGCTGTTACTCTAACACATTGCTCCAAATGTTGACCCTGGTGGATGGATTTCTTACAGTTAAGGGACACAGTGGAGGACTTTTTCTCTAGTACAAATACAACTATTTTTTCCCAGGATAATTCAGTATTTTCTTCATAGCAGTACAGAATATTGGGTGGGCTGGATTTCTCCCTTGCATTGAAGGGAACACCAGGCAGGCTACCTGCTGGAAGATCTGGGCCAGCCCCCAGCACCCTTGTGCATATGTTGGAGTGCTCACTTTGCATTATAGGGGGATTCACCCTGCCACTTATTCTACAGAATTAGTATTGTGCTTCCCATCTTGCCTTCCCCCTTCAGCCTCTCTATCCTAGAGCAGCAGGATGGTTCTGGCTCCCATTGCAAACTCACTGGTGCTGCTCCATTTTTCCCTAAACCACTGCAGCTGAAAATACAAGGGAAGGGCTTTTGGAATAATGAGGTACACCTCTACCCCGATATAACGCTGTCCTCGGGAGCCAAAAAATGTTACTGCGTTATAACGCAGTTTCACCTATATCGAACTTGCTTTGATCCACTGGAGTGCGCAGCCCCACCCCCCGGAGCGCTGCTTTACCGTGTTATATCTGAATTCGTGTTATATCGGGTTGTGTTATATCGGGGTAGAGGTGTACCTAAAATAGAGCAGAAATAGTCTTCTCCAGCATCCCCACTCAGTTTAATCTACAAAACATGGAAAATTCCCTCATACTTGAGAAGCTAAAGGTTATCACCTTCACCTTGCCAAAGATTAACTGGGCCTGATTCTCCTCTCACTTATACCAATTGTACACTGGTGTAAATCAGGAAGCTCCTGGATCTACACCAATAGCAACTGAGAGCACAATCAGGTAATAGAAAGTATAAAACAGCTTATAAATTTGCTTGTGTTCTCGAGGTAAAGACACAGTCTATGATATGCATAAAGTTTAGTGTGGGGAGGCTCTGGACAGAGCTGTGCAGAGCTTGTTGGATTGGACTTGCAGAGGTAAATTCAAACCTTTTTGTTTCAGCTCACATGGGGCTTGCACCCCAAAATTTGGCTGGGAATCAGATTTGCTAAGGCCATGGAGTTACAAAATCAGCAGGAGAGCTGTATTTTTTTCTGTTTTGGACTAAAAAGAAAATGACATTGACCCAAAAAATTGAGCTCAAAGATGCTAGAAATTCTTGGGGGGAAAAATACAACTTTGATAAAAATTCAATATTTCACCCTTTCTGTTATGTGACAAAAAGGCTCACAATTCACAGCTAAAACCTCTACAGAGTCTTCCACTAAAACCAAAGGAGGCCAGACTGGACATTCCTAATATCATTGAGGTAAAAAACAAACAAAACTCTTTTAAAAAAAATCAACCAGACAAAAAACTCTTAAGGTTATTTCATAAGTCACCAAGAAGGAAGGATACAGCCTCAATTTTTTCCTCTTTGCAGGTCATCTTTAAGTCTTTACAAATTGGAAAGGGCAACAGAGTTCAGAGTTAGAGTTTAAATTGTCAACTAACTTTTGTGCTTGTTTGAAGGAGGAGAGAATATACTCTGCCCCTGATCGCTTATTCAAGATTGTTTTTGTGGGCAATTCAAGTGTGGGAAAGACTTCATTTTTGAGGCGATTCTGTGAAGGCCATTTTTCCCCAGACACATCTGCTACCGTAGGTAAGTTTAAGAAACATTATGATGATGATTACAGTAGTACCTAGAGGTTCCAACCAAGACTGTGGCCCTGTTGTGCTAGGTACTGTACAAATACATAGTGAGAGAAAGTCCTTGTCCCAAAGAGGAGAAGCAAAGGGACAGAAGTGATGTGTTCCCTGAGGTCACAGAGCAGATTAGTGGCAGAACTGAAATTAGAACCCAGTGATGAAATCCTTGGCTCATTGAAGTCATTGGCAAAACTCCCATTGATTTCAGTGGAGCCAGGATTTTTCCTCAGGTCTCCTAGCTTCTCATCTAGTAACCGAGGCACTAGATCACAATGCATCACAAAGATTAATAAGATTTGGCAAACGTCAAATGCCCTTGTGACCATCACTGAAATCATAATTGCCTAATTTTCCAGGGAAAAAAGCTTTGTACGGCGCAAAAGAGAAAAATGTTAGCAATAAATTTACAAAGCTGGGTGCTTAACTGGTGCCAAGATAGCTTATGCTCGTAACCGTTGCACTTACAAGTCAGACCTTCAGACTATATGCATAATTTCCTGGGGCTTCCAGAAGGAAGGCACCGATGTTGGGAGCTGCAGCTTAGATGGCAAGTTTTTAAATGTAACCTCTAACGCGCAACAGTAACTCATTATCTGTGTGTGTCACACCAGGAAGTGGGTTATTTGGCTGGCCTGCAAATACAGATAAGCCAAAAGTAACATTATAAAAATAAGAACTGCTGATAAGACTGATAGAGCAGACCGTGCAGAACAGCTGGTCATTCAAAACCTTGACAAACCCAGATGCAACTCAAACCCACTTCCATGAAACTAGATTTTGGTGGTGGAAACATCCTCCACAATCCATCTGAATGTTCTGATTACTCGCTGAAGGCATTAGGACCAGATCCATTAAACTCAGTAGCAACACTCCCATTGACATCAGTCTAGCAGGAGCAAATCTTAGAAGCATGTTGCAGAAGAGGGCAGTTTAACCTAATGGTTAGAGCAAGTATCATTATAAATATCCAAGAAGTGTATAAACCAAAGCTAGAGAGCACTTATTTAAGAATACTAGGGAACATTTTCAAAAGTGCCTATATGGCTTAGCAGCCTAAGTCACCTTGACTGTCAATGGGACTTAGGATCCTAAATCACTTGGGCTCTTTTGAAAATTTTACTCCTCCTGACTTTTTGTGAATTAAATTAATTTGTTAACACATTTACTTTTAATATGTTTGTTATTGCTTTAAAACTATGGCAAATAAAAGCTTCTGCCTGTTCTTATTATCAGCCTGTTGTTAAGGGTCAGAATCTATTGCATGCCTTCTGAACCAATGAACACAGGTTAGAAATATTTGTGGCTTGTTTGAACATGACACTATTATCTTAAACTACCATGAACCTGATCAGACCATCAGAATGAACCTGAGACAACTTGTGCTGTGTTTATAGGTATAGATTACAGTGTGAAAACAGTGACAGTGGATAACAGCCAGGTAGCCCTGCAACTCTGGGACACTGCTGGGCAGGAACGGTGAGAAAATGCCTTAACTTTCTACTCTCCTACTCTGTGCATTTAGAAAAGAGCAGCCTTGGGCTCAATCCTGCTCCCCAGAAGTGGGGAGAAATGGACGTATTCTCATTTAGTTCAGTGAAAGTGAGAGCAGGCCTTTGATCCTTTCCCAGAAGGATCAATATTGGCTAACAGGGTGTGGGGTGTTTCAGGCAAACCCTGCCAGCCTGTTGTAGGGACTCTTAAAGAAATAGTCCCATTAGCTACTATTAAGGAGTGGAGCTGGTTGATAATGTTCTGTCAGAAAGGCTTTTTCAACAGAAAATTACTTTTTAACAAAATGGAAATATTCACACACAAAATACCTGTTTCCATTTAAGTGTTTCATGTTTTCATTGAAAGACAAAAAAAAATGAAAAACATTAACTTTGTCTGGAAAAAAATATCGCAGTTTTCAGTTGCTGAAAATTGAAAAGTTTATTTTTTTTTCAATTGAAGCCTGAATAATTTTTCACATAGAGGAGTGAGGAATTCCTGAAATGACACACAAGGTGAGGTTTGGAGGACGCGAGGCAGGGGTCAGAGCATACGTGCGACCATCGGTAGTACAAGAACAGAAAGACAAGGGAAAGGGTCAGCAGCAGGATTTTTCAAAACACTTACTGCACATTTTTGTTTACTTGATCTTTTAGTCACTGACACTGAGTTCCATACAAGGGATTGCCACTAAAGGAGAAAAAGAATGAACTATATAGGAGTAGATAAAAAGGGGACTGCTAAATCCAGAAAGCACTGCATTTGTTCCCTCGCCGTATTTCACTGTATAGCTCAATTTTCCCTTCAGATCTACACTGCACTCTATTGCAAATTTTGCACTCATCTAGTGCATGGGATTGTCAGCGATAACAATGGAGGTTTCATGTGTAAAATAAGTAGGAAGAAAATCCACTCTGCTCGTCAGAGAGCAGAAATGTGTCCCCTGAATGTAAATTCATATGTAAGGGTATGTCTACACTACCCGCCGGATCGGCGGGTAGCGATCGGTTTATCGGGGATTGATATATCGCGTCTCATCTTGACGCGATATATTGATCCCCGAACGTGCTCCTGTCGACTCTGGAACTCCACCAGGGCGAGCGGCGGTATCGGAGTCGACAGGGGGAGCCGCGGCCATCGATCCCATGCCCTGAGGATGGGAGGTAAGTCGAAATAAGATACTTTGACTTCAGCTACGCTATTCTCGTAGTTGAAGTTGCGTATTTTACATCCACCCCCACACCCTAGTGTAGACCAGGCCTAAGCTAAGTAAATGAAGCTTTGGTCCTCCAGCTCTTACTCATGTGAATAAACCTTAGTATGGCAACATGGTGAGCTATTTTTCCCATCTCTGCCACTGACTTGCCACTTAAACCTTTCTATGCCTCTGTTTACTGTGCATCTGTAAATGAGTTTAATAAGCTTAACCACCTTTGTAAATTACTGTAAGATCTAGAGATGAAAAGAGCTATCGATGTACTGTTGTTACAGCTCATGTGTGTAATCCCATTGACTTCAATAGGACTACTTGAGTGAGTAGGGATTACACATGTGAATAAGGGATGCAGAACTGGGCCCTGATTTAAGAAGATATTTGGCTCCACGTGCCCATATATCTGTGGCCCAAACTGAGCTTAAAAGAATACAAATGTTCTATATAGATCCCTGTGTATAAATCTTCAATGCTGCAGGACTGAAGGGTTGGTGTACAGCTTCTGACTACTATACTGTAATCATATTGTACTACTGCTCTATGGCAAAGGGCTATACACAGATTCTTGTTTGCAGGTACCGCAGTATTACCAAGCAGTTCTTCAGAAAAGCCGATGGTGTCATTGTGATGTATGATATAACAGCAAAAGAGACATTCACAGCTGTCAAACAATGGTTGGTGAGCATTGAGGTAAGAGGACGTAGCTTTCAATCTAAACTACTCTGGCCTCATGCTCTAACTTCTTGAGGTGCTCCCTCCAGGTGGGGGTTACGGGCAGGTCAAAAAGGAGGAAGTAAGGTCCTACCACTTCTTGTGCTGTGGCAATTACTCTGTTATATATAGGACTTCAGTTCACAGAGCTGCCAAGCCAGCTTTTTACAGAAGACCTACTTCCATTTTATAGGAAAACAATAGTCATTCTAAAATTTCAAGGCGTATCTCTCTTCAGTGGCCACCATTGATTGGATGTATGTCCATCTTTCCTGGTACCTGGCTTAATCTGAGGGAAAGAATTCCCAGCATGCACTCCTCTGCTTCCCGTATCAGTACACATTGATCGTTGTCACCGGAGTTGAAAGATGCTTCAGTGCAGTGATGTAATTCATAAGAAACAGTTTTGCAGCGGCTACAGCTTTAAGTTAGGAGATTTTAAATAGGTTGCTCATGTAAATCAACGGTATCCACAGTACGTGCTGTAAAACTGGTTTATTTTATAGGATTCAGCTTCCTGAAAAAAATTCTGCGGAACATCTTGTTTTTCTCCCCCTGCCCACACCCAGTCATAGCCCCTGCCCCAGTGAGCTTTTTGCGACTTAAAAATGCTATTGTCTATTCAGATCTTCTGGCAATAAGCACAGTATGCTAACATGTGAAACACTGTATCTGTACTTTGGAGTTAGGCCCCAGGGCCAGATTAACTCTCCTGTGGGCCCAGGGCTATTAGATTTTGTGGGCCCCTGTATACAAGTCTTTTTCCTAATTTAAAACAAAATGATCACAATTATGGCATCGAGGCTATTGACGCTATACTAAACTTGCCTTTTAATTAACATAAAGCCGCTCTGTGGTTACATTTCAGTCTTAAAACATGTAGAATACAGTTAATTCAAAATAGCCTGTTTCTTACCTTAGAACAGCTGTTATATGAGTTTCTTCTGGGAGGGAGTTTGGGTGCAGGAGAGGGCTTCAGGCTGGGGCAGTGTTGGGGTGCAGGAGGGGGTGTGGGCTCTGGGAGTGAGTTTGGTGCAGGAGGGATTCTGACCTGAGGCAGGGATGGGGTGCAGGAGAGGGCGCAAGGTACAGGCTCGGGCAAGGATGCGCTTACCACAGGCAGCTCCCAGCCAGTGGCACAGCAGGGCTCAGGCAGGCTGCTGGTCTGCCTGTGATAGCCCCATGCCGCTCCCAGAAGTGGCCGGCTGTTGGCAGGTCTCTGTGTCTCCTGGGAGAAGAGGGACAGATGTTTCCGTGCGCTGCCCGTGCTTGCAATTGCCGCCCCTGCAGCTCCCATTGGCTGGTTCCTGGCCAATGGGAGCTGCAGGCATGGTGCTGGGGGCAGGGGCAGCACGCGGAGCCTCTTTCCCCTCCCACCAGGGGCCATAGAGACGTGCCAGCAGCCAGCCACTTCCGGGAGCAGCGTGGGGCCATGGCATGCAGGCTGCCTGCCTGAGCCCTGCTGCGCCACTGGACTTTTAGTGGCCCGGAGATCGCAATTGACTGGAAGAGGCTCCAGGATCGACAACTGGTTGGTGACCACTGAATTGTATATAAATATTGATTTATTTTTGCGGGGCCCCCCTTAGCCTGAGGGCTTACACTGCAGCCCTAAAGCCCCTGCATTAATCTGTCCTTGTTAGGCCCCAATTGTTCAAATACTTACCACTGTCAGTAGCCCTGACCACTGTCGGTAGCTACATTGAAGTAAACCCAGTATTAAGTATTTGCAAGATCAGGCCCTTATTTAACATGTTTTCTGAACAATTCAACATTTATAACAATTCAGCACTTTAAAAATAGCTTTAGAAGATAATTTTAGTTTTGATAAGGAAACATGGTTTTCTTTTCAATTTCAATATTTTACATATTTGATTCATCTTGACTGACTAATTTTGGGAGATGTTAACTAGCACTGAGTTCAAGACATATGGCCAGATCCATTGTCTTTAACTCAGGTAATGTGCATACTTAATCCCTGGTGTACTTTTGGTAATATACTCATTCTGATAGTGTTTCACTTGGTAACATATATTACCACTTTTCAGAATTACATTTGATCAAATATATTATCTCCATTTACATTATGTATTTTGATTGGTATGATTGGATCCAAATGCAGTGGTTTTCATGCCTATCTAATTGGAAGAGTAGAGTCAGATACCTGTGGTTTTATGTAGCACAGTATTTTTCTCTTTCTTTTTCTCTCTTTTTTTTTAAATTTGTTTATGTCTGAATGATTTCTGAGCTGTTCTGTTATTCAAGGAATGTCAAAGATGTTAATGCATTTCTAGCACAGAATGTCTCCTTTATTCCTTTTGTCCAATTCTGATGCCTGATATAGTTCTTCATAAAATAACACTTTACTTGCCTGATTCGTATTTAGGATTTTCATTTTCATATTGGCACCTGGTGGGTCTCGGCTCTGCTTCATCTTTAATCATTTTTTAAAATATTTTAATGATGTTGACATATTGTGTGCAGTATGGTGTTGTGTTCTTTGCTCTGCAGGAGGTAACTGGAGAGAATATACCTGTCCTTTTGTTGGGTAATAAAACCGACAATGAAAAAGAACGAGAAGTCCCTCGTGGACTAGGAGAACATCTAGCCAAGGTACAGTATGGAGAAGGGAATCGGTAATAAAACTAAAAGATGAAAGGGTTTAATGGATGTTAGATTCTATCTAGAAACTCAGAAATACAAGTTATTATTTTTAAGAGGTCAATTGCTTTTAGAAGGGGAAAAAAACCTTAATGCTTATTAGTCGATCTTGGTGAATCATTTCTAGTGAGTAATTATTTGATTAATTTTGCCTCTTAGTGAACTACCTGAAAAATGTCTTGCATTTGTTATTATTTGTAATTGTTTGTTAAATTATTTATCAGAACAACTTACAGCCTGTGGTTTTCCTGTGAATTGTAACTACTGATAATTATTAATGTGTGGTTGGTCACCTAAATCACATGGTGGTGTTTCTGATCCATGACTGGATGATTAACTTTTAAACAGGAGAATAATGAGTGATGAACACTGAAGAGTGAATGATGGTATATCTCCTTAGGGATTCTCTTTTTTCCCCCTCATTGCATAGACAATTTCTTAATACATTGTTTTGTGGACACCTCCCTCCATTTACAATCCCATAACATCCCAGTGACACCTACAGCAGTTACTTCCATGGAAAGTCATGACAGAAAATTACATATTTTTAGCTTCTTTTACTGTGATTTAGTAGCTGGAAACAACAACAAGAAGCAGCTCTCTGGAGTACCCACAAGTGTTCTTCAAACCACCCGTGATCCATGAGCCATAGTTTGAGAACCAGTGGATTTAGGGTGACCAGATGTCCCAATTTTATAGGGACAGTCCCAATATTCAGGGCTTTTTCTTATAGAGGCACCTATTGCCTCCCATCCCCGTCCCGATTTTTCACACTGCCTATCTGGGCACACTAAATGGACTAGCATATAACAAAAGCACTTACTTACACACACATTATTTTTGCATTCAGATGCGTAGCGAATATGAATTCATATGAATAACACCTCCAAAAGATTCATCTACATAGAAATCAGCTGTCCAAATCTTCATGAGAAAATGAACTAAAAGGGGCAGAAATATGACTGAATCAAATCAGATATCAGATTCCACGAATGTGTCTGTAAATACATTTTCCCATTATTCATTACTTATTGGTAATGGATTTACTAGTTTGTCCAAAATGCAATGAAGTCAATGGAATTATTCTGTATTTGCACCAATATAACAGAGCAATACTTGCACCTGTAAATATAATGTAAAGAGTTGGGGCTATATGCTACTTTTGACCTATACACAGACTGATAATAATACATTGCCATATATAGGTCTTGTGTTGTTATATGGCTTTTATTTTGTGTTTATAAAATGAAGAAAGGTGCTTTCTTATTTAGGGCCTGATCTTACTCCCATTGTAGTGAGTTACAAAATTCCCATTGACTTCAGTTCCCATATTATCAGCCCCTTACTCAGTACCTAAAAGTTTCTGTATTTAGCAAATCGGTTTGGTTTTTATGTGAGGATCCAAATGCAGGTATAATTTCAGGCGCTGCAGGTTACTTTCTAGGAAAAACTCCAAGGTATTATTACTGTAGCCTTATGCAAAAAGCAAGTGACACACGAAAGGTAAATGGAGGGAGTGGGTGGCTATTTGTCATTTAGCTCTTTTTAAAAATGGGCAACTAGTAAAGTGAAGATGAATCACGCTGAGATGCAGAACTTGCAGCCCACCAGGTCATTAGCTGTAACATGGCATGTAAGGAAATAAAATGCTTTACAAAAGTAACGTAGAACAATGTCAAATGAAAAATGATCACATTCAAATGAATGAATACTCATTAGAATACATTGCTTGATGGAGCAAAAGTAAGGAGTGATCAGTGACAATTTGTCACCTGAAAAGCTGCAGAGATTTAATTCAATTATAGCAATTTGCCTGTTGAGCTTATAATAATTTATTTCAATGGATATTAATTACTGTTAAATGGCAATGTAATTCCTAGGAAACCATGTATGACATCTCCATTAACGAATCCACTTGAGTAGCTTACTTACATGAATTACTCCTTGGGCACTCAGACTGCACTGGGTCAGATCCTCATCTGATGTAAATCTGCCCAGCTTCATTAACGTCAAAGGAGCTAAGCCTATTTATGCCAGCAGAGGATCTGGCTCATTGTCAGTAGGTTTTCAAGAACGTTGGTGGATCGCATTTAAAGTACTGTGGGTCACATAGTGCAGCTCTCATTGCTTCATGAAACTTTGGTAGTTAGCAGCCTGGAGTCTCTAGCTAGATAATGTGGTGTAGAAATCAGCCAGAAGTCTTCCTGGAGATTTCTGCTGTAGGGCAGCCTTTCTGCAACTCCTCTAGCAATGCCTAAGGATGCCTAACATTGCAATGTTGGCACACTAAAGAAAGTCCTATCAAATCCTCATCACTTGAAAGGATTGGAGGATGCAGTACGATACCTCAGGGTATAGGCACAAAGGGAGATAGGCACATCCAACAAGGATAGGGAAGGCCCTGGTGGGAATGATGAGGGGGCAGCTAGACTGTGAGAAAGCTTAGTCAGCAACATGAAAGAACAAGCATCCCAACATTAATCAACACTGTCTGGTATGCAGACTTGGCTTTGCGGAATGGGAGCAATAGCCTCAAAGCAAAAGTACTCGTGTTTAATATAAATCTGACAGTGTCCAAAATGTGCTCTCTAAGAAGGCAGTAGAGTTACTGTCCCAGATCAGAGCAACTGCACCTGTATTCCTCCTCCATGGGCTCCCACGCTCAGGCTTCCAGCTGTCCTCTCTCTCTTGGCCAGAGATAAGTCTCACTAACTCCTGGCTGGGGTTTTTCCAGACTGCATAGTTCCCTGCCTACACTGAGATATGCCCAGCAAGCCAGACTGCTTAAAAGGCACTGTCTGCACTTTACTTTCTCTTCAGAGGCTATGAAGAGTCGTAATTGCTGCCAGTTACAAGTCACCACACAGCTTTTTCTAAGCAAGCACTTTTATTCATAAGGTGAACACATTAAAAACATAAGAACAGCCATACTGTGTGAGATCAGTGATGCTTCTAGCCCAGCATCCTGTCTCTGACAGAAGCAGATACCACAGCTTCAGTGGGATGCACAGATCAGGGCAATTTGGAGAGATCCACCCCTGGTTTCCCCTCCTGACTTCTAGTAGTCAGAGGTTTAGGGTCACCCCAAGCATGGGGATACATCCCTGACCATCTTGTCTAATAGCCATGGATAGACTTAACCTCCATGAACTTCTCCAATCCTTTTTTGAACCCAGTTATACTTTTGGCCATCACAACATCCTGTGGCAATGAGTTCCACAGGTTGACTATCTGTTGTGTGGAAAAAGTAATTCCTCTTGTTTCCATTAAACCAGCTGCCTATTAATTTCATGAGGTGGCCCTGGGTTTTAGTATTGTGGGAAAGGGTAAAGAACACTTCTCTATTAACTGTTTTCCACACCATTCATGATTTTATTGACCTCTATTATATCCACCCTTGATCATTTCTTTTCTAAGATGAACAGCCCTAATGTTTTTAGTCTCTCCTCATATGGAAGCCATAACTTTAATAATGTCTGTTGCCCTTCTCTGAACCTTTTCCAGTCAGGCTTCCAGCTCCCAGCCATCACCTATCGTGATGACAAAAAACATATTAAAAATAATAGAAGAACCTACCTGTACATTAATAAGCTTACCAGAGATCTCCCAACTCCAACAAGAACTTTGTCAGGAGTCAGTCCTTCAAACCCCAGTGAACGTTTTTTCTGTGGTTACAAGTTCATAACAGCCTTGGCTCAGAACAAGCCCACCCATGAATCAGTTAGTCTTTCCTTTATACGGGTTAGGCCTTTGATCTTCAGCCTCCCGGAACAAGTAATCAGCAGGCAAAGGTCTTTTCCTCAGGATGTTGCTTCAAAAGGCAGGATTGGTTTTGTTCTTTTTTTTGTTGTTCTTTTCGCATAACCAGAGGCAAAGGGGGTGGGGAATTGCATTCACCTCCCCCTAGATATTTCCCTGGAAATCCATTTCACAGGTATCGTCCCATAAATCCATTCTTGTCTGACACATTGTTCAATATAGGCCTTTAACCATCCCAGCCCACAAGAAACTTAAACCTTTCCTTTAATACAATGGACCCCAAACATATGTGAACTCAATTCAGTAGGGTCTCCCAAGGACATTGCAGGAAATTGCCATATCTGTCACCACTACTATCAGCAAAATAGAGAAAAGACAAGTCCATTTACCTTTTCTAGTAGATTTACAAAGAAATTTCCATTCAGTGAGTTTCACTGTAGCATGATCGCCTAATCAGTAAACAGTTCAGCCAAACAAAGCTTTGCTGCCTTCGTTACTTCAGGCGGCTATTCCACAACTAGACTTACAGGACAGTAACCACCAAGATCACTCCTCTTCTCTCCTTGTTTGTTGATTTGTTTTTTTCCCCATTCTTTAGGTGCCTCCTCATTTGTCCATGATTTTTCAAACATAATTGTCAGTGGCACGATACGTTCATTAGCCAATTCCCTTGATAGTGTAGGATGCGTCTCAGATGGTTAATTAGACATAACTTACCTTCTGCTACTGAGGGTTTCCACTGTACATTCTGTCAGTGAATTTTCCCTTCAAAGTTCAAAGGCATGGCTCCTTCTGCTGCAGGACTGACTGTGTCATCAAGAGCAGGATCTGTTTGTCAAAGTGATGAAGATGAATGATTAGCATCAGTTAGGTGTAACTCATTATCTCACATTAAGGATTTGCTCTGCCACATGGCATTTGCTGAGAAATCAGTTCTGATTCATGCCAGTATCACATGTGTGATTTCTCCTCATACAAGATGCTGATGTGCTGTAGGAGAGCAAGGGAAGGCCAGTGCCACTCACAGTCAGGCTCATGTGCATCATCCACATGCTGACTAGATTTTCTTTTACAGGTCTAACTGCATTCTTATATAGAAGAACAAAGGGTGTTGCCCTGAGCTTATAATAGATGCCAAATTTGTATTTGTGTGACTGTTAAGCTATTTAACCAGGAAATTTCAACGCCTCAGTGTGTGTGTGTGTGTGTGTGTGTGTGTGTGTGTGTGTGTGTGTATGTGTGTGTGTGTGTGTGTGTGTGTGTGTGTATAGTCATCATAACAATTATTCAGCACGTTAATAGTCCAAACTTTTACATGCTTTTCGGCTATCAAAAATACAAATTTAAACCAATATTACTAATCCATCTATCTTTCTTTCTTATCAGGCCTCTCTAGGTGCAGTATAATAAATTAAAATCATGACATTCATCAAAATGTAGAAAATAAAACAGTGAAAAAACACACCTCTAAAATAGACGGACTCAAAGAAAACCACTGCGTAAACTGCAAAGGACTCCATGTCTGACAAGAAATGGATGTTGGTTGTGTTATTGTTCTGGTGACATCTTTATTTATTGTCTAAGATTTACCTCAGAACATAGGTTCCCAATTTTTCCCATAATCAGAGAGACCCAAATGACCAATGTGTATTCCTTTTTCCCTTTTATCTCCCAATGTTTCCATGGTGCCTTGTAAAGCTAGATTGGCGCATTATGCAAAGTTGACTGAAATTGTCTCTCTGTCTGATCTAGGATTACAATTTAACTTTCTACGAATGCAGTGCCTGTTCCGGTCATAATACTCAGGAGTCAGTGCTTCACTTAGCTAGGTAAGGAAAACAGCTTTTGCTTTTTTGAAACATGGACTATTGCAGGGGTAAAAAAATCAAACTAGGTGAAATGAAGGCCACAAAGGGCACAAAAAGAAGAAAAATCAATGCAAGAAGATTTGTAAGTGAACTTAATTGATCCCTATCACTGACAACTGAATGGATTCTATTTGCTAAATTAATTGTCTCTGATAGGAACTAACCTTTTGCTGTCTGAATACTGCCTTGTGCCTTTTACGTTATAGTCAATAGTGCTGATCCTGCAAGAAGCTCCAAGTGGACAGAAGTGCCCACATGAAGCTCCACTGGAGTCAGTGAGGCTCTGCACAGGCAAGAGGCTCTGTCTGTGCAGAGTCAGTTGCAAAACAAGGGCTTCTGAGAGGAGGAATGTGGGTAGAGGTGCAACACCAATGATGGCTCCCAAAGGCAGACTATGGGAGTGCTGGGGAAATGCACACAGCCATGGACATTGCTGTGCTCTTCAATGGGGTACAGAGTGTGCTTCTCCCCCCATGCCAGTTCAGTTCTTCTACCTGGTTGAAAGACTGAGGAGGATATTTTCAAAAGTACCTAAGGGATTCAGGAGCACAAATCCCACTGAAATTAAATGTGACATGCTCCTAAATCCTATTGGCATTTTTGTAAAGCTCCCCCAATACACTTTGAACAGGAGAGAAACTAATAATGAATGGCAGATATTAGAGGCTGTACTTCCTGGCAGGAACCTTCAAGTGAAACTTTGGGGATTTTTGAACTTTGTGACCAATACCCAGTGGCTGCAAACAATGAATAACACAAACTCCCCAAACAACAGCAATGGACTCTTATATAGAGATATACCTATCTCATAGAGCTGGAAGGGACCCTGAAAGGTCATTGAGTCCACCCCCCTGCCTTCATTAGCAGGACCAAGTACTGATTTTACCCCACATCCCTCTAAGCGCCTCCCCTCTCAAGGACTGAGCTCATAACCCTGGGTTTAACAGGCCAATGCTCAAACCACTGAGCTATCCCTCCCACTC